>NC_058499.1:25608077-25921945 GCF_020382885.2 Scatophagus argus
TTTTAATCATGTGCAATCTGGTTTAACTATTTTACAAATTATAATGCATTGTACTACAAAACAGGGTTAAATACGTGGAAATAATTCCCATTTTTAATGTATTGTGTATTTAAGGTTTTTGTCAGCTCTCCCTAGATAACCTCATAATTTGTTTCAGATGCAAACAGGAGCTAACAATGAGTTAACAAAACAGTAACAGCAAATCACTGACTACCATTTTTCTGACCTTTACACACATGGTGGTTACATTCATTGATTTGTCTTTTCCAAGAAACAATATACATATATTAATGTCTAAGTTACACTGACCATGAATGTTGCCTTTGCTCTGAAATATAATAATCAGTTATTTGTTTTTGAGAGATAGATAGATAGATAGATAGATAGATACTTTATTGATCCCAAGGGAAATTCAAGCACCAGTAGCCCGCTACAGCAGTGTAGGTTAGTCAAAAATAGCCAAGGCCTAACTGTTAGTGGGAAAATAGACTAAACATACTAAATAAACCAACATATGCTACATAAAGTACAATAGAGTGCAGTGAAAGCAGGTCGACCAGATTGACTGTGTGCATAAAACAAGAGACTGAAGAGCCACAGTGTAAACATATGTAAACTGATTGCTACTCAGAAATGAGTTATAAAGTGATTTTTAATGAAGAGTTTGGTTTAGACCTGCTCTAACTGGAAAGTGTCATGAGACCACTTTTGTTGTGATTTGACGCTATATAAATAAACTGAATTGAACTGAATTGAAGAAGCTGCCCTCTTCCTAGATTTCATTAAAATATCACATTCAGAAAAGCAAAGGTATCTAATATAAAAAGTTTTTTTGTTGTTTTTCTGAAGGGTATAGAAGATTGCTTAGCTGTCTTTCTTTGAATTTTAAAAAAAAAAAGTATAATTGACTGGTATTCACAGTACTGGTATACTGGTAATAAATAATGATGTTTTCATTCTACAATCTATTCATTACTGATATGATTGACAATAGTATCCCCTAAATCTGTTTGCCTGTGATTACATTTGATTCTATGCATGGGAATGCATGGTTTATGCTCTAAACTAGACAATAAATGAAACTCCTGAATAAAGACCAGAATTCTGTTTCAGTTAAAATAATAAAAAAAAATATCATTCATAATAATAACTGACAAATGTTTAATATTGTCTTTGTGAAGAGGTGATTTCACATTCCAGTTCCACCTTGTAATCCTCTAAAACAACCGTGTGTGTTTGTTCCAGGAGCTGGCTCAAAGCCTGATGAGGTGTGCAGAGGCAGCGTGTCCACGGGTTGTCCAGCGGTCTAGCGTTTGCGAGTGTCTGTCAGAGTGTGTGTCCAGAAGAAGCAGACAGATACACACATTTCTGAGAAGCTCTCTGGTGGAGAACACAGGACAGATGATCAGCAACAGACTGCGGTAATAGTAAGACAGTGTGATTTTGGTCAGTTTTCGGATGATAGCATTCTAGCAGTTAGCGTCTGTAACTGCCTGCTTATTTGTCATCTGTCAGCTGTTCATCATCAGGAATGTATAAAGTGCTTATGAAAACCAAGCGCCCATGTAAAGAGAATGCTGCCGACAGAGGCAAAGCGAATGCTAAGAAAATACTGGCTAATCATTCATAATTAATCTAGCAGCATCAAGCAAAATGAAACACTTCATATCAGCTTACCTTTGTGTTTGACTGTTGCAGTGTCCCCTGTTTCAAATCTTATTCACTGAATAGCATTTTGTGTTAGTCCGACAGTTCAGCAGTCAGCAGATGGCACTCTTATCCTTGTAAATACAGTTATGCCAAGCTCCTCAGTAATACCATTCTATGCAGACTCTCGTTATGTACCTGACATAACATGTTATAGCCTGTATAATTAGTAAAATGTCTAATTTTAACTACCCGCCTAATATGTCTCTCCATACATTACCACACCATAAGTTATGGAGTACTTAAAGCTGTAGTCAAACTTTTATTCTTTCTGTTCTGAACTCACTGTGCCTCTGCATTATTAATAAAACCTTACTAATATCCACAGTTAATGGCTGGTTCGGCTATAGGTTTACCATGAATCGCCAGAAAAGAATTACTGGCAAGTGCCTGCTGCTTGCCCTCACTTGCTGAACCACATACTGCACAAGTACACACATCACGCAAAGGAGCTACCACAGCTCTTACAACATGGCTCTGTTTTAGCAAACTGCTTAAGTCAATACAAAAAAGATTATGTTATGTCTTCACCCGGCACTCCTTTTAATTTGATGAATCACTTTATTCAAATGGGAAATTGTTCCAGGATTTTTTTTTTTTTTTATGGCGATGACATCATAAAATATGATAACATTTGAAGCTTCATTTGAAAACCTCAATAAAAGGTTTGAATGGTAAAACAAGCCCTTGTGTCTAACGTGCTGGGCTGCTCTAAATCACGTTTGGGTTACACTAAATGCATCTTCGGTCTTCAAAGTGCTGTAATCCAAATTGCATATTTTGTCTGTTCTCTCTTTTCATCCAGTGAACTGAGACAATCACTGAGTGTCTCTCTGGCTGAGAGCATCTTAGAGCAGGTACTGCAGGATCTGACAAGCGCACAGGGCAAAGTGGTAAGTGTGTGTATGTGAATACACTACGTCTAGACAGATTATTATTATTTTTTTTCTTTAATAACTGACCCAGTGTTCCAGGAATTGGAACAACAAGGACCAGTTCAACATTTTGGAGAATATGCTAGTATGTCTTATGCACAATCAAATAGATGAATTCATATCTATATTAATACCCCTGGAAGCTGCTAACTCTAATTCTTAAAATCACACTGTATAAAACTGCACACAACAGTCTCCTTAAACTGTTAAAATTCCTTTAAAAACACCAGTAGGGATTATTAGCCTACTCAACAAGATTCCACACGATTACTATTGACAGTACCTTGAACATTATTAGAAACCATTGTCTGCTATCATTTTGTTCGTGCAGTCTAAGTGAATCTGTTCAATGTGTTGCGTTCGTAATTGGTAAAGTTTTTCTTTGTTTATTGTTCAGGATTGCCTTATAAAGGAAAATTCATGCCTGGCTCTGAGAACCAACGTCCCAGAGATCAGACTGGTCGACGGCATCTTCCCAACTGATGATGTAAGAGAAACACGTGCATCAATCTGTGCGTTCTTCCCATTTTTTACTTATTCATTTATGTGCTTTATTTTCCATTTTTGTTTTTCCTCTTACTTTTCGTCTGTCTGTCACCAGTACAGTCCAGCATTCTGGAGAAACAGTTTCCACTCCAAGAGCCTGAGGCCTGCCCTGTCAATTAAGAGTAAGATACAACCTCTGTTACTTTGTGGTTCAGTTGTATATCTGTGTCTCTCACTCTGAATTGGAATTTAATTCATTTCAGTTCAACTCATTGTGTAGGTGTGAGCTTTTCTTGCAAAAGCCACCAAATGGCAAACTGTAGTAATAACACGGCAAAAACGTATATGCAAATGCAGTCGATTTCACACAGAGCAATGTTAGTATTTACTTGGAGCCGTGTATCCACCTGATGAACACCAGCACAATAGCTGCTAAATGCTCCACTATGTTCGACATCTCGTCTCCACCCAAGTGTGGCTGCTGTTGGAGGTCTGTAGAGCTGGGAGATAATTCTGTTAAACCACAGTCATTTGTTTGTCTTTTCCTTTACGTTGCTATCAACACTTTCCATGCTGATGTGGTATGAAGTGCATTATGCTTAAAGGGAAATTCTGGTGTCATTTTTTAACCCGGGGTCTAACACACTGTGAGTCCGAGATCAAAAAAGCCACCGATAATCACAAATAATGCTCACAATAGCACCATACCTCATCAACAGTGCAAACAGGGTCCCAGCACTTAGTAGGAGGCATCAAACACCTGCTTGCTTTGTGTGTTTGTATTTTAAAAAGACAAAACAGAACTCGCACTCTGCTTCTCCAGCCACTTCTGAGTAGTTACAATTGAAAAAAAAAGTAGTTATAATGTAATTACAATTACATGACTAATATCTCTTTCTGCAGATTTTATGCAGGCAGATAAAATCAAAGAAATAGTTTGCTTACCTCTTTGATTCCTCTCACAGAAACGTCAAACCACAATTTGCCTTCAGTGGAACTACACATGTGAATGAGCAAAACATTTTTTTTAGAATTGTGGCTGTAACAGTGGGGTAACAGTAAAACATGTAGCTGGCGGTCACACGCTTAAATGAGAAATTTGAATAATCCTTTCACCAACAGCAGCTCTCTCTTGCCTGGCACATATTATCTCAATGAAAGTCACTGGAACACGTGTAAACCCTTTACTTCAGTCGAACTTTTAGAAATAAATCTTACTCACCATGAAATGTTGCTTTTATCAAGGTTGTTCAGCCTTCTTACACACCGTCTTACTCTGAACTTGTCCGGGCATGTTGTGTGGGTAGGAGAGGGAACTTTACAAACTGTAAAGTCAGTGTTGAGAAAAATGATTATCACGCCAAGTTTGTTAAGTTACAGCAACTTGAATTTTGTTTTAAACCCACCAACAATGAAATTTGAGCTTAAATGACATGCAAAATTAACTTGGTGTGATTACCAACATTATTGTTTGATCACAACTTACACAATACTTAGAAGGTTTATCTAAATCAACTAATTACAATTTTTATCTTGCATCTGTGTATTAAATCAAGTGGTGTGAATAGGTCCTCTGAGTTACTGTTTAGAGTGTAGGTTTAGGTGGGAAGAATATTACGATTGTTCAAAGGCTGGCACAAAAAAAACAGTTAAAAAAATCAAAATGTCAAATCAATTCAATCTCCACCTGGGACTATGACCTTTTGTAAACTGAACAAAACAATGTAAATAAAAGCATCAAGTAGATGACAAAAAATGTGACGAATGTGATAATCTAACAATATGGTACAAAATAGTACTTTGTCATCACTTATTTAAGCTAACAAAAACATTTGCTAAATAACGAAACAGCTTAAGAGCTATGTAATAGCGTGAAGATTGTATTAGTAGTGGCATGATTTTCCAAAATTTATCTACTACTTGTGAAAAAATCTATTTATAAAATAATAATCTGGATTTAATTAATTAGTGCAATGGTATTAATGCCATCCAGTATGACGACTGAGGCTGGATATAAATCTTCAACTCCTATCATGTATTTTATCTTGTCCTATTGTGTTCTTTTTGTGCACTGTGCCATGTTGAACCATTCCGTGGCAGACAGCACCATTTGGCTAATTGGAGCATGGCCTGCTTACTTTCACACCAGTGACTTTCACCATGGGAGAGATGAGATGGGGAAAAGATGGAGGTGGGGGGGAGGAGGGAGGAGGAGGAGGAGGAAACATGGGGGAATATTTGGGGCAACCCTCACTCCTTTTGTTTGTTGAATAATAACAATAATAATAATAATAAAATTGTATTTCTGTGTACCTGTGTCTGACATGTGTAGGCCATAAAATGTTCATAAAGAATGTAATTTTGAGCGTTTTATTTCTAAACATGTATTCATTGATTTGCATTTCAAAAGCCTCTGATTTAGACCAGCACGGTACCCTGTAACTAAAAGATTAATAACAATGTAGGTTTAACGCTGCCATATTCCACCTTTTCTTCTGTGTGTGACTTGGTGTGACAAGCTCGTGTGCAGTACAGTGTGACTGCAGCATCCATCTGCTGCCTTTTTCTCCATGCATGTTGATGCTTAACTGATTATTTCTGTCTTGTATGCTCTGCCGCCCTTTGTCCCCCTTTTTTGTCCCCCTTTTTTCATTGCTTAGCCCCTTCCCCTCCCCCTGTCCTGGTCTCTTGACACCCAATTTTCCTATTTTCATCTCCCTCCATTATCCCAATATCTTTCCCATACAGCTCTGCCTGCTGTAGCCATACATACTGTACAGTACATTCCACCAAATAGCATGCTCAGTGTGTGGGCTCCATTCCTGCCTTTCCCTCCCTTCTCTCCTCTATCCTTCTTCCTTTCATCATGTTTCCTTATGCCTCTCCCCTCATCAGTCATAATGCTTCACTCTCAGGTCTCCTGGATGCAGACTGGGAGCAGCAGACCAGGGACAGAGGAGCAGAGAGAGAGACGGAAGGAGGTTCTGGAGAGGAAGGAGGAGGAGAAGGAAGGTGTGGTCTTGCTCGGTTGCCGACAGCAACCCCCCTGTCAGTCAGAGCTTCAAGCCCCTCCCTTTCCCCTTACACTTCCCCGTCCCCCTCCCCCCCGGGACAGAGGCAGAGGAAGGGGGAGGTGGCAGCAGTGGATGCTGCAGCAGCATCAAGAGCAAGAGGAGCATCATCCATTCCTCCTCCCAGTCTCCCTCTCCTTTACTCCATCTCTGCTCAAGCACCACGAGAGGAGGCTGTTGGCCGTGGAGGCTTACCCAGACGAGAGGCTCCCTTCCCTGGCTGCAGCCACAGCCCAGGCCCCCTCCCCAGCTCTGGATCCCCCGCTTCTCCCATGGAGCCTTTACCCACCCAGGGACAGACTCTAAGGCACTACACTGCCTCCCGACCACGGCCACGACGCACACACACACAGCCCCCCTCCTCCAGGCCTCAGGTAAGAACCCACACACATATTCATATTTGCAGATACACATACACACAACAATACATGAATACAAAACATGCCTTGGCATATACTCCGTGAAATACAGCCACAGTAAAAGAAAGAAAACAGGATAGGAGGAAAGGAGGGATGGATGAAGGAGAGATAGAAGGGTAGATTAAATAGGAAGCTAATTGCGTGATTACAGAAGAGATGCTGGAAATGGATGGATGAAAATCTAAATAACAATAGAAAGAAGGAAATCTATCTATCTATCTATCTATCCATCTGCCTGCCTGTCTGTCTGTCTGTCTTTCTATCTATTGCTCTCTTGCTTTCAGTTCTAAAATGCTGTAGTAATAATGGTAGCCATCTTTATCGTTGCATTCTCTTGCTCCATGTAGTCGTGCTCAGTGTCTGTGTCGTGAGTATGTATGAGGAAAGACACATACATTTTGGGAGTGGTGTTCCCTGGGTTGTTCCCAGTACTGATTTCTGTTCGTTCGTGTGTGTGTGTGTGTGTGTGTGTCTTTCTTTCTCTCTCTCTCTCTCTCTCTCAGGAATGATTTTGCCAACTCAATAATTCATGTTTTCAGATTAGTGAGGGTCTCTTGTTGTTGTTGTTATTCTGTGTAAATGGAAAAAGATTTATCTTCATCTGTGTTAACTTGTGTCTTGCGTGTGATTTCTCTTTTTGAAAGGTGCACAGTTGCTGTTTTGTAGGTGTCAGTGTTAGGTGGTGTTCCACACAATCATACTGTTTTTGGTTCTTTATGAGGCATTAGTACAGTAAATGATGTACAGTCTCGCGTCAGTCATCCCTGTTAGTGAGTGATGAGTGAATGTAGGTCCTCAGTGGTTAGATTTTGTTAATGTGGGTTATTGTTGCCCTTGTTGCCCAACAAGGAATGAAATACTAGCATTCGTGGGACAAAGTACATTTCCTCCAGTACTTACATACATAAGCACAAATATGAGCTGGAGTATTTTATTCTCATACCACTTTCTACTTCTGTTCCACTACGTTACAATACTGTACTTTTTATTTGGCTCTATTTATCTTACAGCTTTAGTTACTAGTTATTGTACTAAAAGATGTTTGCACACAAAACATATCAAAGTATGTAAGTACAGTAAATGCAATTTGTTGATTAATCAGTTGACCAAAAATTAATTGGCAACTGTTTTGTTTTATTTTCAATGATGTTAAGGTTTGCGCTATTGATTGTCCAAAAATTATTGAAAAGGAAATAATCAGCAGATCAATCCTTGATAAAACTAATCATTAATAGCAGTTTTATTCAAAATAGTGCAAATTGAGCTCCACTTCAGCCAACCTACATCAGTAAAATCCTGTTTTTACATTAATGCATGAGTGAATATCTAAAGATATCATATATAACAGTCACAATGGACATTTTAATTCATTGAGTACCTTTACTTTTAATACTTTGCTTATGTTTTCCTGTTTATAATGATATACTATTACTTTTCTAACATTTTCAATGCACCACTTTTATATGGTCAACAGTTATTTTACAGTATGGGACTAGTACTTTTATTTAAGTAAAAGATCTGGGTACACTTCCTCAGTCACTGTTGGCAATTTCTGGCATGGTGTACCAGCATGCTGTATGATGATGCATATGTGAAAAAATATTTGAAGTGACTGGAACATGATGATTTTTCTCACAGTAGATAAAAAGATAAGACAGGAGTAAGTGATTTGTTCATGTCTTGTTCTTGAACATTGACTTTAATGGCTAAAGGATATTTGCCAATTAGCCCACTGGCTTGAATCTTTGTTTCACTAATTCACATTGAGAGGACAGGCTCATTATTAGGGTTAGGTTAGTTATATGTTAGCGTTAGCTTGCTAGCATGCAAGCTTGACATTATTTCATCAAACAAGCCCTTCTTGATGGTATCTGAACTTGTTACATCACTCTTCTCAAAGCCACCAGACTCCTTTCACAAAGGCGGTTGAACCCTGCAGAACATAGCAGTCATTGGTCTATTGCTGCCTCAGTCAGGCAGCTTGTTTGTGTTGTAGTGCGACTTGTATGATTTAACATGCTTGGATTTCCCTGGATTGGCGCGTGTTTGTGACGGCTTGCATGCATGTTAATGTTTAGAATAAACAGCTAACAGTGTCGTATCTGCTGTGAAATCCGAAACTTAAATAATATCACATATATTTTTCTGTTTTAAGACTGAAACGACGCAGATTTTGCTTTGACAAAATAAGAAAATGGTATTTACAGGGGGAAAGCCACCAAGCAACATGAAAACAAGTGTAAATTCTGCATAAATGTACCTAGGGTGTTCCTTTTTTCCCACAGAACCTATAGTATGGTTTTGGAATATCTTTTTTTTTCTGCACTATTTCATACTCTAGAAAAGATTCAGGTCTTATTTTAGGAGGGTTGTTCTTTTTTGCACCCTGCAACCAATGCTACACACACTGAAAACATTTACTTCTTCCCTGTTGAACAATATTTATAACAATCATACAAAGGAATTGTGTGCGTCAATTGCTGATGTGGAAGGACAGTGCTGGTTTGAAAGATGAAGTCTTGAGTTTGAAAAGTTCTAATTCAAAGTTATCAAAAGATCAAAGATGTAGAACATTTTAAGGTTATGGAGTTATTGGCTTGCAATATGAATCAGTAGAGTGCATATGGCTTAAAAGTTGAATTATAACCCATAAGAAATGAATGTAGTGGAACTAGTGAAACCAAATTGCTGGCTTTCTTTTTTATTGCTAAGCAGCTGAGGGAGTATGAATAATAGCTGGGAACTAATTTGTATGAATATAAAGTTGGTGGAGTATGAATAGTTGGATAAGTGGGAAAAGAGTTTGTGTCTCAAACATGAATTAGCTCAGCTCAGTCAGCTGTGTTCTCAACTGCAGTTAAAGGTTGTCATGGTAATGGTTACTTCTTGGTGCGGAGTCTAAGCTCAAGGGAACAAGGCAGACTCATTCAAAGACTATAATTGGTATCATTAATATGATCTCGCTGTCAGCATCCTCAAAAGTTGCTGAACATGTAGACAAATGTGTGGATACAGTTAAAAAATATACACACTGCAGTGAGTCTGCTTTTGTCCAGAAAATTCTATCTCATTTGAAGTGGGAGCTTATGAGCCAGTTGGTTGGCACTCCTGTTGCTTGGGGCCTCTTTATGCCAAAAGTCTAAGTCTGTATGGTTCAATCTGAACATCCTGTGCAATACGGACTAACCCTAACCTTTGCATGAAACTCTGACCTGTTATTTTGTTTAAAAAAATACATATAATAATATAGAGCCGAAGTGAGAAAGTCTAAAGTATTGTGAATATTTTAAAGTTTAAATGGAGCCGATGTAAATGTATCCATGACAACGTTAGTGGGTTTAAATGATTTTCAAATTAACTTCAATTGTAACTGAGCTTCAACAAAAGTTGGATGTTTTAAAAGTTTCAGTGGGATTTGAAAGTTGATTAACATCAATAATGTAGGAAAGTTTACAGCTGCAAATAAATATTAGTATGAATACACATAAATAAATATTAAAAGTATTAAAAGTATAATCAAACTTAAAATTATTTAAAATATATGAATATATGAAACTATGAGTTGTTGATACTTGAAAATGCATGAAAGACTGTGAAAATGTGAGATTTTTGAACATTCAATCCAATCATTTAAAAGGGGAAATTTTCCCAGGACTAGACTATATGGACAAAAGTATTGGGATAGGGCTGTTTTTCAGGAGTTGGACTAGGACCCTTACTTCCAGTGAAGGGAAATCTCAATGCTTCAGAATACCAAGACATTTTGGACAATGCTATGCTTCCAATTTTTGGGGAAGGCCTTTTTCTGTTCCAGCATGACTGTGTCCCAGTGCACAAAGCAAAGTCCAAAAAGACATGGTTCGATGAGTTTGCTGTGAAAGAATACACAGAGCCCTGACCTCAACCTCATCTAACACCTTTGGGATAAACTGAGACAGAGATTGCAAGCGAGGCCTTTTCATCCAACATCAGTGTCTGATCTCACAAATGCTCTACTGCATGATTGGGCAAAAATTCCCACAGTAAAAACACTAAAAAGTCTTGTGGAAAGCCTTCCCAGAAGAGTGGAGGCTGTTATAGCTATAAGCTGTCTATGTAATGCGGTGTCATTAAAGTCCCTGTGGGCATAATGGTCAGATGGCCCAATACTTTTATTTATTTTTTATTAATATAGTGTATATGCAAAACACTCATACATGTAAAAAGACTTAAAACAAATAAGAAGGAGAACATGATGTTGTCTCCTGTTTCTGAACCCTATTCATCAAAACAAGATGTTGTTTTCTCGCTGTATTCTATTCTCAGAACTCTTTAAAGGGTTTCATTTGCATACAAAATCCCAAGTCCTTGGACCCCTCTACCTGAATATAGTTTCATGTAATGTCATCTTTTTTCACTACTCTAGAAGGTCTAAAATTAACAAATGTGTTGTCCGCTTGCTGGTTGTTGCGACAACTTCAAAATTATTACTTTTCTGTTCTCTTCGCCGTTAACACACAGCTTGCTTCACACATGCTTTTGTAAAATTTATATTTTGAATGCTTTTTAAAAGGTTGAAAAGGTTTTTAAAGGTTAACAGTATTACTTATAACACAGCATAATTTTATATACATATAGATATATATATATATATATTTGTATTTTAATAGTTCAAATAATAATCTCCTTGACTAAAGTTTTGTTTATGGGTTTATGGTTATGTGAGACTCTGTTTCCTAGCCTAGCAAAGCCTGTCTTCAAACTAAATTTTCTGTTTATAAGGAAAAGGTCAGTGAGTGTGAATGGGAGAATGTCATCATCTAACATGACTCCCAGTTTTATTCCTTTGAAGTGTGGTGCATCAAGCTTGATGTATGTGTAGTTGCTTTTTTTTCTATTTATCATCAATCTCGCTTGAACCCGTGAACACAAGCATAGGCAATCTGAAGCATAGGCAATTTGCACACTGTTTTCTTTGAAAAGCTCAAAATTTTGCTAAAAGATGAAACTTTATTGATTCCCTTTGCTGATTCTATTAAAAAAAAACCAAAAGAGGGACCACTCCTGAGGGCAACCAGGAGGTGGGACAGATGAGTGGATGAGTGGCGGAGGAGGAAGCCAGACAGACCTGGCAGACCTCAACAAACAGTGAGGGTCTGCTGGGAACATCTGGCTGACGACCCAGTCAGAATGGTCTTTAACTCCCACCCAAGGCAGAGCATCCCGGGAGTGGTGGGGGACGCGGAGTCCAAGTGGGTCATGTTCTGCCATTCCATTGCAGAAGCGGCTGTTTGCAGCTGCAGTCAGAAGGTCTCCGGTGCTAGTCGTGGCGGCAATCCTTGAACCTGCTGGTGGACACTGGGGGTGAAAGGTGCCATCAAGCTGAAGAAGGAGTCCTACAGGGCATAGCTGGCTTGTGGGGCTCCTGAGTCAGCTGACAGTTACTGGCCAGATGATGCGTGGTTTGGGCAGTCACAGAAGGCGGGAGGAGTTCAGTGAGACCATGGAGAAAGACTTTCGGTCGGCCTTGTAGAAATTCTGGCAAATTGTCCAGCGACTCGGGAAGGAGAAGCGGCACTTTGTTCACACTGTTTACAGTGGGAGTGGAGAGCTGCTGACCTCGACTGAGGATATAGTCGGGCGGTGGAAGGAATACTCCTTAATTCCACCGCAGTACTGTATGCTCAAGAACCATCAGCAAACGAGCAAGAATCAAGAGGTGGTTCCCTGATTACAAGAGCAGTCAGGTGATTCAACAAAGAGGGAAAGGTGGCAAAGGTGCGAAGGAGAAGAGTGGTTGGCAGGAAGTTGCCATCATATGTATATCATCAGTCTCTGGACCTATTTGAAGCAAATAGATTATAAAAATATGGTGTAGAGGTCATTAAGTTATTTTCATAACAAGGTGGTCTATTGTATTCACTGCTTCGTCCACTGTTTTTGCAACATCAGCTTCTCCACCTTATCTGCTGCCTGGCGCAGCATAATTTCTACCTGCTCTAAAGTTTGTCCAATTAGGCCTGTGGTGTGTGCAGTGTGCTATTACCCTGGATCCTGTATCTGTGCACCCATAGGAGGATTTGTGTTTGCTTCCTTGTTGCTCACTCAGCATGCTTGCTGGGTGAGCAGAGAGCAGAGACTCCAACCTCCAACCAAACGTTGCCGTAAACGGCAATAACTGTAAGATCCTATAAAAAGGGCTGATGCCCAAAATTTAAATTGCTATCCTTGTGCTGCTTTGACAATGTGAATTTACCCAGTGTGGGACTAATAAAGGCCTATCTTATCTTAGATGCTTTATTTATTAGCCTATATGTGATTTTCGCATCCACATCCACAACATGGGTGTGAAGCTGCGCCTTCATAACAAATGTGTTTGTGTGTGTGTGTGTGTGTGTGTACACATATTCCTGTAGTCGTGGGGACAAAAATCTGTTTACACAGTGTTTTTACACATTGTGAGGACCCGCCTTGCTTATGGGGACAAAATGTGATGTAAATCATTAACTATTAAGGTGAAGACTTGCTTTAAGGTTAGGGTTAGGATTAGGGAAGTAATGTTCATTGTTATGGATAGGTGGTGGTTAAGCCTCCAGGCAATTAATGTAAGTCTATGTAACATCCCCAAAAGTGATGGAAACAAGACTGTGTGTGTGTGTGTGTGTGTGTGTGAGTGCGTGCGCATGTCTGTGTGAGAGAGAGAAAGAGAGAGAAAGTGCATGTGCATGCCAGCAATTGTGTGCCATGTTGGCGTGTAGCACATAGAGACAGGTGGCTGTAAAGGAGGTGGCAGAGAATGAAAGAGATGCATACTGGTTTCATTATTTTCATGCAGGCAGATGGGAAAAACTAAAAAATAAGACCAATATTGCATTTATCAATAGGAAAACTTCCTATTGTGGGATTCATTTTTGACTCCAAACATTAATGTTGTCAACTGATTTTAATTTATCTTTTTCGATGAATTAAGTGAGTTATTGTTACATTTTAATAATTTGGTTATATTTAGTAAGTTTTAGTCAACAAAGCTATTTTTCATTTGTCAAATGCAGTGGCAGGCCGTCGGGGCCAGCAAAGCCTTCTCTGCTGGCCTAAACACTATCAGAAGCACTGACCTACGTTTATAACCTAAATTCTAATATTTGTTCCATGAAATTGTATTAATTTATTCCCAACTGTTTATTCTCTTCATTTCGTAGCATGTCTCTCAGCTGCACCGTTTCCATGTGGGTGTTCGATTTCTATCCAATCAGATTTCAGCCTCTATGTGTTGCCATGTCGGTCTAATCTGCCCAGGACCTTCAGAATCAGTAGTGCTGACCCACACAATTTAGACTATATTAGCCATTGACTGTTTGCTTAACCGGTCAGATTTCAGAATGTGTCTATTCTTTGAAAGTTTGTGAATCTGTTCCCAGCTTACAGATAGTTCCAGTATTCCAGTGGTATGATGAAAGGAAGATCAATCTTTTCTTTTCTAGTTTGCTATGAGATGAATGTAGTGAAATATTTGTTGGCACTGCAGCATACATTAATAGACCAATTCAGAATGTCAACACCTAGATAACTGCGCTTGTTTTGGCAATTGATTAAATAGTAATTTAAGGCAAGTTAATGAACCATTACAACATTTCTCTCTGTCTCTCACTCACATTTAGTTTTTTCTGGGGTTTTTTTTTCTCCTTCAGTCCTTCAGAAGGGAAACAAAAATTGTGTTTCTTGTTACAGGAGCCTGTTTCAAAGGTAGAAAATGAGGCCGATGAGGGGATGGGCAGAGTGGATGAAGGAGTCGAGGAGTTCTTCACCAAGAAAATCATCCCTGACTATGCACTGTGAGTTTATGTTCTGTCTTCAAATGTCAAAATAGAAGCAATACCACGACAACTCACAGTTGCTGGTTGCCATAGCTACCCAACACTCTCTGGTTTCGGACTTTTTCAGGAGCTCAGCAGTCAGAAAAATAGTGACTGTCAGGGCAAGTAATAGAAATGTTTGACATGACAAACAGAGTATAAATAAATGGAGATACACCTCAACGCTTAACACAGTGACAGGAATGAATCCCAGCCCAGCAACAAAACCTAAAATCAGACTCACCACTGCTTGGCTAATGGCCTGACAGGGACATGTTGGCCGCTTATGGAAGACAAATAGCCATCATTTTTCAATAGCACATTCACTGTGGTGTTGCATTCCCAACATCACATATGTGTGTGTGTAATGAGTCTTTCTCCTCTCTGGTATACAAGAAAGCAAGAGAAGAACCAGCCTGACAGTGGAGTGTTCTCTTTCTCCACAACTATAGCAGGCTCTCTTATTTATGATTAACCACAACATAGCCACCCCTAATGGCCACAACAACGTGGACTTGTACTTCTTTGCTCTTTTGTGTGTTACAACAATGTTGTTGAATTGTTGCAAACAGAATTCAGAGTTGAAGATACGATGTGGGACCAAACACACAGAGCAAAACATTTCATGTACCCTAGTTTGGCTTCTTGCAGGAAAGTCTGCATCATTTTTTGTGGATCAGCTGTAGCACACCAGTCATCTTACCAAGGTTAGTCAAGCTCATAGTGATCCACTGTAAGGGAGCCTTATGGCCTCCTGGTTAGTTACAACAAATCTTTTTTTTCTTTTTTTGCATTTTAAAGAAAGCAAATGCCAATCCTCTCCTGATAACTGCTGAGCAAAGAGTGTATGGTTCTGTAACAAATGTGTTGTCAGCCTTGTAACTGTCATGTGCTGACCGCATGCTAAATGTTTTTGTAGTGTTTAACAAACCCCCTGTTCCCTCAGTGTAACACCACATGAACACACATTCCTCGTCTGAATTCTGTTATGGACCTGTCCCAGCTTGCTAGTTGAATGCACCAATTACAAAATAATTAAAAATGGTCGATTTTGTTTTTAGCTTTAGCGATTTTGTAATCACTCAGTCAATCTGACAGTGGCTTTGTGTTAGAAAGCTTTTTTTGGGGGGGGGGCGGGGGAATAATTTGCCACTGTCATATAACATATGCATCTATCCACTTGGCTGCACTTTCATTCAGTACCAAAGATTTGTTACCGTTGGCTAGGAGCACTTACTGTACCTATAAAAAGTATTCTCCCACTTGGATGTTTTCCCCTTTTATTGCTTTTACAAAAGGAATCATTGGCAATATAATTTGACTTTTTTTGACAAAAAATTACCCACTTTATTGTCAAAGTGTAAACAGATTTCTACAAAACAATGTCAATTAATTAAAAACATAAATATTCACCCCCTTTAAAATGACACCTGTGTCTACAAGGTCCAGTCACTGGTTGATCAGTATTCCTGGATACAATTACACCATGTAAACAAAAGAACACTCCAAGCAAGAAAAGGTTATTGAAAAGTTTAGTCAGGACATGGATGTAAAAAATTTCCACCCCTGGAGTTCAGTTAAATCTGTCAATAAGAAATGGAGGGATTATGATATGTGTGTAAATCTGCCTACAGCAGGTCGTCCTCACAAACTGAGCGACAAGAACGAGACTTGTGAGAAAGGCCACCAACACACCAGTGACTACTATGAAGGAGTTAAAAGCTTCAGCAGCTGAGATGGGAGAGAATCTTCATACAATAACTGTTGCCAAGGTTCTTCACCAGTTAAAGCTTTATGGGAGAAAGCCACTGTTGAAGAAAGATCATTTTAAATCTCGACTATAGTTCACCCAAAGGCATGTGGGAGATTCCAAGGTCAACTGGAGGATGGTTCTTTGGTCTGATGAGACCAAAATGGAGCTTTTTGGCCATCAGACTACAAGCTATATTCGGCAAACACCAAACACTGCACATCACCACAAACTTACCAATTAATATTTCCACTCATTTTACATCATATAATTTTAATTGATCATATGATAACAGGAAGTTGCATATGGCAGGATTTGATAAACCCCTCTCATGGTCATTAATGCCAATTGTACTGACCTGGTTCTTAATCTAGTTTATACATAGATATGATAGCTAATGGATAAAACTAAAATTATACCTTTCATGTCCATGTAGCATAAGTTGTCAGGCATCCACTGTAAAATGAACAGAGCCATGTGCACCAACCGCCCTGCTGTTGGTGTCCGTTTTACATATTCATTTTCACGCTTTCTCAACACTAGTGACTTATTAAAAGCTGCACATCAGTAGCACAACATTAGTCGCTGTCAGCTGCATGGGTGTATTTTTAGAGCTTAGGACGATCTTGACGAATGAGTTCTGCGGATATCATGGCTATCTGCTTTAAGATTAAAATGTGTCATTTATGCTGATTTTCCATTTTCCATTCTGTAATTCCACTACACACAAGATTCTGGACCAGCGATGTCTAGTTCAAACAAATTTTACACAAATCCAGCCATTAGTTTTTGAGGACAATGGTGCTACATGAAAGGTCAGTGGCTAACCAAAATAATAAAGGGTCAAAGTAATCTGGCCAGCATTCATCTAGATATTTTGATCCAAAGTGTTGACAGATTGACCAGCATCACCACTCCAGGTCTCACCTCTAGTTGAACAAAACGTAGCAGTCACTGAGAGACATTTTTGCTCTGTGTCTTGTTTGCATGATCGTTCTTGTTTTGTAGCAGAACTGAGCATGTGTCTTGAGTCCTGTAGCAGTAGTTGTAGTACTGAGTGTCTCTTCTTGTCTGTTGCTCTTTCTGCTGTCTCCCTGCTGCAGAAAAGGCCGGTGGGAGGAGTCAAACCCTGCCCAAGCCACTCCCCCAGAGTCAAGCTCCACCCCCACAGCCTCAACCCCCTTTTCCTCTTCGTCTGACAATATCACCTCCACTACCACCATCACTGTCACTTCTCCCTCTGTCCCGTCTACTAACACATCCTTTACATCCACTGATGTACCACCCCTTTCTACATCCTCCGCTCGCCCTGCCTCCTCTTCTTTCACCACCAACACAACCACACTTCCCACCAAAAACATCAAGAAAAAGTTTGGCGACTTCTTCGCCTTCAAGAGGGCTCGAACGGCTCGAAAGGCAGGAGGGGGAGAGGGAGGAGGATATGGGGTGAAGGTCAAAAGAACCTCCATTGCAGACCTCATTCGACCCCTCCGTGAGGCCAAAGAAAGGGAGAGAGAGAGGGAGAGGGACAAGGAGAGAGAGAAGGGGAGAGGGTCAAGGTCAGAGGAGGATGCTAACGTTTCTAATGATGCCACCACCACAGAAGGAACCGTTGCCACCAGCCACCATCTTGCAGGAGATGCGAGGGAAATGATGGTGCCTGCCAAGATATTAGCCACGATGACGCCTCCCTGTAAGACCACTTCCTCTTACCCCACCATTGCGACAAGCCATGATGTCCCGACTGCTGCGCTGTCCAACCTGGAAGAAGAGGCAATTTTTGTCTTGCCAGGTCGCGCCCCCAGTCCTGTGGTCACTTCCCCTGTAACTGAGCAAGAGAGGAGCAGCATGCTGATGAAGAACATGAAACTGGGAGGGACTCCATATGAAGAGAGGAGACTGAAGGTGACCAAGAGGTCACTGAGGGAGGGCAAGAGTCAGAGTCTCATACTGCTGACCGGACTAGAGCCTGAACACAAGGATGACGCACACAGTAAGGTAGATCTAACAATACACCGAACACACCCATCGTCAAATGTCTGAAAAAAGGTGCAAGGTACATTAACACTGATATCCAAATGACAAAAAGTTAGAGCTTTAACATAATAGACAAGCTGTGGTTTAAAGCTTCAGGACTTACAGAAGAGTTGTGAGCATGTCAGTAAGACCTCAGCGTCCTTTTAATCTACCTAAGTCCACACCCTGGCAGGGCAGGGATGAGTTAGGAAGTTAGATGACCACTGACAGGAATGATCTCCTGTGCCACTCAGTGGGGTGGAACATCTTGAGGGGAGAGTGTGGGATGTTCAGGACCAGCTTGGACATCCTCTTCCTTGTTGCTGCCTCCGGAGAGTCTAGTTCTAGTCCTCCTCTGATCACTGAGCCAGACCTTTCCAATAAGCTTGTTAAATATGTTCATGTCTGTTGGCACAGGGCAGTATAAAGATAGCACCATAGCACCGGCTACCACAGACTGGTAGCATGTGTGTGTGGACATGTATTGACAAAAAACTGTTTACACAGTCACATTGTGAGGACCTGCCTAACTTACCACAACATAAATCATTAGGGTTAGGGTGAAGACTTGCTTTAAGGTTGAGGTTAGGTTTAGGTTAAGGTAAGGGTTAGGGTTAGGATTAATGTTTATTGTTATGGTTAAGTAGTGGTTAAGCCTCCAGGAAATTAATGTAAGTCTGTGTAATGTCCCCAGAAGTGATGGAAACATGACTCTGTGTGTGTGAGAGAGAGAGAGAGAGAGAGCGAGCGAGCGAGGAAAAAAATACTGTTTTAAATGTTGATCTGTCATCCTCTAGCAACATGCATCTGAGGGCACATCTAGTTTTGAGCAGAGGCTTCAGGTGATGCTACACAGAATGGGTGTGGCCAAGACACCACCTGCAGACACCAAGACGAGCCAGGTAAGATGGGTGTGAGGGCTGGTTACTGACTGGTTACTTTGTTCACAAGGTGTTGCTTCTGTTTCTTCTTTGATATGTAGTACTTCCGTCTAATGTGCTAAATAGTAACACTCTATGAAATACCTTCACATGTTATGTGGGTGTTTGGCCAGTTCTCAGTGGATTCAGGTTGTGTGCATTTAATTGGAGGGATGGTACTGTTTTGTACACACACACCAAGATGAGGTGCTAAATCGTGGTCTGGGACTGACCCTTCATCATGCTGTATGTTTTGATAACTAATACGAGGTGTGTTGTCCCAAGGAGGACAGCAATGCATAATGAAACATATTCTTGTATATTTGATATCATTATCAGTGGAGTGTGTGTTTGGTTGAATAATTGCTTGATTTGGACTGTATCACATTTAGTTTTCTTTAGGTAAAGCTGTCTTATTTCAAGTGACCCCACTTTTTGTTCATCAGTATGTTGTTTATTATTCTTATCAGTAACAACCTCATACTCTCTAATTTGATGTCTGGCAATGCAGTGACATTACTTTAAAAAAGTCTAAAACATGGGCAGTCAGGCAGTCATACATGTTGGAAACAAGCTTAACAGGTTTGACCAATTTGGTCTGAAGATGAACGAAGGTGAACTTAAAATTATTACCCAAACTGAGAGTATAACCACTTTCTGGGGGGTTTATGTCCCTTCCCTAAAACGGACAAAATACCAATCTGTCTCTGCAATACACAGGAGAAAATACTGTATGCCAAATATGCCTTTTAGGAGCCCTGTCAGCAGATATATCTCTTTCATTTCCTATTTATTTTCAATGTATTTTTAAGTCTGTGATCTCCCCTCCTGGTTGTACACTTAGTGGTGCACATACCTAAGTCATCTGATTTAGCATGTTGTTGTGGCTATTAAAGTTTGCTGAAAAAGCTCAAAATCCTAATACAATTCTCATTTCTATGTTTTGCAATTAAACAGAAAACTGGTATAAGTCTTACATGCAATGTCCAGTGAGGCTCGAATTTTGCATGTTTGCAAAAAGTCACAGCCTGAGTAGATCTACAAGTCAGTTAGTAGTCATGGTCATTGTGCCATCTATTGGCAACAGGAAGTAAGCCTTGTGTGACATTCATCGTTTGATACACATGAAACTTTCATGGTGTGGTATGCACTTGATGTACTTGAGCCTAATATATTATTTGCATATGTTCTGTAGCGTCACATAGTGGACACAGGAAGTGACGTTGTAGCACTTTGTGCAGTGTGAGAGCATTGTTGCCCTGACAAGTTTGTGTGTGTGTGAGGGCACCTTCAAAGCTGCTTGCAGCTTTAATTTCCTTTTCTTTTTATTGAGTTGCCACTTACTTTCAGGCACAGTTGAGCATCTCATTTCCTGAGTTTCAGAGACGAAAACACACACAGTTGCTACTGGAGCCTGCTTCAGAAAGCAGGTTTAGTGAAAACTCTGAGTAAGCTAAGCCTGAAATGAGGGAAACTGTGTGTGTTAACCTTTTCAGTAAGGAAGGAGACTCAAACCTCAAGCCCATTTCAGAAAGAGAGGTAACTTATACTTACCATGGTAACTTAGTCTGCTTTTCAGGAGCAGGTTTTCTACAGTAAACCTTGAGTTCCTGTCTGTCTCCTTCTATTTACAGAGCCGAACCGCTGCTTCATTTCCTCATTCATTCATTTAGTCACGCACATTTTAGTGGAGACCGAGTAATTACTTTTAAAGTGGCATGTCCTTTTATTGACTTGAGTTTTATTAGGCTCAGTACCATTTCACTAGTTTTCACCTGTGATATTTTAAGAGTTATTATATACTAAACATGCATTGATTTTATCAGTGTTGTCCCACACCAACTCTCTGTCCTTCACTGCTGCCGCCGTGTTGCTTTTTTCTGTGAAAGGTGTGTTCATACTCAGCATTTGCCTGTGTGAGGACTTCTAGTTCTACAGACAAAAAATAGGGGGGGCCTCTTTTCCCCACGGGCCGTTGCCATGGTGAATCGTAGCATCATGGCTCCACTGACAATGGCTTTTTATAGTCGTGATCCATACGCTGAGAGTCAACCTACTCAGAGTTGATTGAACTAATTCCGATCAAGCTGTTCTGTAACTGGAAACTCAGAGTTTTCCATCTCAGAGTAAATAAACACAGAGTTCATGGTTTAACTCAGAGTTTGTTGAACTTCCTTCTTGAAATGGGCTGGGATGTTGTGGCTGCTTCAATATACAGTAGGCTATTTTGATGTTAAAGTGCTGTCTATGGTAGTGTACATTTTGTATCACATGTTATTAATAACTATTAATTATAAATTATCCTGGCCATACAATATAGTTTTCAAAACTATATTCTACATAAGTAATTTTTCATATATAAATATATGAGAGAATTGTCTCCTATACCCATTTCCTACTTCAGTGTCAACCTACCATAGTGCTGTCATATGAACAAAGTTTGTGTAATCAAGAATTATTAGCAGCATTTGAGATGTGCTCACTTTCAGTTGTTTAGATCTAAATAAATTGTTGGTTTGTGTTTAATCTGTTCTTTGGCCTGTGTTAAATACTTCATGTGAGATCAGCGCACAGTGTAAATGTAAAAATCATTAGGTTAGAATATTCCGTTATCATTACAAAGTAAAACACCAATTTGTTGATCAAACGTTGTTTAATATTGTCCAATGTGTATATTGTAGAATAAAGATGAGGAGCTGAGAAAGGCCAACTCTGAAGGTAAGTAATGTGTGTCATTGTATACAGAATCAAAATCACAGCAGCATCACTTTTATTTTGATGAACTGAACTTTCAGCAGTTCAGTTATCACCTAAGTTATTCTCAAATATGTTTTGCTTTAACAAAACCAAAGTGAGTTCTGGTTTGGCAAAAATGAAATTTCATTAATAAATCAAAGTGATTTAAAGTGAATTCATATGTGCCAGTTTCTCCATCCTTCCAGTCTTCTTTGAGTCTGAATCACGAATGATTTTTTCACAGTTCTGCTACTTACAGCTTTGACTTAAGTTGAGCCCACTATTTATATTGCATTCATTACGTGTGAAGCTTGGATTCAAATTCCACTTTGACAGTATGTACTGTTTCTGTCCCTCAGGTGCTATCCTGGATAAACCTGAACCACCTCCCACATACATGAAGCCCAGAACTATGTCAACTTCATCAGGTATCAATGTTGTCAACACTTATTTCTAATTTAACATAACAACAATACACCCAGGTGCACAGCCCAACAGACAGCGGGTTGATTGTAAGCCTGACTGTATGTTTAATACATAATAATATTAACAAAGTTGTATGAATATAAACTTCATAATTATATACAGTCTACAATAAAATGGCTTCTGCTGCTCTGCTGGAAACTAGAAAGTCCAGTCCTTTCAATGATACTAAGTGCACCATCAGTAGAAAGACTTTCTGGGCAAAAGTAGCAAATGAGTTTCACATTTTACATGTCATGCTGCCAAAATATTTAACCAGGGCTTATGTTATTTTTGCAGATTTCAGTTACTTATTTTTCTGCTGTGAGTTTTGGACCAACAGTGTCCTCAGAGCACTCCTCAGTGATGCTTCAGCCTCCATATTGGATAAGGGCAGTCTGACTTGACATCACTGGGAGCTCTGGCATATCAAGTACTGACTCAACAGTTAACATGTACACATGGCCAAAACATACAGAGCACTTGAGTATATATTGATAGATTGTATAATGAATGTCGTATATTTGTGTATTATTATCAAATTTACAGTTACAGTTATTTGTGAAATCCTCGTTAAAATGGTGATTTGGTGGCGGCTATTTATTTTAAAACGTGAAATTCAAATAACATAAAGGATCTTTTTCCTTTATTGCATCTCAGTTTACAATGGAATAGTAATAGAAATAGTGGATGGATAAACAGTGGATATATATTTCTCAGCTTCTTACCTTTCAAATGAGACATCTACACAAGCCATATGCTTGAGGATTGATTCCTGATTCATTTGTTGTTTTAGGCTTTTTCCTCATGGATAGGGTTAAGGCTTAAGAGATTTATTAGCAATAATTCATGACATATACTGAACTGAAAACAGTACAAATGCACTATATATAATTTTGTAATCAGCTTCATTGATTTGAGGCAACAAAAAGCTGGGAAAGTCATTTATTGCTCAAAACACACCTGTTTGGAACACTCCATAACGAAACAGGTGCATTGGTAACGGGTACGAAAGAAGCATCCTGATGGGGGAGGTAGCAGTCTGTGTGGAGTTGTGTATAATATCAGTGGGCAGGAATCAAACAATACTCTGGCACTTACAGACCAATAGTCTTCTTATTTATTGTCAGCATTAGAATGAATGTTTTTCAGCTAGGATTTATCATCCACCAATTGTAGCTCTTTTAGCTAAAATTAGTTTGTTTTCTAGGCTATAATAATAAAGACTGCTTATCTGTAAGTGCCAGACTTTTGTTTGTTTTGAAGTCTGTGTGTAACAGTCTCTGCTGGGTCTCTACTGTGGTCCTGTGGTTTGTATGTTCCGTATACACCAAACAGCCATGACATTATGAACACTGACAGGTGAAGTGAATAAAACTGATTATCTCATTACAATGGCACCTGGCAGAGGGTGGGATATGTTACGCAGCAAGTGACAAATAACATTTTGTTATTGAAGTTGATGTCTTGGAAGCAGAAAAAAAGGCAGGTATAAGGATTTGAGCGACTCTGACAAAAGAAAAATTATGATGGCTAGATGACTGGGTCAGAGCATCTGCAAAACTGCAGTTCTTGGTGGATGGTCCTGGTCTGCAGTGGTCGGCATCTACCAGAAGTGGGCCAAGAACGGAAAACCGGAGAACCAACAACAAGGTCACGAGCAACCAAGGCTCAGTGATACACATGGGGAGCGAAGGGCGCGTGTTGTCAGATACAGTAGAAGAGCTACTGTAGGTCAAATTGCTGAAACAGTTAGTGCTGGTTCTGACTGAAAGGTGTCATAACACACAGTGCACTGCAGTTTGTTTCATATGGGGCTATGTAGTTGCAGACTGGTCAGAGTGCCCATGCTGACCACCACCAAAAGCTCCTACAATGGACACGTGAGCGTCAGAACTGGACCACAGAGCAATGGGAGAAGGTGACCTGATCTGATGAATCATGTTTTCTTTTCCATCATGTGACTGGCCACGTGCGTGTGTGTTGCTTACCCGGGGAAGACATGGCACCAGGATGCACTATAGGAAGAAGACAAGTTGGCTGAGGCGTTGTGATGCTTTCGGCAATGTTCGGCTGGGGAACATTTGGTCCTGTCATTTATGTGGATGTTACCTTGACACGTACCAGCTACCTAAACACTGTAGTTGATCAAGTACACCTCTTCATGGAGAGGGTATTCCCTGATGGCAGTGGGCTCCTTCAGCAGGATATTGCCCCCTGCCACACTGCAAAAACGGTTCATGAATGGTTTGACAATATTAAGTTTGAGGTGTTGACTTGGCCTTCAAATTCTCCATATCTCAGTCCAATCAAGCATCTGTGGGATGTACTGGAAAAACAAGTTCAAATCCATGGAGGCCCCTCTTACAGGACTTAAAGGATCTGCTACAGACGGCTTGGTGCCAGATAACACAACATGCCTTCACAGATCTTGTGGAGTCCATGCCTCAACCGGTCAGGGCTGTTTTGGTGGCAAAAGAGGGACCTATTCGATATCAGGCAGGCGCTAATAATGTTATGGCTGATCTGCCTGAACATCTGTCCAACCTGGAGTCACTGGATGCATCAGCCTAAATCATTGCCCCTGTCTGTTATTGATGTATTGTTTCTCTCATCCTGTTTCCAGCAGACCCCAGGCATCCTATGAGAGCTCTGGACACCATCCGAGCAGACCATCCCCTGAAGCCCGCCCTCCCTGAGCGTCCCGCTGGCCCTCTTCCACCCAAACCTGCCATTGCTGCCAAGCCTCCTATCCCCACCCCTGCTGCTCTTGCAGGAGGAGTTTGTCCCTCCTCTGCTCCTCCCTCCAGCAGCTCAGCAGAAAGCATTCAGCTCAGACCACACACACATGATGCCAAACCAGGGGAAACTACAGCACAGGTAATACAGCACTCAGTCACATATTTCTTTAATTGTTGCAGGAGATATAAATCAGATGTAAAGTTTTGCACCCAGTAGGTGGCAAAGTTGCCATCTAATTTATTTTTAATATTTACCTCACAGTAACAGTACCAGTAAGAAATACTTAAAAATTAGCTACAGTGACTAATACAAGCCACAAGATAGCAGTAGCATATAAGCTAGTTAAGTATCTATGTTGGTTTAAGAGAGATTGTTATTATAAATCAGTATAATCCCTGGAAAAGCATGAAGACTGAAGAATTATAAAGGCATGATCGATGAAACAAATGTATGTGGTTTGTTGATTTCAATGCACACATGAGAGTATGGAGAGGGAGACCAGTTGTTTACAATGAGAAAACCTTCCTAGTTCCTTATCATATTTGATACTATAATGAGGATTATACAGCTCTCAGTGGTATGATCCGCAGTGAAGCTCTCTTGCACCACATGGGACAATATTGTTTCTCTACAATATTTATTGATCTTTTTATTGACTCTTTTCTAATGTAATTGTTTTTAGTAGAAGCTGCTGGCCCACTTGACACCATTTCATAGCGAGAGAGTTTTATTCTCTCAGGATTGTCTGATTGATGGTCTAAATTTCAGAGTCCTTTCCAATTATGAATATTTGTGTTTCCTCTAACTGTATTAGAAACACTTCTCATGCACAGCAAGGTGCAATTCAACAGTGGCATAAAGTACAACCATCAAATTGAGTTGAATCATTCAAGATTCAAGATTTATTGCAAGACTACTGGGATTGGACTGTTTTGTTTTTAGCTATCGTGACACAATTGTTCTCTACATTCATGACTTAACGATCACATTGTTTGAGCCACATCCCACTGAGCATGCTCTGATCTTCATCCCTAGAATGGCAGCCAGGAGGGTCCCCGGGCTGCAACCACAGCTTTGTCCCCCAGGAAAGAGCTGCTTCCTCCAGCACCATCTCCAAGGAGAAGTCCCAGCACACAGGATCGCTCTGAGAAAGCACAATCGGCGACTGATGGTAAGTCCTCATTAAAATCAAATAATTCATTAATATTTGGTTTGGGCTTTTTGAAGGCTATGAGCTTTTATGAGAAATCATGTGTGGTATGGCAAGTCGGCAGAAAAGTGGCAGTTGAGGAGACTTGTGACAGTGTGCACCCTCTCTGTAGATCTCTGTGTTATTATTACCTTGATGTAATATGATGTTGATAAAGTTACATATGAGCTTGACCTGTTCTATTTGGAAAGTGCCATGAGTAACTTTTGTTGTGATTTGACACACTATAAACAAATTGTTTGTGTGTGTGTTTGGTTCATATTTCCAGAGAGTCTTCCTAAGCCACGCCAACACATGAAGCCCCTTCCACAACGCAGGGCTGTGTCCGTGCATGAGGAGGCTTTGGCCATGACACAAGGTGAGACTTTGTCAAAGTGTTTAATGGAAACATCAAAAAACTAAAAAAAAAAAACTATCAATCAACAACGATCAAAGTCAACCTGCGTTTTATGAGCTCAGTTTTGGCTACAGAATTAAAAGTTCTGGTCTGGAATATGACCACTGAGAACTGATACAGCTGATCAGATACAGGTTATACAGGTAATAAAAGTCAGAAGATGATATAAATTGCTCATTCTTGAAATTTGTCCACAAAGGAACAGTAGGATCAATTTCTGGGTGCCTGTGGGATGTTATTTGATCCTATAGATAGCCTAATATTGCTATATGACATAACTTAAGAAGACAACAAACAAATACCTTTGAAATATCTTTTTAACCAAATCACACACATTGAGGCAACTATGGTGTCTTCTTGTCATAACTAATTTAATGATAACTAAGGTAGTATTTTTTTCACTACCATTCACTGAGCCTCCCTGTCTGGAGTCCCCCTTGGGAGGCCCACCTCCCACTTCAACCTCTGATGTAGCCTGATAATGATAAATTTGTTGTATCACAGGTTTGCTAGAGGGAATGATTGGTAATCAAGTCAGTGATCACAGCTAAACAAAGATGAAAAAAATGCCAGAAATAAAGCAGAAAAAGAGGCTAAGGGAAGAAGTATTCAGATTTCTTGCTTAAGTGAAAGCGTTACCACACACATACCACACTGTGAAAATACTCTACAAGTAAAAGTCCCGTATTCAACAACTTAAAAGTATGTAAGCATTATTAGTGAAAGGTATTTTAAGAACAAAAGTTAAAATTACTCATTGTGCATTAAAAAGGTCCCTATCAGTGTTTTACAATTATATCTGATGTTTCTGGATTAATATTATTGTTGCATTAATGAGTATGTTCCATTTTACTGCTGTAGGTGATTAGGGTTGAGCTTAATAAACAGCTGACAGAGATGACAGAGATTCAGTATATAAACAATTTTCAGTCTTAACATGAGGTCAGACAGCACATAAGATTTCATTTTGAGCATATCCCTGCCTAATTGCTGTTTTTTAGCTTTCTGACACGTAGTTTTGGTGCATTATACAATTTCTAGCCACTGGAGAGCTTTTAAACACACACACTTTTGTAAATATATAACTGCTGATTAATACAGCTTTGTGTGTGCATGGTTGCCGTAAAAAAGTGTTTTCATTCACAGTGATGATTAAAGGAGAGCTCTGGTTTCCAACAAGTCTCAAGTGCCTTTATCTCTGACTCCATCTTTCCAGAGCTGAAGGCAGTGTTACAGAGGTCACCCATCCGTATCCGGGGCACCAGAGGGGATCTGCCCATCTGCACTGAAGATCCATCTGGTGTGGAAGAAGCACACAGAGGTCATAAAGGTCCATCAGTCATACTTATAATTTACTTTCTATTTTTTATTCTTTCATTCGTCCATGAACTGCCATCTTATCATGGTTTCAGTGCCCTAATTATCCAAGGAGCTATATTGTGGCAGGCCCCTGGTAGAGTCTCTTAAGGAAAACTGGTCCCAAGGAAAGGCCCACATCCCTGGTTGTTGAAGCTAGCTGTTAAGACATGGAATCTCACCTCACTGGTGGGGAAGGAGCCTGAGCATGTGCTTGAGGTCAAGAGATACCAGCTAGATATAGTCGGGCTCACCACTATGCACAGCTTGGGCTCTAGAACCAACCTCCTTGAGACAGGTTTGACTCTTTTCTGGAGTTGCTCCAGTTGAGAGGACGAAGGCAGGTGTGGGGTTACTGACTCTGCCTGCCTGTTGGAGTTTACCCCAGTGAACAAAAGGGGTTGCTTCCCTCTGCCTCCAGACCGGGGAACAAGTCCTGACTGTTGTTTGTGCATATGCACCAAACAACAGTTCAGAGTACCCATCCTTTTTGGAGTCCTTGGAACAGGTGCTTGAAGATGCCCCTACTGGGGACTTCATCGTTCTGCTGGGAGACTTCAATGCTCAGGTGACCAATGACAGTGTGACCTGGATTGATGTGATTAGGAGGAACCGCCTCCCTGATCTGAATCCAAGTGGTGTTCAGTTGTTCGACTTCTGTGCTAGTCACAGTTTGTCAATAACAAACATCATTTTCAAACATTAAGATGTCCATAAGCGCATTTGGCACCAGAACACTCTAGGTCGCAAGTCAATGATCGACTTTGTAGTTGTATCAGCATATCTGTGGCCATATGTTCTGGATTCTCAGGTGATCATCACTTGGCGGTCAGTTGGATCAGGTGGCAGGGGAGGATGTCAGACAGACAAACAGCAGACCTAAACAAACAGTGAGGGTTTGGTTGCAATGTCTGGCTGAGGATAGTCTTCAAATCCCGCCTAAGGCAAAGCTTTGACTGCATCCCAGGGGTGCTGCGGGACCTGGAATCTGAGCGGGTCATGTTCTGTGATGCCATTGCTGAGACGAGTCATTGTTCAGAGCTGCAGTTAGGAGGTTGTTGGTGCTAGTCGTGTTGGCAATCATCGAACCCGCTGGTGGACACCAGGGTTGAAGGATGCTGTCAAGCAGAAGGAGTCCTGTAGGGCATTGTTGGCTTGAGGACTCCAGAGGCAGCTAACGGTGACTGACTGGCCAAACCATGCGTGGCTTGGAGTTTATCCAATGAGTCTACATATGTTTTGTTGATTCGGAAAAGGTTTACAGCCGTATCTCTCAAAGTATCCTGTGGGGGCGGTTCTCGGATTCTCTGGGAATATGGGGTGGATGGCCTGTTGCTATGGGCCGTTCAATGTCTGTATTGTTCGAGTGAGAGCTTGGTTCGCATTGCTGACAGTAAGTCACACTCATTCCCAGTTAGGTTTGGACTTTGCCAGGGCTACTCTTTGTCACCAATTCTGTTCATAGTCTTTATGCAGGTACATTTATTTCTAGGTGCAGTCAAGCGGCAGAGGGTGTCAGGCTCAGTGACCTTAGGATTCCATCTCTGCTTTTTGTGAATAATGTAGTTCTATTGCCAGAACGGTGACCTGCAGCTCGCACTGGGACGGTTTGCAGCTGAGTGTGAAGCAGCCATAATGAAGATAAGCATCAAGTCTGAGGCCATGGTTCTCAGCCAGAAAAGAGTGTATTGCCCACTCCAGGTTGGAGAAGAGTAGCTGCCCCAAGTGGAGAAGTTCAAGTATCTCAGGGTCTATGGTCAAGATAAGGTGAGACTTTATTGATCGCCAAGGGGCAACGTTGCTTGTTACAGCAGCCAACAGGACAAGACAGTGCAAAAAGTACGGAAAAGATACAGGAAGATATAAATATTATGAAAGAAAAATGCTACTATATTAATACAAGGTTATACTTACAGAACAAAAAATATACAATTGTGTAGAAAGGACTTCTAAGTATACATACTATATATATATATATATATATACTGAGTAAAATGCTGGTTTATCAGTGGTGACGTGAGGATTTAGGTAGTACCAAGGTATCTGTAAACTCCCAGCATCTTGATGTTAAGTCCTCGGATGTTCACTGGTCAAGTCTGTGGGGCCCTCCTGCAGAAGTCAGTCACCATCTCCTTTGTCTTGGTGGCACTGATGTGAAGGTGGTTGTGTTCCCACCAGTCGACAAAGTCCTTAACCAAATATTCCAGGTTGTTCCTCTCTAACACTCATTCAGCAATTGGAGAACTTCTGGATATGCCAGCTGGTTGTGTTGCAGTGGAAGTCTGATGTGTAGAGGGTAAACAGAAAGGGAGAGAGTACTGTCCCCTGAGGAACCCCTGTGCTTCAGACCACCTCATCAGACACACAGCCGTGAAGCCTCACATACTGTGGTCTGTTGGTGAGGTAGTCAATGGTCTATGCAGCCAGCTGCCTGTCTACCCCCACTTCCACCAGCTTCTCCTTGAGCAGCAATGGCTGTATGGTGTTAAAGACACTCAAGAAGTCAAGAAACATGATCTTCACAGTGCCTCCAGGTTCCTCAAGGTACAGGAAGGTAACGAGCTGTGGATAGTGACTGAAAGAACAAGATTGCGAATACAAGCAACATAAATGAGCTTCCTCCACAGGGTGGTTGGGAGAGATAGGGTGAGATGCTCAGACATCCGGGAGAGATGCCTCCCAAACATCTCTCTGGGGAGTTGTTTTGGGCATGGGAGAAGACCTTGGAGCTGACCCAGGACATGATAGAGAGACTACATCTCTCGTGTGGCCTGGGAACGCCTCAGTATCCCCCCGGATAAGCTGTTGGAAGTGTCCAGGGTGAGGAGAGTCTGGGCTTCTTTTTTGAGACTGCTGCTCCCACAACCCAGATACTAATAAGAGGAAGAAATCAAAATGACATTTGATGCTTTTCTTTCTTTCTGCAATCTGAATATATTCTTTCTGTGTGTTCTTCATCCATCTAGCCAGTGACGTGGTTAAAGGGACAGCTGAAGAGGCGGCTGTCCAGAAGGAGGAGCTGAAGGTGGAGAGAGGAAGGACAGGCTATGGAGGGATAGCTGAAAACAGGCACCCTCCCCCAGGAGAGGATGAAGCTCCAAGCTCAGGGTGTCCCTCCTCTACAGCTCAGACTCAACAAGAAGTATCAGTTCCCCGACTTTTTGGTCTAGCTGCAGCCCTCGACAAAGCTCCATCCATCCCAGAGAGGCCTCCAGCACTAACCCAAACTCTGGAAAAGCCCCCTGTAACCCCCACATCTCAGAAAAGGAGCCCCAGCACAGCCCCAGATGCATCTTCATCTCCAGAAATCCCCCAAAGGCGTCCTTTGTCCCAAAAGGTCCCTGGCACAGTGGATCTGAGAAACAGCACACAGGAGAAAGGAGAGTCAGTGTCTAAACAGCACACAATGAAGGCAGAGCCAGCAGACCAAAGAACTGAGCCCCCTCTGTCTGAATAATACACACAGACTGATTACCCGGGAAAAAAAAGGCACACCTAGGAGAGAGAGGAGGAAGGGGCACATGACATCACTGAGATCAGGAACTGAGAGACTATACAGGGCGCAGCTAACATCTGTACAGTTGGTATATTGGCTGTTTGGGGTGAATAAACACAGACTGCACAAATGGCCCAGTGGTCAAATTTATGCTGGAACAATAACAATTTTGAATGTTCAAGACAACTGAACAAATGTGATCTGCTGGCCATTACCTGTCTGAAGTTTTGAGTTGATTAGAAGTGCCTAATGGCACCTGTTTTAGTTTGTGTGAGGCTTGCGTTACGTGTTCAAATTGGCCACCGAGTTGTTCTTTGCAGTCCATGATTATTTACCCCAAACTTCAAATGTACTGATGTAAGCATATCTTGTGTTGACGGTTCCTCCTCTGAATGATGTCCTAAAATTACCAGGATATCTGTTATTTTGCTCCAGATTCACTATTTTCTCATCTCTTTTAGACAATTAGATTCAACATCTGCAGAGACCATCCAAAGATGTTGAGTCTGAAATGGGACACAGCTAGTATCAGCTAAATGACTAAACTGACAACAGCATCAGCTGAGTGGTTTTCAAATCTTTATTGTATACTCTCCACAAAAGGATGCCAGCTGTTTTGGAGGGAGGGGTTTCCGCCCCCCCAACCAATCACTGTGACATCCATCCACTCAGTGTCATTTTTCAGTCAAGACAGAGGCTGTGTTAGTGTTAGCAAATTGTCAGTTAGGTTTTACAATGCCAATAGAGTCATCTGTTTTTCAACATGTCAGGCATGTTCACTGAACTACTTACTACTATTACTGAGGTCCTGCAGTTTATGTCACACTTTCTTACAGGCCCCACACTGGCAGACGAAAAGTAAGCTTTCTGTCCTGCTAGCGCTAAGACGTGTTAATACTGATTGCTGAGATAGTTTGTTTTTTTTTTACCACTCTGTCAGACACACATTGTGCATGCATTAATAGAAGAAGTACTGTACCAAACCCATTTCCTTTCAATAAACATCAGTGATATTTCTGGATATCTGTAAGTAATAGTGCCATGTTCAGGGAGATAAGATAAAGTCACAACAAAAGGACGGACCATTAGAGGTTTAAAGTTGAGAGCCCACAGAGCTAACTAGGCTTTGCCATGATAATATTAGTGAGTTTCCAAGTGATTCTACAAGTTCCGTAGCAAGTAAAACTACATCTGAAACCCCATTGTACCATTTTAACTATGCTCAGAGGAAGTATTTAGTGGAGTGTGGTTGCCATAGTCACATTAACTAATAAAGGAACAGATAGGGATCATTGTGTGTAATGAACCTGAGGTCAAGTATAAGGAGTATGAACTCACCATCATCAGGACTTTCCATTATTGTAGTTTTTGTTTCTTTTTTCCATTACTTCAGCAGTGTAGGGGGATTCTTCACCAGGTCATTAGACCCAGCTGTTGTCAGTATGAATACATTCTACTGTTATTAGGCATATAGACCATAGAGCAGGGGTAATAATTTCCTATTATTATCACTCTGTTATTTTAGCTGTTTAGAGCTCAGGTTAAAGAGATTAGAAACAATGAATTATTGTTTCTGGACTTGTGTAACATCACTGTAGGACCTCAGGACCACACGGTGACAATTCCTCTTTATTGTGCAATGTCACTGTGCATTCTAAGCTCTGTTACCTCTGTTTCTTTATTTTCCATTAAAACCATCAAGCAATAAAGCAACAATATGCTTTGCGATTTCCTCACATTCTAGTGGGGCCAAACGATAAATTTAACATTTTACGAAACCAAAAGGTTGCACAGCAAAAATCAGTTTGTTTTAAAGAAATGCCTCCAGTGTAATGTTCTCATTTTTCATTTTCACTCCATTTACAACACTGTTGATAATTGCGTCAGTTTCATCAATACTTGTCACCTTTTGTTTGGATTCTGCCGCGCACAGTTCAGAGATTATTTTAACTGAAGCAATTGCTTTTCCAGCAATTCAGTGCACAGAACCAGACTTTTAAATGAGTCAGTAAAATTCCAGATATCTGAGGCATCTTGGCACTATGGAATCAGGCTACATTTAAGCTACGTAACGCTGAAAATGTTGCTTTAATTTGATGGTTAGTCATTTATTTATTTATTTTTATTATACCTTCCAATTTTTCTTGCAAATTCCGCTCTCACTATAGAGATGAGGTGGCCCCTAAGAACCAACATTTACATTTAAAAACTACCCTTTTGTGTTATTTTGTTATAATTAAATATTAATTTAAATATTATATGTTTATGCCTACCTATTTTATGTCAAATCGATTTCCTTCGCACTGTTTTCTAGACTAGTCTCATCATGCCACGTGTGAGAAAATGTTCCAGTTTTTCTTTTGCCTTTTTAAGAAATTTTCACATTAAGCCTTTTGAAAACTCCACATTAACACATGGGACACTAAAGCGCTGCATGTTTCTTAATATTTCTGTGGAATCACATAAGTATGTGAAAGCTAGATCAGTTCAACTTCAATCACTTCTATAAGCAGCCATATATGTATTTACCATGGCCATCATATCACAGGAGGACCAGATAAGATCTCAAGATACATTCTATCCATCAAACTAGGGTGGTTGTGGAGAACGGTGTGTGTTTTTTAAGAGCAGACCTCAGTTCAGCTCCCTGTGCTGTCAGCAACCTGAGCCTTTGTCTCATCCTAGGGGAGAATTTATTTTTTACCGTCATGTTTTATCTCTGCCTTGCACGCACAGAATATGTACAAAACTACATAAAGCAAACAAAAACAAAGTTATGAACAGAGTGTAAATCCATACCTATAATTGTTAATAATAATTAAAATGATGAGTTATGTCATAATTTTGTATTTTTTTATTTTGGTGTGTTGTTTATTGTCTTCCTTATCTAATGAAGAGCTTTGTCTCTCCTGCTTTGACCGTTTTGGGTCGAAGTCTTCCATATCAGGTAACAAGTAGTCAGCTTCTGCTAGCTCCCAGTGCACATAACACCAGGACTAAACAACTGTATGAAGGAGGTTTTCCTGCTGCGTTTGGCACCCCTAGTCTGAGTCAGCTCTGCTGTAGCTCCTTCCTACACTGAGGGTGTAGCAGTCTGCTGCTGAAGGAGCTGCTCAGAGCCTCCACTGTCTGATGCAGAGGGTGAAAGGTGTTGTCCATGATGGATGTCAGCTTGGCTAACATCCTCCTCTCACCCACCTCCTCCACAGAGTCCAGTGGGCAGCCCAGGACAGAGCTGGCCCTCCTGACCAGCTTATTTAGTCTCTTCCTGTCCTGGTCCCCAACAGACCACAGCGTATTGAATAGCAGAAGCTACCACAGAGTCATAAAAAGTCCTCAGGAGGGGCCTGCACACTCCAAAGGACCTCAGTCTCCTCAGAAGGTGGAGGCGACTTTGGCCCTTCTTGTACAGGGCATCAGTGTTATGTGACCAGTCCAGTTTATGGTTGAGGTAGACACCCAAATACTTAAAACTGTCCACCATCTCAATGTCCAAGTCCTGGACGTTCACTGATGTAAGTGATAATGTCCTTCTCCAGAAGTCAGGTGGTTGCGCTCACACCAGTCCACAAAGTCCACGATGACTGACCTGTACTCCGTCTCATTCCCCTCAGACACACAGCCAACAATGGCTGAGTCGTCAGAGAACATCTGGAGGTGACATCTGCTGGTGTTGTAGGTGAAGTCAGAAGTGTACAAGACTCAAGACTCAACAAGACTCCTTAGATCACTTTGATACTTCTACCTTGTTGTCAGACTGCCCTTTTAATGACATGACAAGTCCAAATTGTGTCACTTAGCTGGGGTCAAGAAAATTACAAAAACATTTAACAGTGTAGCAGTTAATGACACAGTTATAAACCTCACAACAGCCAGTGTTTAATGTTAACAGATAAAGCTAAATAGTTTCTTTGATAATTAGGCCACCTGTGACATGTTTATGATAGGTTCTGTTGTCCTGGTTAATGTCAAGTTGTCATAATAAAGACGCCTCATTGACAACTTTGCATAAATTGACATTATGTTTATAATTGACATAACTTACAGAATGACACTTTTTATGATCAAGTGATAGACTCCTTCCTGTTCATGACTGGAGTCTTGTCAGGTGTCATGGTTATACCAGTGTCATGTCACTCTCATGCACAAGCAAAGTGTTGCTGACATATTCTAGGATCTGATTTCAAATGTGCAAAGAACTAAGGTTTTCACAGGCCCACGACAGGGGACATGCACAGGTGCACTGGTTCATTTCCGTCCTCTGGTGTTTCACTAAGAACAAAGCTGGGGGCAGATTTGATCAGAAAGTTCAAGAGTTCCACAGATGACACAAGAAAAGCAGGAGATAAATCTGCTGGAGTTGTTCCCCTGATGTTCATGAGCTCTTTTCTGATGGAAAAGCACCAGGTACCACAGACAGAAATCTGAATTTACAAACAAAACAACAAAAACAACACTCACTATATAAATAAACTGAATTGAATTGAATTTGATTTCAATTCAGTTCATTTATATAGCACCAGTTCACAACAAAACTTATCTCATGACACTTTCCAATTAGAGCAGGTCTAGACCAAACTCTTTAATTAAATTCTGGGCTTTACGCTTTATTTCCATGAAGACAACTGAACTAACTCCAAAGCCCTGTTTCCATCTGGAATTAACATGTCTTGAATATACAATCAAAATAACCATAAGTGGACAGATCCAAGAAAAGACCTAAGACACATTGAAATCCACATATTCTTTTAGCAGTAAGTACGTGAATGTGTCCTGGATCACGTTATGCCGCCACCTGCACAACTGATGTCCCCTGAGTAAGTACACACTCATTTGAAATTAAAGGTGCAATTTGGAAGATATGGTCAGTGTTTTAGTTTGAAACATTCCCCATATGACATTCCCCATATGAGCCCATGAGCACAAATTAAACAGCAATGTGCCCCCCCCCAAAAAAATAAATCACCGGTAAGAGTCATCCCTCTTAGCAAATAGGGCATTTTTCCAAAGCAGCATCAGTTTTCCCCTCATTGCTGATAAATCTTAGATGCAGGCAGAGTCAGCAGCAAGGGAGGTGCAGTGAAAGAACAGAAACAGTGTGATTTAAAGATTTAAAAAGTTAAAATGGTGTGCAGACTAAGACTGTTCTGAGATGGGAGGATGTAGTGCAGCAAGACTTTTCTCCAATCTTTTTGTTGTTTTCTGTAACAGAGGGGCCAAACGCTGCACAATTAGCCATATGACTATGTTTTAGAGTAGCATGTAAACCAGGCATGTCAAACTGGTCCACAGGAGGGCCGTTGTGACTGCAGGTTTTCTTGACTTGACTCATTTAATCAACTGATCTAAGTCTTCAGACAGTTGATTGGTCAAACGGTGTGCCCTTGGTTGGTTGGCACAAAAACCTGCAGCCACACCGGCCCTCCTGTGGACCAGTTTGACATGCCTGATGTAAACTGAAGCTGGCACACAAGTCAGTGCTGCAGACAACATGGTTTGTGTACAAAAAAGATGTAAATGTGTTTTCATATTCTTTATTTGCGTGGTTTGCAAACATTTCCCATTTCCCTTTCCACTTTCCTATATTTTGATATAGTTCCATTCACATTATTAAAGTTAATTACACATAATACTTTTCAGTGTTCTTAATTGTGCTCTATTTTTTCCTCACATCCCTCACTGGGATGATTAAAATTCCAGTTTTTTTAGTTTGCTGTGTCAAAGAGCAGACTGGCTGCTCCCAGCTGGTGAATAAGACCTGGGCTCATGTGCTGTGGACTATTAACTACAGCAGGATGGTCCTGAAAGACAAGACAGCTGCAGGTCTGGGACATGCAGCCTAGGGTTACATATAGACTCTGTATTCACTGTATTCATATGTCAGGCTGTCCTTAGACCTCAACTAGACTTTAACATTCTACAGAATACTCAGCATTGTTAGGGGTAATGCATTAAAATAAGTAGCACAATAATAAATGCCATTTAGCAATGTGTTATTGCTAAATGTCATTTACATACATAGAACTTTATATAAAATTATATTATATATATATATTACTATTATTATATATGATGCATGCTAACAGTTTTTGATAATATTATTACATTACATGGTATCCATTACACTGTGTAAAGTAACGACAAACATTTTGTTATTGGGGGATCTATTGGGATTGTATCGCTTTTCAGAACTTTGTAATCCAGCCTCAAACTGCAGTGCAATTCATTAAAAATTGATAAAAAAAAAATAATAATAATAAATCACTTAATGTCTTTTGTGAGCATTTATCCATTTGTACATGTTGAAACTATTAAAATCTTAATCACTGTGCACTATCGCCCACTACTGGATTAGTAATTAACTGCAATAAACTTGAGCTTCTGTGCTTCCATTACCTGCTATAAAACGTTCATTCATTAATTTTCTGTACCGCTTATCCATGCAGGGTCGCAGGGGGCCCGGAGCCTATCCCAGCTGACCACGAGCTAAAGGCGGGGTACACCCTGGACTGGACGCCAGTCAATCACAGGCTCAACACATAAAAACAAACACACACACTCACACCTAGGGGCAATGTAGAGTAGCCAATTAACCTAATGTGCATGTTTTTGGTATTGTGGGAGGAAGCCGGAGTACCTGGAGAAAACCCACGCAGGCACAGGGAGAACATGCAAACTCCACATAGAAGGGCCCAGACACACACAGGCCATCTGCCACTGTAACAATGGTGGTATGTTTGTGTAGCTCATCCAGGTCATTTTGCATAGAAGAGCTTAATTTGGGGCAGCTGGGATTCAGTTTACTGAACTCAGAGTATGTCTTTATCAAATATTTTATTTTCTGTTTTTTAATTTATCATTCAGAATTACAAGTAGTATCCTTAACACTGACGACTTCCACCATGTCAATACAGCACCTGCCAAATTAACATAATGACTGCATCAAAAATAAAACATGAGACATCATTTATCACATTTAATGTATATCACTGGCAGCTATACAATAGCACTATAAAGGAGCATACATTTAATATGTGTTTCAGATTATAGTCTTTTTACATAACCATTTTCATCTTCATTCATCTCCATGCCTGTTGTTTATGAAAAACATCTAAACATCTAAGAGTTTCAAAAATGCAGTTGATTCAATCAAAATAAACTGAAGAACAGCTCTAGTAATGACAATTATTCATCTCACTAAGCTCAAACATTCTATAAGATGTTAAACTTTAAATGGACTGGAGAAACATTAAGTATACCAAATAACCGATTCTGTCTGTGAGAGAACAGCAAGTAAAGGGAAAGAAATGGGAAATAAAAATAATTAAAACCAACACTGTTTTTTTATCTGTGCATGTGTACTCTAAGTATCCATACTTAACTAGAAAGGAGCATCACTGAAAGGACCATATAGATGTTTCGTTCCTATTTTTCCATTTACAGATCGCATTGCATGACCATATTGACCATTTTCATCAGTTCTTAGAAAAAAATCTCTACCCCCCAGACAGTCACTAGTTTCCAAAAGTGATGTTTTGTTCACATGGTCATGAAACTGTGGGCAGGGACTGTTATGTTCAGGGGTGTAGGTTTGCATATTGACAGGAGGGACATGCCTCCATCAATATAGTAGGAGTATTTCAGTGGTTAATGGGTGAAGGCTAATGTCTAGTGCAAATCTGATATTTCAACTATCAACTGCCAGACACAGAGGAGGCAAGAGCTGATCAGTTGGCTGACAACTTAAGTTATCAGGGTTGTGTATGTGTGCACAATTTAATCATTTTACCCATACCAGCACATTTTGTAATTTGCAGATATCATGTATGATGACACCAAAAGAAAAAGAAGAAGTGCCATGAGGCACAATTATTTAAAAAATAAAACATCTGCTATCTACCTTATGCCACCCACCTGCAGATAATTATATCAAATGTCAACTGATGTTAGGTAACCATGTTAGCAGGCTACAGCTGCTCCTGGTGGGGGGGGGGGTGTTGGTGCATTCAAGGACACTCAGTTAGCTGAGGTTGGAGAGTTGCTTGCTCGTTTGGAACCTTTTTGGTGAGAGATTTTTTTTTATTATTATTATTTACCTTCAAAATACTGAGCTTTGAGCAAATTTTGAGGAACCAGACGCCGGCTTTTGAGTTCCCTCCATCGCTTTTCGATGCGGACTGACACGAGTGTGTGAAAGCTGGTATTAGCAGTCAGACGAAAAGAAGGAGCTTGCTGTGTATTTGACTTGAATAAAGAACAATCTTATGTGTCAACCTTCCAGATACGCATCCATTTTATTTACCTGTACACTCTCTAATCACGTTTTTCATAGTATAATGAACTTAAACACATGTCTGTGAGGAAGGAAGGGTAACCCTACAGTACTCTTTGGAAATAATGGAGATTTGTTGTCAACAAAATAGCACAGCCTTCCATGTACTTCATGCTGTGTCTCGCTGAACAAATCCCTACTTTCTGTACTTAAAATAAACAAGTTGGACTGTGTGACATGCAAACATCAAAAATAATGACACAGATCTTCTATAGTTGTCATAAGAGTTGAATTTTTCTGTATTTATGCTTCTGGGGTTACTAGGCCTCGTCTTCACTGTCTGAATTAGCCGTTTCAGCCGGCTGGAGCAGAGGATTGTGGGTAAGTTTATGCAGATCCTCTCGAGTCATTTCTCTCATCTTCCCGTCCATACCAAGCTGCATGGGCTGGATCACACTGGTTCTGCAGGGAGAAATGGTTTAAATGTAATAATGTGTGCAAGAATCAGTACAAACCTCAATTAAGTAATAATGCAAACCGTGGCAGTATCAATTAATGAACAGGAATTTAATGTCTGAGTTTCAGTTATTGTCTTCTGTGTAAAACATCTTATCCTTTTTGAAATAGACTCAACTGAAAACAGCAAAGCAAGGGACATTCTCAAAAGGCTTTGTCATTCACAAATACAAGGGCATGACCACATGAGCTGAGGAACACTTCATAAAACTGTTGTCAGTAAACATGATTTGTTTGCAAATGACTGCATTATGTTTTTATACATGTTTACACAAATTTTTCAATTCAATTCAATTCAGTTTATTTATATAGCGCCAATTCACAACAAAAGTTATCTCATGACACTTTCCAATTTGAGCAGGTCTAAACCAGACTCTTGAATTGTAAATAGAGAGAGCCCAACATTCCCCCTTGAGCAAGCACTTGGCGACAGTGGCGAGGAAAAACTGCCTTTTAGAAGGCAGAAACCTCAGAGAAGACCCCGGCTCAAGAAGGGCGGCCATCTGCCTTGACCGGTTGGGTTGAGAGAGGGAGAGAGAGAGAGAGAGACAGACAAGGAGAGACCCTTTTGGAATCACTGTACTAGTTTTTCATATATGCAATCAATCTATTGTAAAAGATAATTAATTAAAAATGCCAGCAGAAGAAAATGTGAATCGCTCCAAACTGACCAGTAGAGGTGTTGTAAGCGTGTTGGCAGGTTTGCGGGTGTGTAAGTCCGCTTTCACTAACCTTGACAGTTTGTCAAACATGTCAACCAACTTCATGGCCTCATACTCTTTCTGCTCCTCCGTCATTCCCTCCATTGGATTGGGCTGCTCCTCTTCCACAACTCCAGTTATTGGGTTTATGCTGAAGACAAAAGAGACAGAGGGAGAAAAAAATATCAAAAGAACAGCAATCAGTAACATTTTTAAAATCAAACAATTGATGCCTAGAATAAATTGATACTTTTAATTATCAGAGTTAAAGATATAAATCATCTTGAGTTTCAAAATGAATTCTTGCCCATGGAAACTGCACTTGACTAAAACAGTCTCACTTTTAAGTAAATTTGATAGCAGATCTGAAGTTTCTGATCACATCATGTGATCTCTTTCAGGTCAAGACTGAAATTTGAAAGCTAACTTATAAGCCAGCATGAAACAGATGTCCTTATAAAGAAGGAATAAATTGACTTTGTACAGAGGACAATTTGGCAGAATCCGTGATGAAGATCATGTGGTATGATCAGAAGCTCCAGGGCAGCTGCTAAACGGACACTGAGGTGAGATGGTTTTGCCAGCAATCTAAATCATTAGTCCCTGCTGTCAACCAGAGTGAGTGAGCACTGCAAAATGTGGAGCTCAACACAGAGGAAAAGGGCTGTGTTTATCTTAGTAGTTTAGTCCACCAAGCTAGAAACAGATATGTGCTGCACCACCAAGGAGGTGGCCAGCAAAGATGGGGATCATCACATCTCTGGTGTAGAAAATCCCAGATCCTGTGCAGGAGGCAGAGTAGTACAAGATACAGTTAGACTGCACTGATTCCAGGACCAACTCCTGCTTACGGTCCAACTCCAGCAACTCAGGGATACACACAGTCCCCTAGCTTCAGATACCATTCACTGAGTAGGGGGCATTGCTCAGTCAATAGTCAGACTCTATGGTTGGGGTTCTGGAGAGGTTACCATCTGGATGGGGGACCCCTTTGTTCTGTGGGGAACTTCAACATTCACATGGGAAAACCTGCAGTGGGGTGACTGGTAAGAATGGTTTTCATGATCTGAACCAGCACAATGTTTTCATTCAAATCCATTCAGTTCAGGTGACAGTTTTGGTGCGATACTGACTGAGCTTTGGCCTCTCTGTACTCCTCCGTCTCAGAGTCTTCATCTTCAGAGTAGATCCCAGAGTCTCTGCCTCCCCTAAGTAGTCCTCTGGCAGCCAGCAGTCCTGCAGCATTACCATATCCAGTGTACTTAATGAACCTTGAAACTGAAGAGAGAACATATTACTGTTAATATGGCAGTATTTTAATTCAGCGTCAACAGAACAAACTTTACAAGCCTTTGGTTAGAGTCATAACCTTATCCAATTCAGATCTTTACATCAGCCATAAAGTCCTATAATGGCTAATATCATGAAAGGATAGCTCAGGCTGTACTAGTCAAGATTTAGAGTGATGACAGTATTTTTACTGTCATCATTTTAACAGTGAAATGACGTGGAGACAACTGATCAGTCAATGACAGCTCATGTAGCCATGGATTTTAATTCAGTCATGAATTACTGAAATTGTGAGAACTACAGTTACCACTTTTAACATATAATAAGTGCAGTAGAGGCTTTGAGTGAACTTTTTGGTGTGATAATAATGGAACTAGAAATCACTACAGTGACATGTATGATTCCAGCAAATGATTTCCAATTAAAAACATGCTGTCTTCATTTAGAGACTACTTTTAAACAGAGGACTGATAATTGGAAGAAATTCCCTGCAGACATTCCTGAGATACCGTGTTCACAAGAATGGGACAGATGAAATGTGAAAACATATTGCCTCCCGTCTCTGCCGTAGTCTGCGTAGGGCAGGTCAACAGATATTTCCCTCACCGCTTTCCTTGCAGAGAACAAAGATGAATTCAGCAGCACAGTCCTTGACGTCGGTGTCAATGTGCGTCATAAGGCGGACTAGTTTGTTCCTCAAAGCACTGCCCACCTCTGGTCTGTTCTTCACATCACGCAGTGGGGGGAGGACCTAAACACACACACACAATACTTGAGATACAAAAACACCACCTTGTAGTCATAATTTGATCATGTATTTGACTAGCGCTGACCTTTGACCTGAGGAATTTCCTGGTCTCTCGGTGGATGCGGGCACTCTCTGTCAGCAAGGTCAGTGATGGAAGAAGGGTTTCCTTCAGCTTATGTCCCTGGGAGAGAGACAAGCAAACGTTTACAATTTCATGATAAATACAACATATCAACTGTACTGCAAATAAGGCAAAATACTAAAAAATACTGGGAAATAATAAAAATGAAAACTGGAATCATCCTTCAAGCGCAACGTAAATGTGATTAGTTAGCCTCCACCGCAGTCTGTCAAGAACATGGTCCATCAAGGCTTTCTGTTGGTGCACTGACCATTTAAAGCATTGTTTCAAGTAAGTCAGATGATGATTCACGCTTTTTCACTTAGTACTGTAGTACTGAAGGTAATGAACCTACATACAAATAGTCTTGTCTTACTCGATCAAGTCTTTTCTCCATGAAATCCAGCAGCATGTTGACAGCATCCATGTTGACCCCCATGTATTCAATGGAGCCTTGTTGTACCTTGGGCATCAATAGCACATCCAAACAGGGCAGAGGGAGGTTACCTAGCAGGTTAACAGTATGGCTGAGAAAAAGAGTGGTTGGGAGTCAGGTGGTGTCATGGAAGAGCAGTGACTATATGAATCAGGTGAGTCACTGAACAGAAAACTGTCCTACCTGTGGAACTCCTCAGTCCGCTCCTCTCCATCTGCCTGGCTCAGTAGGCAGTGTCTCAGTATGGCTCCCAAACGTCTGTACTCTGCTGCCTCTTCCTTCACAGACAGATGTAGGACACACATACTTCCCATGTAAACAAACAGTCACTGTCCCTGGTCCTAGAGTAGCAGCACTTCAGATTTTTGTTCTTGTTGGGTACCCCTCCTTCTGGTGAGTTAAGGTACCCATCCCTGAACACCTAAACAACTGTGTTACTTACTTTGCAAGGCAGCTGTATTCACAAGAACCATCTAGTCAGTGCATGAGGTTACTATGTAAGTGCATCTATGGCTCAGAGACTGTCAGCACTAGCTGCAGCACAAACAGCATGGGCACAGCGCCCCTGGTGGTGGAGGTGGGCGCAGAGCATGGAGACGTGGCGTACCATACAGAAGTAAGAATTTCCCCTCAGGGAGAAGCAAAGAAATTCTGATTCTGATTCTGATTCTGAAGTAAGGTGGCTGAGCACAGTCCTCAAACGATTTCTTGAGCTGAGGGAACAAAGTAAAGGTGAGCCGTTACAACAATTACGCCTGCAACGTAGACTATGTTTTAGATTTTGGCCCCTTGTGTGATTGAGTTTGACACCCATGCTCTAGAGAGAGAAAAGTAGACAGTGCAAACAATGCTAAAGTAGATGCTGTTTGGCATACCCCCAGTTTACTTTGGAGAAGTAGTAGGAGTACTGGTCTAGGACACAAACAATAAATGTGCCGCTGCAGACAACGGCAACAGCAAAATGACCCACCACAAAAGAACAATTTAATTGTATGATACACCACTCTCTGTCAGGATTACTATCTTGTGTTGTGTTACTCTTTGTTTTGTGTTTCTTTTTTTTTTTTTCTTTTTGCCTGATCTCCCCGAGTGGCTCATCAGTGTTTTCATGTGCCCGTCCAACCGGAGCGAAGCAGGGCGGAGCAGGCAGGTTATCTGCATACCTGTCTATCATCATCGTAAGCCAAAACTCCTCCACTACGTAAGACCAGCTCTCCCACTCCACCTTTGCCAGATTATCCTATCTCATGAAGTAGTACTCAGCCAGGCTTGTGGCCCCTTCCCTTGAATTTCTATGTTCTCCCGAACTGCTGTCTGTTTTCTGTGTTCAGGTTCACCTGCTTGCCTCCGCCTGCTTCATCCCTGATCTCTGGTTTGTCTCAGGAAAAGGGTTTTGTGTTTGGACTTCTGGACTGTGCTGTTTTTGGGTCAGTTCTTGTATTTTTCTGTCGCCCGGACTCAGATTGTCTTTTTGTTGGACTCTGACAGAGTATTATTTGTTTTTTGAGGAAATTAATGAAGACCTTGTTTAACTTTTTCCTGTCTTCGTTCGTCTGCTTATTTGGAGTCCAATTTAGCTCTAATACTTAACACTCTCTCTTTTTGTAGATGATGTCTGAGATGAATCATGTTTTGTTGTATGTTAAGTCTCACCACAACATTCCATTTAATTATGAAAGGTTGACAATGCATGTGTAAATTCAATTCATTTTGCCATAGACACCAGTGTTAAAAATGACCTACACCAAACTTTTCTATGATGCTTTCACCACTAACCTGTTAGGTTTCATTAAAAGGGAGCCTGGTATGTTGGTCCAGTTAGTGCAACTGTCCCAATAAAAAAGATCTCAATTGGACAACAGACTAAACACGCGGCACGGTGGTGCAGTGGTTAGCACTGTTCCAGGTTCGAATCCCGGTCTGGGCCCTTCTATGTGGAGTTTGCATGTTCTCCCTGTGCCTGTGTGGGTTTTCTCCAGGTACTCCGGCTTCCTCCCACAATACCAAAAACATGCACATTAGGTTAATTGGCTACTCTAAATTGCCCCTAGGTGTGAGTGTGAGAGTGTGTGGTTGTTTGTCTTTGTGTGTTGGCCCTGTGATTGACTGGCGACCAGTCCAGGGTGTACCCCGCCTCTTGCTCACTGTAAGCGGGATAGGCTCCAGCTCCCCCGCGACCCTGACGGATAAGCGGTATAGAAAATGGATGGATGCTAAACTAGTAAACACCATGGCTAAACTAGTCGGAAAAACGCGCAAAAACATGTATAATTTCTTTAAGTACCTCGTCAACCTTGCGTCTGGTTGTGTCAAATGTGATGTTGAACAGTATTTTCAGTATTTCCATGGCTAGTTCTGTTTGCTGCCGGCTCAGTGGGGGCAGTTCTTCAGGTGGGATGCCCTCCAATCCTGCCCTGGCCGTCTCCAATGCATCAGGCCAACACAAACCCAGTGTCACATCCAACAGGTTGCCTAGAACACAAACAGGACATGAGATTATCAACTTAGCCTTCAGCTTAAGACATCTGTAAGTTCTATTTACAAAATTATTTGTTTTTTGTAAATGCTTATCTAATTATGTTTTTTCATATGTCTTGTTCCAGAGGTATTATGGGTTTTATGGTAGGGATGGGAAACTTTACTTTCTGTTACAACTTATATGAAACAAATGCTGATACTGTTACTGTTACTGATCTTAAATGTCTTAAGTGGCTATTTGTGTTGCTGCTGTGTCACACTTGCTTGTCACAAATAGCATCTTGCTGTAGTTTCATCAGTAGGTGATAAGCACTACATTAACTTCTCTTTCTGCCATTTCTCCATTCTCTCAAAGGTTTGATCCAGACATGTTTTCATGTCTCATAAGCTTCTACAGCTACATGGACTAGCTAAATTTGTCAGGGCTGTTCTGATGAAAACATTAATGTGCGCAACCACCAATATTTTTGTATCTAATTTTATTACCTGTGTTGTTTTTAAGAAATCGATACAAAATGAGTAGCTTGTAAAAATTGAAGTAAAAACTGGCGTCCCTAGTTTTTCACACACTGGTGACCTGGAAGGTGTCTGGCCTTTTTTATAGCAATGGTTACTGGTCAATGGAGCTGGCACTGGTTTCCCAGGCCAGAAGTTATGCAGGTTACGCAGGAAATCATTTACCTAGTAGACTGATGCCATGAAGCTCCTTAGCCAGCTGCTTCCTGATGTCCACTCTCTGTGCAGTCAGCAGGAAGGTGAGGCGTAAGTCAAAAAAACGCACCTGGACATTTAAAGCAAACACATTTTCAACACTTTTTCCTCTGTAAAACAGGGTTAGATATTGAACTGGAACTTGGTGATATATTGACCCCTGTACTAAAAAAAAGTCAAAAACACCCAGTTCTATTACAGAGTGAAACCTAAAAATTATCTTCTAAAAATGACCTTCATATTTAACTCATTTGCAACACTAAAGATACTTTGAAAGATATATAAGCTGGCTATATTAGTTTATATATATATATATATATATATATATATTTATATACAAAGAATGCCAACACGGATGAAGATGGTGCTATACGCAAAGTGCTGAAAGACTCAAGAAGACACAAGACATCACAGTACAACTATCTGACCTTCAAAATAACTTCCAGCCAGATAGAATAGAATGAGAAGAACACTTAAGCAGGAATATTATTAGACTGTATGGCATCAGAGAAACAGCAGAAGTTACCTCCATGATAAACTTTATGGAGAACCTAATAAATTAACATCAGACCCAAACGGATTTGGCTAATGAACAGGCACAAAAGGTTCCGGGTGCAAGTCCCCCAGATAATGCATACTGAAGGGTTGCTGAAATGAAATGAATACATCCTAATCAATGTGTTGAATGTGTTGAAAGAATAAGGAATAGATTCCAAACCCCATTGATGAGGAGGCAAGCATTCCTGAAAGAAAAGATTGTTACATATCACACTTAAGAAGATCTACAAGCTAAAGGCTTTCCAGTGTCCCATATCTATCAGATACCTATCCCACCTATGTGGGAGAATGTGAAAAGTTCCTGTCACAGAGACAAAATGACATATCACCAAAGTAACCATGAGAAACTACAAGTATTTGTCCGACACACTGGAGTGAAGAACACATATGCTGACCATGCTCTTTTAGCTCCAAGTTTTCCTCACGTGCTCTCTTTAATCTTGGACTTTAAAACCAGGAGCTGTGATTTACTTAAATCACAATATTAGTATTCTATAGTTGGAATTTTCATTGTAACTATTTCAGGTCAGATTAATTAATTTTTGTTTTTTATCTCTGGAATAGATTAAGAGCAGATTAACTACTTGGACAAAGTCATTTTCATAAACAACTGGTTGATATGGACCAATCCAGCAGTGAACTAGTTTTTTCACTAGAGTGGTGCCACACCTAATGGTTGCAATGAACCATATCAGCTAACAACTGAACCTCTGTGTTGGAAGCCCAATTTTCTAACTCCTATTATAGTTATAGTTGTCATGTTTTGTTAAGCCCTGGTATTACTGTGTCTTACAAGAATGCTCTGCTACAGGGTTTGAAATATAAATAAATATATGTAGGCAATGTCTTACAGTTGTTGAGATCTGCAAGTAATATACAGTTGTTATTCTCAATATTGTTATGACCCAGGGTCACAATATACTGTAGTATTTAGACAGGCAGGAGGTTGCTGCTCATTGGTGGGGACGTAAATTGACCACCCTTTTTAAAAAGATGAAAGATGAAAAGATGAAAGTGACATATTTCGTCATTGGAGGGAACTCACTCCAATGAAATTCGTGCTCTGCATTTAACCCACCCAAGTGACGTGCACACACACAGCAAACCCGGGGCAGTGGGCGACCGCGTGCAGCGCCCGGGGAGCAGTGGGGGTTAGGTACCTTGCTCAAGGGTACCTCAGCCATGGACACCGGTACGGGGAATCGAACCAGCGATCCACCGGTTACGGGTCCGACACCCTAACCGCTGATCCACGACTGAGGGTTAGGGTTAAATGGTGCTGTCCGTGTCTGCGATGAACTGTGCTAGCAAGCAGTCTAGCTAACAGTAGGGGTGGGAAGCCCTTTGATTTTGTTCCATTTTCTCATGTTTTCTGGTTAGGGAGTTCAGGTCAGTGAACTGTATTTTTTTTTTTGTTTTATTTTGTGAACAAGGGAAGTTAGCTCTTGCAATAACTAGATCTTTTATTTTGGGCTATGCTCACCCTGACTATTTTTTTATTGTTATTATTATTATTTTTTTTTTATTATTGCAAGCAAAATAAATCCACTTTGTTTTGGACTGCATTCTGTCGTGGACTGGTCACTCCTTGGGAGCTGGGAAGAAAGGAGGAGTTCATTTTTATGCTACGGTATAGGTTTCCCCTAGGCTGGGCGTAACATAAATGGGCTTTCTAGCCCCATCAAAAGGGAAAAGATGATGGCTAATGCCAAAAAGGAGAAATTGAACATTGTATTCTGATTTAAAAAAACAAATAACACCATTTGAACCATCAATTCAATTCACCATCCATTTGAACATGAAAAACTTAGTGGTGGAAATTTAGATTTCAAAGAAGCAATTCTTGAATTTATATCAGAGATTAAGGATAAAGATGGAAGATTTATGAGCATAAAAGGTAAACGAGGACACAATAAAGTCACCTTGACGTTATTTAATATATATGCCCCTCCTGAGAGCAGCAAGGTGTTTTTAAAAATGCTTTTTTAACTGCTTGTAAACCTTTTGCGATTTTGTGCCTACACAAAGCACACTTTTTATTTCGTCTACTATAATAACTGTTTCTAAACATATAACTCCTAAAAAAAACATAAATTAAAAGAATTTAACTTTGGCACAAGGGACGTTTCTTCGGACTTCTTAAAGTTACAAATGGATAGCAAATGCATCAACAGTCCAGAATTCAAGGAAATTATGAAAAAAGAACTACAATAAACTTTAAGAACAAAATTATGGTTAAGTGCCTACATATATTTATTTATTTATAAACTATTAGATTAGAGCAATAACTTAGAAAGCAGAAAGGCCTGCAAACCACTCACTGCCAACACCAAGTGTTTGTACTCAGTATATCTTCAGAACATTCTCTATCATTGCATTTCATTTGTTTTCTTAGAATATTTGCTCCTGACAACAACCAAAACATGACTGTTTTCTAGGCAAGTTAGACGGTTGGTTAAGGTCAGGGAAAGTTGCTAATTTGGGCTGGACTGATGACAGGATGAGCTGGTTTATTCAATATTTAACCCAAACTAAAATCTTTCCATAATGTTAATTTAACTCCACACGGAATGCAGAATGTAAACCCCAGTCTCTGATGTCAAAGTCTTTGCCAAAGCACACCAGTTGCATACAGACATACTTTTTGGTTTCCCGTTGGTTTAGTTGAAAGCTGTACAGACCAAACAGACAGACTGGTCTGGTCTGGTCATTTGACTCCCACATTAAAAAAACATACTTAACTAACATCCATACCTCATAGTTCCAGGTGCGATCATGACACTGTTTCAGCCTCGCTGCAACACCCTTTATCAGCTGCAGATCTGCTGCTACCACCTGCAACCCATCCATCCAGACACAAGCTTAATTAATTAGCACCAACCAAACTGAATTTTATCTGAATAATTTATTTAAATGTAAATATGAAAATATACACAGCACACTGACCAGTCCTGTCTCGTTGTGTAGCAGGACGTTACAGATGGACTTAAGACTCTCAACAATTACTTCCTGGTCGGGGTTTTCTGAAGGAGGGGAGGCTTCCCTCACCACTTTACTGGTTTCGTCTGCTTCTTCTCCTCCCTCACATTCCACTAGGAAGAGAAAAAAATGGCAAAGTCAAACTTACTAAAAATTACACCAACAGGGATTTTAATGCCTCCTAATACATAGACAGCTTTGCAACTATAACAGCTTCTACTCTTCTGGGAAGGCTTTCCACATGATTCTGGAGGGTTTCTATGGGAATTTTTGCTCATTCAGTAGAGCAATAGTGAGGTCAGGTGCTGATGTTGGACAAAAAGGCCTCACAGACTCGCAGTCTCTGTTCCAGTTCATCCCAAAGGTGTTCAGTGGGGTTGAGGTCAGGACTCTGTGTGGGGCAGTCAAGTTTCTATTTTCCACACCAAACTCATCCTGCCATGTCTTTATGGAGCTTTGCTTTGTGTACTGGAGCACAGTCATGCTGGAATAGAAAAGAGCATTCCCAAAATTGTAGCCACAAAGTTGGAAGCATAGCATTGTCCAAAATGTCTTGGTATGCTGAAGCATTAAGATTTGCCTTCATTGGAAGTAAGGGGCGCCGTCCAACCCCTGAAAAACAGCCCATGAAGAAGACGTGTGTCTGGATACTTTTGTCTATATATTGTATATTTGGATAGCTTTTAGAATGACAGATTTATGTGAGGAATGGAGGACAAAAGATAAACTGAGCAGCTAATGCACTAGTTCTTATCTCTTTTATATCCCTTAAAGTTTTGTTCAAATTTGTTCTCTGCTGTAATAAAATGACATAATATGAACAATATGACAAGAAACACAAGCAATAAGGTGAAATGTTGCTGAAGCTTCCTCACTGAACAGGAAAAGTGTGTGAGCACAGCAGTAAGTACAGCAGGTCAAAGTTGAAGCAAAAAAGCAAAGAGTTTCTAAACTGTGACTGAAGATTATGACAGTTTGGGTAACAATTTTCATGTTCACTTTGTTTTCTCTTCCACGTGTATTTATCTAATCAGAATAGTTGTGTTTCTTACTCTACCAGTATTCTTTAAGTGATGTCATTGTGTTCCCAGATCACATCAGTAACTACGGTGAACAATGCTCCTATTAGAAATGATACAAACAATGAAAAAAAATACCAAAAAAAATCATACTGAAGTTGTATTAGGCTGATATGATCTTTTAATGGCACAAAGTCCTGTTTTTGTATTCTGTATATCCCTTAGTACCATTTTCTTGGTTTCAGGAAAAGCCAAGGTGTGTCCCACTGTGTTAGTTTTGGTTATGTCTTGTCTTTTGACTTCTAGTCCACATGTCATGTTTCATGTTTGTCTTGTCATGTGTATTTGTTTCCATGTGTCCCAGGTTTTTGTCGTGTCCTGTTTTATTTTGAAAGCATCACTTCCTCTGTGTGTCTCTGTTTCATGTAGCTTTACTTCAGTTCCCCTTGATTGCTTTCTCCTGCCTAACGTGTTTCACCTGTCTTGTCTGTTTAGTCCTCGTCTTTCCCCTCACTCTCTTGGTTGTAGTGTATTTGTGGTTTGCTTCATGCCTGGTATTGTTTTGTCTTGTCATGCTACGTTTTTTGTCGCCACAGTTTTTCCTTGGTCCCTTGTCATAGTAAGTGTGTGATTTTAAGTTTTTTGCATTATTAAAAGACTCTTGTTTTGGGCTCCTGCCTGCCTGCCTCCCTCTGTGTGACTCTGCATCGGCAACGCTTTCTGACAAGGTGTAATAATAACATAACTGGTGGCTTCATTCCTTTCAGACAAGCTGGATCCGGGTTTCGATCCTTGTATATGCTGGTTCTCTACAGTTGTTTTGTGGTACACTTAAAGGAGCAACTTGTAACATATGGTCAGAAATCAAAGGTAGCTTCAGGAAAATATATGGAGCAACAGAGTAACTGCCAAATGCTGCTCACTATACTGTTTGCTGTAGTTATAACTACCATTAGTTCAGTTAGCAGTGGAGCTAGTGGCCCTACAGCTGACTGAAGCCTGCCTGCACCCCAGCCTCAGATCATGAAGGAGTCACTGCTGGTGACAGAGATTATCTCGGCTGGGCACTGTAGCCTCCCAGTGACAGAATGGAACCTGACACAACCTCTGAGATTAGTAGAGGCTAGTTTGATGGCAGGATATGTTGGACGGTAGGTGATTTACAGCAGCTCCAACATGGACTATGACTCCAAGAGCAAGAAGACAAGGAAGGAAGGGGCAGGAGAGAGGAATGAGACGGTGTGTTGGAAAGGAAAGACAACAGGAAAGACAAACTAAGATGATTGGGGCTAGCTGGTTAGCATGCTAACTTCAGTATGTACCTCTGTAACAAAAAGAGTACATAGAAATCTTTGACCAAACAACACAGTTATTTGCTTGTTGATAAGGTTAGTTTATTTTTTTGAATGCTTTAAAATTCTGCTCATATCAAAAATTGCAACTTTAATGGAACACATGTGTCTTTAATGCTATTACACCTTGCCCACACAGGCTGTGAGGCAAAAAAAAAAGCATGTTGGCTTCAGTATACACAATCACTGCAAGTACAAAATGGGGGTGGGGGGGGGATGCATTCCTGTAAGTCAAATTCCTTAAAGTCAAAGTGTTTGCTAAAAACAGATCTGTTGTGTGTCTAATGCTGAATTGAGGATACAATTAATAATGAAATTAAGATTTCCTTTATTGTCCCACAATGGGGAAGTTCACAATCAAAAGCAATAACTGAAATCCTGGGGATTGATTAATGCAAAACCATGGCGAAGGAATGGCAGGAATTACCTTGGGTCTCCTCAGGTAGGTTGTCTGTACTGGCAACAATGATGCCAGCGTGGCGGGCGAGAGTGGACATGGCGGAGTGGCTGATGAAGGGATCCAGGCAACATTTGTCTCTGGACAGGATTCGAACAGTTTCTAGACAGGCCAGTTGACAGGAAGGCTGCAATTCTTTGTTCAGGAAACTCAGAACCAACTCCCCCAGATGCTGAATCACACAACAAATACATCAGGTTAGACCTACACTCATGGAAGTGAAAGAATGGTCATAAAATAATTTGGAAATATCATTATTAAAGGAGACGTGGTTCCAAAACTTAAATTTTGGAGGGGGGGGGGGGTTGACTGGTGATTGAGGTAAACTGGCTTTATATGTCAATTCATCAGCTTGTCTAAACAGAAGCAGCCTATACAGTACATACACTGATCAACTATGATCAACCAAATCTGCATGTACATGTAACACCTGCAAACATGCGTGGAAATTTCACACATTTCAGTGCATCTCTGCTGGTCCCTGTAGGTTATACTGACTTGCAGGGGGATCACTGTACATAATGTGATTGATATTTTCTTCATTACTGAAGTATTATGTCACCCGTGAGCACGCCATTCACTATTAATCAAAAATGTGAGTGTTTATGACTTGGCCTGCCTGTCTGAGAATATAACTGCATTCCACCCATTTAATGCTTTCAAGGTGATGCAGAGATGATAAAAGGAGGCAGGGATTTTAAAAATGTTTTCTCATCACTCCCCAGTATCTCATGTAAGCATATCTGTGGGGACTGATGAGGTCAGAGCCCAGGGACCAAACTCTAACGTGTTCTGCAGCTTTAATAAATATTTGAAACGCGAGTTGTCTGACTGAACTTCCGTAATGTGCAGCTGTAGTGTTGAGCCAGTGCAAAATGGCCAGTTGTGATTGGTCCAGATTTCACACATGATAGATAAACAAATAAATATTGCTTTTACTTTTTAGATAGGGAGATAGACTTTAAGTATTTATTGTGTATTTAAATGTTAAAGTGAAATATGAAAAATATATATATAATATGAAAATATTAGGATTGGCCGGTTGTACAAGTCAGTGGGCTCAAGCCCATTAGGCACACCCACAATGTACCTATCTTAAAGAATACTTAACACTTTTATTTAAGGTATTTGTAGCCCTGAAGTATTTTCCTGGGAAAACCAACCAACAACACCACAGTTCAAAAAAACAGGAGAATTAAATGAGGACTATTAAACATTAGGTCTCTGTCATCTAAAGCTGTTTTAGTAAATGACTTAATATCAGATCATGATATAGATTTATTTTGTCTAACTGAAACCTGACTCCGTTCTCTCCCCAGTCATATTAATACTCACATTAAAAGTAAAATTAAGGAGTTTGGTCTAGATCTGCTGTAATTGGAAAGTGTCATAAGACAACTGTTGTGATTTGGAGCTTCATAAATAAATTGAATTGAATTGTTAAAATTCCTTTGACACATACAACCGACTGGGGATGGATCTCAAAGCTGCACTACTGGTGGCTGAAAGTGTCGTAAGCCACCATCTCTGTTCAAAGATGGATGTTTTATCTGGACACAGATGGCCTCATAGGTCTTCTTTGTCCAAAATGTGAACATTTGAGTCCTCAAAGGTGTGTCATTTATCCATGAGATGCAGATATACAGCCGAGTCTTGTCCAGATGAGCTGATTCTCACTTCAGCTACCATGACCTGGATGACTCATAACCTGCACTGACATATGGTCTTTTCTTTTCTGCTGCTGGCTTGTGTCAGGCACTGAGCTCTGACTAGCTTTAGTTTTAGCCGCTTTTCCTTTGGTAGCTTCTTCAAACTGGTGTTCCAACATGTTCAGCTTGCCGATGGCGTTTCAAGTGTCTGATGAAGTTTGTGGTTCTGAACGTTTTCGCGGTAGTCTCCCACGAATTACTTTGGCCTTACATGTATTACAAATTGTGGATGGACTGGCTTTGAATCTGAGGAAGACTGACCAGCTGATCTCTGGTCCAGGTGGAGAATGCTGAAAACTGGCCTACCGGTCCCTGGCTGGTGGATTGATTGCATCTCTAGTTGTGATGAAAGTCCCACTTGAATGCATAATCAAGTGCATACAACAGCATGTACATTGTATAGTCAGCTCAAGAGGGTTGCATTTTGGTTTCCCCTTTCCCCCTGTGAATAGTGCAAACACTCTATCTGCTTGCATTTTTTGGCTTCTACTTTATGTCAGACCACTTCCTTTTTTATTTCAGAGCGGCTTCAAACTTCTGAGCCAACAGCATTAACTGCAATAAGTTAAGAGTGTCATGACTTGCTGACACTCTAAAGCAAATAGCAAATGACTGTTATACTACAAAGTAACTTCTATTAATATGTCTGGAGGACTTTAGCCAGCCAGTTTAAATGCTTCAAAAACAGGGGGAGATTTACAAAAAAAAAATCTACACTAGAGTAAATAATATTTTGCCAGCAGAATCAAAAAATTTTTTTTTACAGGATATTCAATCTTCATTTCTTTAAAGACATTTGTTTTCACAAAAATGTGACTTCTACATTTTACAGAGATTGTATAATGGTGCTAAAACAAACAAGGCCTCCTAAGTGCTTGCTCAAGGGGGGGATGTTGGGTTTCTGTATTACAATTTAATTAAAGAGTTTGGTCTAGACCTGCTCTAATTGGAAAGTGTCATGAGATAACTTTTGTTGTGAATTGGCGCTATATAAATAAACTGAATTTAATTGAATTGAATTGAATTGAGCACTGAATTGAGGACTGTGCATATCTATTCTGAAAGATCAGCGGCTAGTGGGGAAGGTCCAGAGCTCAACTGACAGATGGTACAACTACATCACTTCATGTTTATTTAACATGGTCCAGTCAAAAAAAACTTCAGGGCTCTAAAGAAATCTTTTCTTCTGTGACAAGGACATCCTATCCAATCACAATAAAGAAAAATTTTTTATTTCATTGACGAACAAAGAAAATGTATAAGAGACAGTGTTTAGATAGAACTGATGGGAATACCTCTCTGTCCTGCTCTTCTTCCTTGCTGAAAGTAAAACACTGGTTCATCTGAAGAAAGGAAAAGCATAGGGCACAAGGAAAGGTATAAGGTGAAGAAGAGCAAAAGAAGCAAAACAAAAAGGACAAACAGAAGAAGACAATATGAGAGAGTAAGGGGGGGAGAGGGAAAGGTAGAAGAAGAGAAAACATAAGTAAAGGTTGAAGGTGTAACAACAAAGAAACATAACGGAATCAGATTTCTTCCAATACAATCAAACATAAGAATTTGAGAGAGTAAAACTCACTGAAAGAAATATAGTCGTCTTAAAAGTGAAATAACTTGGGCCTTTTGTGTTGGTGACAACAAAGTGCACAGTTGCTTGACAAGAACAAACTAGTGCTGCTGTGGATACCCAGAGCTATCTGATTTTAACCACAATTACCATATTTTGAACAAGAAACAGCGGGCTGGGAGCCAAATTAAAGTGTCTCTTGCAATTGTGGGTAAGTTGTTTTCATTACTTTGAAGTGTTCAGCTGCCTAGCAACAGAAAAAAAAATCACATTTTGGAACCTGCAAAGGGCTGTCTGTCTGATCAGGCCCTTAAATTTATGCTCATGTGCACCAACTTTGATTTTGATTAGTCATGGATATTTTGAAAGTAATGTAAAAGTTTTATTTGAAGTCATAATTAATTTTTTTTTTGTTTTAAATTTGTTATTATATTGTTTTGTGTGTTCACACCGGCTTGAACCAACCATTTCAACCAATAATAAAATGACATTCACCCATCAATTATTCATTAAATTTTAGTGACATAGAGCTAAAATTGTTAATTATCTGTTCTTCACTCTATTATCTTGATTTTAACTGTACCGGACTCAGAAGCGTTCCAGTGAACTTGTACTGTTGCTGCTGCTACGCACCTCTGCTTGCATCAGCATCACTCCTTCTCTCATGCCCAACCCCCCTCTTCCTCCCTCTCCCTCTGTCTGTCTATCTCTTCCTCTCTCAACCCAACCGGTCAAGGCAGATGGCCGCCCATCTTGAGCCGGGGTCTGCTCCGAGGTTTCTGCCTTCTAAAAGGCAGTTTTTCCTCGCCACTGTCGCCAAGTGCTTGCTCAAGGGGGAATGTTGGGTTCCTTGTATCGCAATTTAATTAAAGAGTTATTGGCACTATATAAATAAACTGAATTGAATTAAACTGATTTGAACATAGCCACACTGGGACAGTTACCTCCAAGACTAATGCAAGCTAGTTTGAGGAATCTAGCTATGTGATGGACAGATAGTTTTAGCGTTACATGTTGTAGCTGTTGATAGACAGTTAATTTGGTTACTTTAACCTTAGTTGGATCAGCCCTTAGGTGCCAGGTGTCAAATCCAACAAGAAAACCATCTTAGTACTGTATTCCCTGGCATCAAACTGGCCTCCATCAGCTGTTGGTCTTGGGTTCTCCCAGCTGTGTATGGGAAGCCCTTTAACGTTTCATCAGCTGTGTTCACTGGGACCTCCCACTTGGGCAGAGTCAGGTAGGTGGATATTTGGCTGATATAGAGGAGACTTTAATGAGAAATTAATTTGTGTGAAGTTCATCCTTTTTTCTCACAAAATGCCCTTAGGCCTACTAATGCACCGAGCTCTTGAGACGCTGTTGCAATCTTTGCAGTTTATACTGTCACATTCATTAAGAACTACCAACAAACATATACATCATAATGTCAAAAAAGGTACAGCGTCGCTGACGCAGAGATGTGAGTCAAAAAAGCAGGAGGGGAGGCAAAGGTGCAAGCTAGTAGAGTTTAGTCTTTAATTTATATCAGCAAAACTCAAATGGTTCACACTTACTGTGGCATGGAATCATAGAAACTGTGCTGACAAAATTATAGAACAAGATGAAACAAGAAAATCCTGGCATGAAGACAAAACAACAACCTGACAAACCGTGACGGGGAAGACGGGGACTAAATAGACAACATAACGAGAGACAGGTGAAAGCAATCAAGATAAACCAAAGCAAAGCTACATGAAAAAGAGACACATAAGGGAAGTGACGCTTTCAAAATAAAACAGGACATGACAAAAACCTTGAACCTAATACATGTAAACACATGACAAGACAAACATGAAACATGGCACATGGACTGAAAATCAAAAGACAAAGCATAACCTAAACACAAGGCGTGACACATAGGTGTTCGCTTTCCAGTTATAAAAAGTTAATCCCCAACATTACAGTCAAAATCCTGAATTCTTGGTAGCAATGGTATAAATAAAGTTAATTCAATCCAAGAACATTCACTGATTATGTATTTCATGTGTACCTTATGGATTTAAGGCAGTTTATTAACAGTTAACAAAATATTTTGAAGCATTTCTGACATTTACGCTCTCGAAAGAAAATGTAAAACACAGCAGGCTCAGTGGAAAAGTCTGCATACTAAGCAAGGTGTTTAACAGAGACCATGTAGATTATACAGCTGAGTCTCCTGGAACACTAAGCTCCTCATCTCTTAGAGCTTTGTACTGGAATAGGATTTCACTGGGCTGTAGGAGACTCTATTTGTGTATCAGAGAATCTAATCCTATCAAGATCAAATCGCACACAGGTAGAGTCTCGGTGAACTGACTCAGTAAAATGGCTTACACACTTAAGATATATCTATGTAAAGTTTGCTAACAATAGCTACCATGAGCTACCGGTCACACCAGGCCAAGGATTACTGAATCTGAAGTGTCACCGAACGCAGCAAAGGTTTGTTTTATTGTCTATCAATTTGACTTTTCATTTGAAAGAGAAACAATGTGTCATTTCTTATTTCAGAAGTTACTAACTTATTAGGTTATTCCAGCATCCGATCACCTGATAACTGTCTGATCACGTGATAACTGTCTAATCATCTGATAACTGTCTGATCACCTCATCACTCTGGTTTCTCTGCTATGTAGGGGTGTCGCCAGATCTCAGCAATTGCTTCAGTAATCACATTATTATTGGTGGAAATAATGGCTGAAACTACCGTACAAAAATACAACTAAAATGTAAGAAACTGTTATTTTCCTTAATGTTCTCATTATGTAAATCTTGATAAATCAATACACACTCAGCTGAAGAGGAGTTACACACATAACCAAAGCCAAGTGCCATCTAGTTCCATTACATTCAGGAGAAAGCAGACTTCTCTACAGCCAAATCTCCAAAACTTACACCAAAACCAATCTACATGAATAAAGAGCACCACAGGTAAGAGCAAAATATGTTTTGTTTCGTTTTTTATTTTGGGGTGAACTGTCACTTTAGACAGAACATACAGCAAACTATAATGATAATTCAGCTCCATTACAAGTGAGCAATAGCTTGTTTGCTATTTTCATTTCTCACTTTCTCACTGGGAGTAAAACACTGATTTAAATGAAGACTGTAGTGCAATGAACACCCTGTTGTCCACTCGCAGGCTGTTTCCTTGGAAGTTTTTAAAACTACACAGGTAATAAGGTTATGACACCATTGATTCAAGGATTCAAGGATTCAAGGAAGTTTATTGTCATACCAGCTCACATTCACATGTTTATGGTACGAAATTAGGACTCAGGTCCCGGGAGCAGTAAGTAGACTATAAAAATATAGAAATATAAAAATATAAAGTACGAGGTAACATAGAATATAAGCTAAACAGAAAATAGAATATAAAAGAATATAAAAACTAGACATTTAAATAAGCTAAACCTTAAATAAGAAGCCGGAGAAGAAGAAGATAGGTGATAAGAAGGTAAGAAGATAGGTGACCAAATGAAACTCATCATTACCTTGAAAAATATATAACAAAAGCCTAGTCATATTTACACATATTGACAAATAAATGTTACTTATTATACTCTGTTTTGTCTGTCTGAAAGTGTTCAGTTGCGATGTGCTGAGCTCTCGGGACACTGAAAGGCAGCTGTTTGTCTCAGGACAGAAAACAGAACTAAAAGGATAGTAAACAGAGCTATGGCACTTAAAATAAACAGGTAAACACAACCAGAACTGTAAAAGACTGCTAACGCTCCTGTATCTGCTCTGTGTTTAAAACTATTTCTATTTATATATTATTTGTTTGCTATTCTAAGATTATGTGGTGCACATGTCAGCCTTGAGTCTTGAGTAAATAATCCAGTGGAAAAGCATGGGCAAATGGTGACACATGACTGTCACGATATTTGCTAAATTTATGCTAACTAATGCTTTTTCATCTTCAGTGTGATAATAATTAAGACTACCTAGAGCACTTTAGTGATGTTAACGATTAATCTTGTGAATTGTGCCACCTAACCATGGTCTCCCCTTAAGATGGGGTACAAGCACCATCATATAAATTGAAAAGTTCGGACAGAACTTATCTATGCTATGTCATTAAAACAGGCAACATTTACACATCAGGCCCATTTATGGTTAACTTCCATCACACGCTGACGTGCTGCTGTTTACCTGCTTGTTGTAGCTCTGTAGAGCCGTTAAGGCAGTGTCCTGCAATCCCGTCTCCATTTGCGTTATGATGGCTTTTAAATCCATTTCCATCGTCACTGAGCTAGCCGCAGCTTCCTCCTGAACCCAGCGTCACAGCAGGACCGTGTGTTTGTGTGGGCTTGCTTGCCACTCAGTGTGTGTAGATGCTATGGTTTGTCACCACTCCCCATCAGTGACAGCATGATGTCTGAATCCCCACCAGCCCACGAGAGGCGATTAGCGGAGAGGATTTCCGCAAGCTAAATGCTGCGTTCATGTGACACAGGGAAAGACGGACGAAACGCATTTCTTGATTTCAAGTATTTGCATATTGTTTGGAAATAGCGTTAGTCTTAACTTTCAGAGGGCAATCGCCACTTTATGAATTTTCATGTAATATCTTAATGATTATGATAAAGGTGTCTCAAGTAGCTGGCCTATGTGTTTGTAAATGGCCAGTGACACCATTTCAGCTCCTCCTTAAATGTGATGTTTATCTATTATCTATTTTGATTCCTCTCTGTCTGTCTGTTTTGTCTACATGTCACTGTTTCTTTAACCTCTTCAAGCTCTTTATTCTTGATTTGTCATATGCACGACAGTTAGGCCTATAGTGAAGCAGTCGTTGGCGATTCAATTTTGCTCACCCTCCAGGAAGAAAGAAAATTACCTAATTAAAATGAGAAGTTAAAAAAAAGAACAAAGGATGAAAACAACAACGTGTTATATAGATATTATGCTATGGGAGACTCAGATTCTAGCTGGCTGTCTAGTAGGGCCTTCAAAGTACATGTAATGGGGGCATCAGACTTCAGGGAAAAGGGGACTGAGTATGGGCCCTCATTTATATTCATTTTATGGGCTGGAATGGGCAGTATAATTCACACTTTATTATTTGTCATTGCCAGCTCTATTTTACTGTATTTGCGTTTATATTCCATGTTGAATCATTTACTTTGATGAAACTGACATGATATTAAGAATATTGACATGATTATTGACAATATAGCCAACCCAAGTGAGTGATATAATTTTGTATTTAAAAGGTGAAAATGTTTCTAATTCCACTTTATGTTCTGCACATGCCACCTGTGAATGTGTATATGCCAGTGTGTTTGACTTCCTTTTCTTGCTAATTTGAATTTCAAAACTGCACCAGCACTCCAAAGCTATGTGAAGTGTTGACTGATAGATAGATTAATTAATTGATTGACTGATCAACTGACTGAGTGAAATTCTTTATTGATAGATAATATACAAGTGTCTTTGTTAGCAAGAAATGACACAGAAATCAACAAGAAGATAAAAACACAATAAAGCCTAAAGGCTTATTTCCCTACTGAGCTTAAATAAAAAGACTTTTACACATAATTATTATTAACAATTTTATGCTACATGTGCAACCCTTGAAATGCAAGATTCAAGATTAAAAGATTCAAAGATTTTTATTGTCAATTCACTATATGTGCAGGACATACAGGAGAATCGAAATGCTGTTTCTCTCTCACCTTAGTACTAATGCCATGCAATTAAATAAAATAAGAGAAAAGGATCAGAAAAATATAAAGCAAAAACTAAATAACACACTAGCGGAATATAAAAATTAAACCTGTGTACAAAAAAGGCAGTACTGCAAATAAAAAATGCATCACAATGAGTGAGTGATGAGTCTTGATGTGCAAAACAGCTAAAGTAAAGTCATGGACTCATCATGGACATGGTAAAGTCCTTATGTAAATGGGTGTGTTACAGTCCGGGGTTCAGCATCCTGACAGCCTGGTGGATGAAGCTGTTCAGCAGTCTTGTGGAGCGGTTTCAGAGGCTCCGGTATCTTTTCCCTGAGGGCAGGAGACTGAAGGGGGAGTGTGAGGGATGGCAGGTGTCACCAGCAATGCTGATGGCTCTGTGGGTGAGGCGGGTGTGGAAAGCGCCCGTGAGGGAGGGCAGAGGAGCACTGATGATCTTACTGGCTGTACTCACTTACACGTTGCAGAGTCTTTGGGCAGGAGGCGGTGCAGCCTCCATAGCACACAGTGATGTAGCCAGTAAGGACGCTCTCAATGGTGCCCCAGTAGAACGAGCACATGATGGGGGATGGGACTCGTGCTCTCCACAATTTGCGGAGGAAGTAGAGTCGTATTTGAGCCTTGTTGGCCAGCGATGGCAAACAAGGAGAGGTCCTCAGAGATGAGCACCACCAGGAAACTGGTGCTGCTCACCCTCTCCACAGCAGCACCATCGATGGTCAGTGGGGGATGCTATGAATGTCCTCTCCTGAAGTCGATCTACAATCTCTGGTCATCCCCACCTTCAAGAAGAGATTATCTTTACACCACTGGACCAGTTGGTTCACCTCTTTCCTGTAGTTAAGATAAGATAAGATAATCGTTTATTAGTCCCATAACTGGGAAATTACAGTATTACAGCAGCAAACAGGATATAGAGGGTGCAAAGCATGCAAGGATAAGGGAAGGATGTGCATTCCAAAAAGAATAAATAAACAGGAAACAAGTACCTGCAGCTGCACACAGAACAGAAAAGAAAAAGACTATTTACACTAGAGTCCCTCAGTTATGATTAGTGGATGGACTGATTATTGTACAGATTTGTTTCAGGAAAGACTAAGTATGTATGTGCTGATCCTAGTAGTAGTAGTAGTTACATGAGTAAGGATTATTGCACAATTATTACTACACATGTATTATTGCAGGTCTGGTGTGACCATTTGTCCCATTATTGCACATGATTTATTGTCCAGTTAACACATTCAACAGCTTAAATGTCCAGTCTATCAGCTGTGCTTGTTGTGGAGTCTGACAGCAGGGGGCAGGAAGGAGCGGCGGTACCTCCTTCACACAGAGCGGGTGTAGCAGTCTGTCACTGAAGGAGCTGCCCAGTGCTGTCAGAGTGTCCTGCATGGGGTGGGAGGGGGTCTCCAGCATGGACGACAGCTTGGCTATCGTCCTCCTGTCACCCACCTCGTCCACTGAGTCCAGGGAGCAGCCCAGGACTGAGGCGGCCCTCCTCACCAGTCTGTCCAGCCTCTTTTTGTCCCGGGCAGAGATGCTGCCTGCCCAGCAGACCACACCATAAAAGATGGCTGATGCCACCAGCTGATACCACTCTGTATTCCAAAGGCCCTCAGCCTCCTGAACAGGTAGAGTCTGCTCTGGCCTTTTTTGTACAGGGTGTCTGTGTTGTCAGTCCAGTCCAGGCCACCCATCCTCTCCCCTCTTCACACATCTCCAGGCCAGCAGACACTACCACCATCACCAGACCATCACTGTCCTCTACTCCACCTCCCATCACCCCCCTGTATTCACACCAGCCCCCCCTTCTGCTATCAGCACCCCCATCCCCTACTATCTACCCCTTTTCCCTCCCCACCCCCCTCCCTCACCCCACTTCTTAACATCGGACCAGGTGAGGAGAGAACTGAGGCGGCTGAAGAGCAGGAAAGCTGCAAGACCAGACAGGATCAGCCCCAGACTGCTTAGGGACTGTGCTGACCCGCTCTGTGAGGTGGTCTTGTACATCTTCAACCTGAGCCTCAGTCTGAAGAGGGTCCCTGTCCTGCGGAAGACCTCCTGTGTGGTTCCAGTTCCTAAGACTGCACACCCCAAGGAGCCAAACCACTACAGACCTGTCGCCTTGACCTCCCACCTGATGAAGACCATGGAGAGGCTCATCCTCAGCCACTTTCACTCTGTGGTGAGCACTGCGATGGACCCACTGCAGTTTGCCTACAGGTCAAACATCTGGACGAATGATACTGTCATCTACCTGCTGCACCGGGCACTGACTCACCTGGAGAGTGCTGGGAGCGCTGTGAGAATCATGTTTTTGACTTCTCAAGTGCATTCAACACAATTCAACCGGTGCTATTGAGAGGGAAGCTGGAGAGAGCAGGTGTGGACGGACATTTGGCTGCTTGCATCATCGACTACTATACCAACAGGCCACAGTATGTGAGACTGCGTAACTGTGTGTCTGATTTGATGGTCTGCAGCAGTGGGGCCCCCCAGGGATCTCTCACCTTTCCTCTTCACCCTCTACACTTTGGACTTCACCTACAACACCAGCAGATGTCACCTCCAGATGTTCTCCGATGACTCAGCCATTGTTGGCTGTGTGTCTGAGGGGAATGAGACGGAGTATAGGTCAGTCATCGTGGACTTTGTGGACTTTGGAGTGTGCAGGCCTCTCCTAAGGACTTGACATGACTCTGTGTTAGCCTCTGCTATTCACTATGCTGTGGTCTGTTGTGGACCGGGCAGCACGGACCGGGACAGGAAGAGACTGAACAAGCTGGTCAGGAGGGCCAGCTCTGTCCTGGGCTGCCCATTGGACTCCGTGGAGGAGGTGGGTGAGAGGAGGATGTTAGCCAAGCTGACATCCATCATGGACAACACCTTTCACCCTCTGCATCAGACAGTGGAGGCTCTGAGCAGCTCCTTCAGCAGCAGGCTGCTACACCCACAGTGTAGGAAGGAGCTACAGCAGGTCCTTCATTCCCACTGCTGTTAGACTGTATAATTCTATGGTCTAGTCCTCTTTTCCTCCCTTATGAGGACTTGTATATAGCTTTGTATTGTACTGTTTTTACTGTACCTTGTAAATTGTTAATTTATTTTACCTCTATTAATTTTTTGTAATCGTTTTTTCACACTTTTTGCTTTTTGTACTCTTCTTCTGTTCTTGTGCGCTGCCACGACAAGTGAATTTCCCCACTGCGGGATCAATAAAGTTCATCTTATCTTATCTTATCTTATTGTTGAGGTGAACGCCCAGGTACTTGTAGGAGGTGACTCTCTCAATGTCTGTTCCCTGGATGTTCACCAGTGTGGGTGGGGTGTGTTGGCGCCTGCTGAAGTCCACCACCAGCTCCTTGGTTTTATCTGTGTTGATTTGGAGGCGGTTCTCCTGGCACCAATCCACAAATCCTTGGATGAGTTCTCAGTGCTCTCGGTCATCTCCGTCCATGATGAGGCCGACGATCGCGGAGTCGTCTGAGAACTTCTGTAGGTGGCAGGTTGGGGTGTTGTACCTGAAATCAGAGGTGTAGAGAGTGAACAGAAAGGGACCCAGAACTGTTCCCTGTGGTGCACCTGTACTACAGAGAAGCATGTCAGACTCACCGCTCTGCGTCCTCACATGCTGTGGCCTGTTTGTCAGGTAGTCCACGGTCCAGGCACTGAGGTGGTGGTCTACTTCTGCACACTCCAGGTTGTCTCCCAGTAGGGTGGGCTGGATGGTGTTGAAGGCACTGGAGAAGTCAAAAAACATGATCCTCACAGTGCTCCCAGCCCTCTCCAGGTGAGATAGGGATGTGTGCAGGAGGTAGATAATGTCATCCTCCACTCCAATTAATAGCGAAAAGGTTACCTTATGTTTATTTTAACTACGTGACGCTCCACTTCAAATGTTTTCACAGTGCTCTGAATCATTTCAGCAAAACAAAAGATAGGTGTCATATGGAAGTTCGCTTGTGGTGATCTAACTCCTACTCCCATTATCTGTTTAACTTTGGCGTCTTTTAACTGGCACATTATGTTTAATTGCATTCATACAGGACAGTTAATATACTGGTTTATTTTTGAGCATGAAAGTTAATTAAATAAATTAATCCACGACCATTTTTTGCTCATTCTTATTGTTTAACATGTTTATTGTTCACCATTATACCATACATATCAAATGTATATCTGTTTACTCATCATTTATGCATGATTAATCCAATTAAAATAACATAGTATGTTGGCTTATTGTTCATCCTGTATATGGTGCTCTGTAAGTATCAGTGATAAGATAAATGTAATAATAATAAGAAGGAGGAGAAGAAGAAGAAGAAGAAGAAAAACATAAGTGGATCAAAAAATAAACAAAATCCAAAATGATTAAATCAAAATGTTAGAGACACAACTCTTTGCATGCACTCATTTGCATTCTATCATACCATAATGAAATTCCTGATTTTTATTAAACAGAAGCTACAGTTTATCATATTGGGTGGAATAAATAATAATATTTGACTGTGACAATCATTTCTTTGTATTGCCACATATGGCGTATTTATTGTATTGCCACATATGGTGTATTGAAGAGTATAGACTGCTATTGTTCCTACAACAATAAACTATAATTACAATGGCAATTTTACTACTGTAGACTGCAAGAATAGCTTCATGCTCATTAGAATGCTTAAAGCTGGAATGGGTCAGCAGTTTCACATCACTGAGGACCTCTCCTGGAGGCTACGGACACAGTGGTCAACAAAGCTCACCAGTGACTCAGTTTTCATAAGAGACTGAAGGCGTGAACCTCCAGCAGTGCACCGCTGAGAGCTTGCTGATGAGCTGCATCACAGTCTGGTTGGGGAAGTGTTCTACCCACATCCTCAAAATACACAGTTATTCAGCACACAGGCTGTTGTAATTGTTACTGAGAGGTAGACAGCAGAATGACTACACATATGCTGCAGGCTTCTCATCTTAAATATTCCACATCACTGCAAAAATACAACAATCAAATTTTGCACTGCTATTGTAACTGACACATACCAAAAGTGCAATACTTCTTTAGTCTATAGGCTACACTACTTGACACTTTTTATATACAAAACCTCCTTTTATAATGTTTTGATAATAAAGTATAATTAAATTTCTCCTCGTTCCATTTTTATTTATCTGAGATTTTTTTTCTTATGAGATATTTGTATGACTAGTTACTGCGATTAATGCTCTTACTTCTGGAGTGATCTGTACCACTGACCCTTTCAGTAATACACTTATACATTAAGATTTTGAGAAATCATCAGGACAAGAGTTAAGAGTCAAGTATTGTCTTGTGTGTTTACTCGTTTAAACCTGTCATAGTTGCATTTGCTATCATGACGATGCCCAAAGTGAAAATAATGCCAAAATATGTCTACTATCGTTTATGTACCACAAGTACACCACCTTCAGTAATTTGGGCGTTTCTCGACGAGCCAAAGGCGTGTTCGTACTGTATGTGTATGTTCGATTTACAAAACACAGAAAACGTGGAGGCGGGGTTAATGTTCTAAATTAACCGAATTTTACCTTGGTGTGATTATATAACAGATGAGATACACAAAAATACGTTTTCAACTTTTTCTATTTGTGTACATTTTTTTTCTAAATATAACAGTAAACAGCAGTATATTATCATCATATAGACTCCGTTAGACCGGGCCACAGAATATTTATACTCGTTTCGTGATGCCGTGAAGTGTCACGATCTACAGCCAATAAAAGCTGGAAGCCTTGTTTGAGCGACTGGATTACAACCAATAGTTATGCAGTGACACTTTGAGTGACAGATGCTGTAGCAGTAGTGGGGGAAGGGGTCGCTGAAGTTGACGGAACCGCCATCTTGAAAAGTGCCCTCGGATGATCTACCTTTTCGCGCCTGTCAGAATCAGTTTTAAACGCTTTATTTTCCTTAGTGGAATTTCGTGTTGTCTCTCTGTTTGTTTTTATTGAAGCCTAGGACTGATGGAAAGATAAGCTCCATGCTGGAGACTTGCTGTTTACCGTTGTCTATCGGTAGGTACACTTGCCAGCCTATGCATTTGCTTGGTGCTCAAGAGACGATTAGCCAGCAGTCTTCAGATAGCCGGCTAACATTAGCTGGTTAGCAAGAAGCATATTTGGCCATCTTAACACTATGCTGTCACACTTTAGCTAGGACACGGTTGGCGTTAACATTGCATATCAGTGTTATTATGGCCCGTGAAGCCATAGCTATAGTTACTTGGTCAACTTGTCTGTCTTCACGTTAGTCTGATCTCTTACTGATACCAGTTAACTTGACGTAGGTAACCGGCAGAAGTTAGTTTGGTCCCGATATTAGATGGCCAGGTTAGCTAACGATAGCTAGTGACGTTAGCCAGTTTGCCCGAGCCGGTATGTTTCAGTTACTTTAGCCGTAGTCTGTTGTGGGCCTTGGTATGTAAATGCTCTGACGTTACTGCAAACGTAGTATTTCAACAGCAAATAACGTTAGTCACTGGTACCTTTATATAAACGAGATAATAGATTGTACTGTCAGATGCTATGTGTCTAGCGTTCAGTCAGTGTTTAGCCAAAATCAACGCTAAAGCTTTCCCTGGAATTCGGTTCACAAGCTTTATTTCAAGGCCATCGCGCGAACGTTGACTTTTCGTGCGATTGGTAGATGGTTGGAAAGTAATGTAACTAATAGCCACAAACCGTGGTTAATAATATGCAGCGTGAAACAAAAATGACTCTACAACAGGCTCAGTCTGTGACTTCGGACTTGGCAACGAACTGTATAATTCAATGCTGATTGAAGTGAGGGATGTTGTCGTCCTTGTATTGTGCATGCGCAAACCACGTAGGTTGAGAACTTGATGGTCAAATTTGTTTAATGTCGAACGTTAGATCTATTTTGTTTGGCTCTCGTGACACTGGCTGGAGATCTGAGGCATTCACTTAGGCACAGTGAAGCTCTTAAAACTATAAAAGTTTGTTTTCATCATGTTCCACTGGTTTACCCTGGGAATTTTATTGCTTTTGGACTTTGATATTTGTCTGAATATATACTGTTGTATTTGCGAGTTAATTAAGCCTTCGTCCTGATAGAGGGATCAGTTTTATTCCTTGAAAAGGAAAATCTCAAGACTTTATATGACCATGGAAACATTTTGTAGTTACAATACATTAGCCAGTGGTAGAAAGCTGTTGCTAAGTTAATGCAAATAACAAATGCAAAAATATTAACACATCCTAAAGCAAAATCAGCACTTGATAATGTTAAGATTAGACCTAAGTAGTTTTGATCTCACAGTGGCTAGAATCTGTCATGTTTATTGAACACAATTGCTACAGTCAATTGGTACCATCTCCATCCTATGCAATATAACTAATAATTGTGGTTTAAACATCATTGTACACTTTCCCTTCCTGTATCCATATGCTGTCCACTGCAAATCACAGAAATTTGTCTCAGCCTGAAAATAAGAGAATGAGTTTAGACACAGTGTAATAACTTGGTTGGTTTAAAACCTGTGTTTACCTGCAAGTGGTCAGTAATCAGATTTTGAATTAGAAACTGGGCTATTTGATGTGAGGCAGCAGACTAAAGAGAGTTTTTTTCTGTTGTGTTGGTGCATCTCTTATAAAACTGCATAAGATTCATAAAACAGCATACGGTCGAAACTCAGAAAGAGCTTGCACACAAAAATATGCGCTGGGTTCCCTTTATAAATCGCAATCAACTTGAAATGTGGCACTGTTTTGAAAGTTTCATTTTATGCCCATAGTGGGCTATAAGTAGTGCAACACCCATAACTACATGACCTTCATACTGGTATGAAGATGATCATGGCAGACTTAGAGAGAGGCTAACAACAGAAATTTCACACAGTGTGAAATTGATGGTGTTGTTTGGAAAGTCGAAACATGAAAAACTGGTCTAATGTTAAGGTAGAGAACAAAAGGTGCATGGCTTCAGAGTGTTTTTGTGTCTTGTAGAAATATCAGCTGGGAGAGAGGGGACACTGGACCTCAAATGTCTTCATGAGCAAGTTGTAGGAATATCAGGATAGTCTCTACTAAGTGGAGTCACGTTTTTGAAAATAAGTATTGTCTCTTGCTCAGATAGAGGAGCTGTGCCATAGAAAGGGCTGCAACTTTTATTATTGATTTACGTGCCAATTAATTGATTAATGGTTTAATATATAAAATGTCAAAAATTGTGATTTTATATAAATTTATAGTTAAGTATCCAGTTACTATGGATTTCTAATGTTTTTAAAGTGAACATATTAAACAGTAGGCTAATTTGTCCTAAACTATAAAAAAACATTTCTGTACGCACAGCGGTGCAGGCAGTAATGTTGCAGCCACACACTAACATGTCTTTAGAGTGGAAGTTTTTCACTGTAAGCGAAGAAGACAGACAGCTAAACCTGGCTGGAGCTGACAGCCAGACGCAAGCGAGCAGCCTCTCCTATCGTTTCCTTGGTAAGAGCAGCTAAAAGACCAAAGCAGTTATGAGGAAAATAATTATGGTATTCATGGCCCTGGATGATCAGCTGTTCTCCGTAGCTGAGAATAAAAGCTTCAGAAATCTGATAAATTACATCAGCTCTGGTGAATTTTTAAGCATACTGTAAAATGATGTGAGTGAGTAACAAAGTGTTTTTTTTCTGGTTTTGTTTGGTCAAGTAAAATATGTCAGATGAAGTTGGGTTTACAGCTCATTTTCAGTCAATTATTTGTAGCTCTTTACAGTTGCAGAGTACTTTGTTATCAAAGTAACATTTTGCATTGAAGAAAAGTCGATTTTTGTTCATTATTATGCTGTCAATTATAGTTCTTAGAAAGAAAACTGGAACTGGCAAATTTGATATTGGTCACACATTGCAGTCAGTGCACCTCTCCTTTGCATACATGCGTCACCTCGGCTGGTACAACTTCATCCTATGGAAAACAGTGAACCAACAGTGCAAAACCCAAATACTCTTTATTTACTATCATAAATGACAAAGAAAAGAAGCAAATCCTTACTTTTAAGAAGGTGAAATCAATAAATATTTAACATGTTTGCTTAAAAGATGACTGAAATTATAAAATTGGTAAATTGGCTAGTTGCCGCAGATCCAGCATGCACTGACAGTAGTTTTATCCTACTTGTTTTGGTATTTCCTGTAGAGGTTGAGCTTGATCATTGAGTTCATCCTTCAAGGAGCAATGTAATGTTTTAGAACCATATCACCTGTAATTTCAGTTGTACATGGCTTAGTTGTGATGTGCAGTCACTTAATGTCTCAGAAGATGTTTAAAGCTGTCCCTTTCTCTTTGCATTCCTCTCTATCATGATCAAAAAGATATTTAAAGATTGTATTTTCATTCTGTATAATTATATAATTTTTTTAATTATTATTTCACAAATAATTCCAAGCAGGTTCTGGTTGTCTGCACTGCTTTTTGTGGCAAAGGGTGCTGACAGGGACTTCATGGTGCGTTCAAGTGCACTCTGTAAACACGGAAGTCAGTAGTCAAAAATTGAAAATTTCTATTTTTTGTTATTTGTTGACGTGCATAACCGACATTTGTCATTACTTTCTTCTTATTTCACAGCCTCAGTTTTAATAATTTAAAAATTAAAATCATAATGTCCCATTCATTTCTACATTCTGCATAGATTTTAAAAAAGCTCTGAAAATCAAATCAAATTATCAACAAACTCCACTGTATCAGAGCTTGTACCTCTGTGATAATTTTCTAAATTGTTTTGCTGCAGAAGTTTTTAATAATAAACCTATGCATAAAAAAAACTATATCCTGTAGGTTTGATATTAAGGCTACACACTAGGTCACACAGTATTCTGAATATTACCACTAGATTTTGCACTCTACTCAGTGGCCACTCCTATTAAACTCATGAATTAGAGTGTAGCGACACCACAATCCATCACAGTGTTTTTATTTCTAACAGCTGTTCAAATGAACTTTTTCTGAAGTTTAACCAAAATAATAAATAGCACACAACCTAAGCCTGGTGCAATGTGAGAAAAGATGTTGGCAGCTACATCTCAAATGAGTATGGGAAAGGATGTGGTGTAATGACACTGTGTACACTACTCTCAAAACTAGTATATCACAGCAAAACTTAGGGAAGCAGCACTCTGTGAGCCAAATGGTAATCCCAGAAGTGCTAACTGGCCACATGCTGCCAGCTGTTTTCATGTTTACCAGACGAATGTTGGTTTAGTCACTTCGCATAGAATGAAATCAATTCATGCTTGTAATACAGGACTGGCAAAACTCCGATCCTACTCATCGACCCTAATTTACATTACAGTCATCAATTATTAGGATGGTGGCATACTTTATTTTGTTGACTTTTTACTGCAGTTGGTAAGATACTGTTTAAGTTTTGCTAATAGGCAAAGTTATGTGTTCTCAGCATTATAAGGTCATGATGTTTTCTGGATTAAGTCCAGTATGTAAGGTAAGGTAAACAGAAGAAATGTAATGTTTGTGCTACAAACTAATCCACCTAGAATGTACACTTTGATGTGTTAGATGTGTATTGCCCTGACAGATGTTGTCACATTGCTTTGCCAAAAAATGTTAGTGATTGAAGTTTTTTCGCCAAATGTTTTGCCACAATATTTTTTCATGCATTACAAAAGACTGTCTGAGCTTGGCTGGATTTTCATATTTTTAATTTTTCCTTACAGTGCCATTATTTAAGCAACCATAAATTGTTGCAACAGCACTTAAGTTTAGCATACCTGCATGTGAAGGAGCTGCATCTCTGAATATTGCATTTATGAACTTGTACCTGCTTGTAGGGCAGTGGGATCAGACAGTACTTTCCCGTTATGACAGTAATCTATTCCTTTTAACTTGCAAGTATCAAATTGTCTTGATATCCACATGAAAAGCAGTGGAACATTCCTTGTAATAACCCACCTTTTTCCGTGTTACAGGTGTGTGCTGTTGAACTGCTGTATGTGTGCTGTTTGCCAGTCTGTCCATCACCGCTGTAGCCTGGAATGGGCCACAACTCCCAAAGACTAGAACACACCTCTTTATAACCTGAGCGTACTCACAGGTAGGAGGAAGAAAGACCTGTTAAATGATGCCTCACTCCTCAAAGTTCTAAGTTATATCCTAGGAATCTCTGATCGAAGAAGATTTCAATGATGTTTGTCATGTTTGCACAAATCTCTTTTTAGAGCCAACATGTTTTGGAAATTTGACCTCCACACTACATCCCACATTGACACGCTGTTAGAAAAGGAGGATGTTACGCTGACGGAGGTAATGGACGAGGATGACGTCCTGCAAGAGTGCAAGGCCCAGAACCACAAACTGGTTGCCTTCCTGCTGAGACCACAGTGCATGGAGGATCTGGTCACCTTCATCACGCAGGAACCCAGTACTGATGTTGAGGAGAAGGTTAAATACAAGTAAGAGAAAATTGGGCTGGATGAGAGATTTGCTATTCAGCAAACACATATATAGACATCTCTGTAACTTTCACTTCTTTCTCTCTCTGTTGTATTGAATGAATTGCAACTAAGAGTGGGCAATCTGGCAAAATATAATATGATGATCTGTTTAATTGCAGTCACATTCCACAAAAGAAATCAACCTTTTTTCGCAATTTATTTTATGCCCTGTAGACTGTATTCTGACCTTGAAATAATTTCTCACACAATATTGCATTGAAGAGAGTGCATTTTTAACACAAGCTCTTCATTTGCAATTAAATATGACCTCAATAAATATCACAATCTACATGATTCTCCTGAAAAGTAGATTCAAGTAGATCAAGATTGATCACAGTTTGAATTTGTCTGATTGCCCATCCATAATTGCAGTCATTCCTTTAGCCATTATGGGTATATGTGCTATAAAGGGTTGTTAAGAATTTCCCTTCAGGGATAAATAAAGGAATTCTGATACATGCTCACAGAAAACATAAGAAAACTGTAGACGTTCCTCTGGAGGAAATCAATTAAATTGTACAACGTTATATAAAACTTTTCATTTATAGATTTGTCATGGATCACTGCAGTGCACAACAGAAGCATTTTGGTAATCATAATGTTTAGAAGTATTAGCCTCAACAGTTGGTGGCCATTTTAGCCTGTGCTAGAAAAGTCCCTGTTGTATTTTACTGTTTTTCACCAAGTAGTGCAGAGAACTAAATAGCCACATGAACTGAATAGGGATCTAAAAAATTTTTTTGTAAATTCATATTTGCATTTGCACCACATCTGAAGACTTCAGAGCATTTGTATCAACTGTCGGTTATGTCTGTAGAACTTGAAATTGGGGTGAGTTGCACTAAGAACTCATTAAAAGACATTGCAGTTTTTACACCAAAGGAATCAACAACATGTCACTATGATGGTTTTTGTGTGTACTATAATGTGACTGGGTGTAATGAATGCACGCAAGAGACATGCAGAGGTGGCAAATGATTAAAAGTTAAAGTTGTCACAATACCAGATTTATAAACTTCAGTACAATACAATATAATGTTAGCATAAAAGAATGATGTTTCTTCCTTGTTTTATGTTCTTCTCTTATACCACAGCAAAAAGAAGTTGTACAAAGAAATCATGCACAGCCTTGGGTTAAAATCTGATTTTAGATGAGGATTATTTTTTCAGTAGGATCTTTTGATATTACCAAATGCAGATACTATATTGTTTGAAAATTGTGATACTGAAGTATTATTACTGCAATACATTTGATAGCCTTATTTTAAAACAACTGACTCCAAAATATTCCATGTGCTGAGACCCTTTTTTTTTATTCTTGGATGAAACAAATAGCAGATTAAGTGTAATAATATTATTTAATATTTAATTGTTGTTGTAAGTCCCCCATTTGTCTTCTTTACTTCTACTCTCTTGGCTTCGCACATACTCTTTTGCCAGGAAGCCAAATTATGTATAAATGTGTTTTTGACAGTATTGTAAGTGACACTACTGGGAAAAATCTAAGGAGCAAGTTTTCTTCTCTTCCAGGTATCCCAACATATCATGTGAGCTGCTAACATCAGATGTGAGCCAAATTAACGACAGACTGGGAGAAGATGAAAAACTGCTGATGAAACTATATAGCTTCCTCCAGAATGAGCCGCCTCTCAATCCGCTCCTAGCCAGCTTCTTCTCCAAAGTCCTGTCCATTCTTATAGGACGCAAGCCTGAACAGGTAAATTGGTGGAAAAGAAGTGTTATATCTCAGGACAGGATTGTAAATTTCTGACTTTCTGTGTGTTTCTTTTAGATATATATGTGAAACCAAAAGTTTCTTCCTCTTAATGACATTTCTGTTACATTAAACCTCATAAGGCTTAACATATAGATAAAATTAGGGTGTATGTTTATTTTAGGGACAAATTGTCTCATTGCCTTGTTTCCTTAAAGAAAACACCACCACAACAACAAACACCATATAGGAATGTTAATCTTCATCCACATGGTCCAACTCAAGCCGAATAATAACATGATGATAATACAGCATATGAAACCATATTGTCCAACCATATTCAAAATAAAATAAGGTTTGGTGTTCGCCTATAAAAATCAAACTTATTCATCCTTATATCTGCTACTTGGTTCTAAATTGGAACTGGATTTTTGTCTGTCAGTGCTTTCGGCTACCATCAAGAACATCCTGGTGCTGATGCCAGGCCAGGGCCTTTCTTTGTGGAATATGCAAGTTCTCTCTGTTTGCATGGGTCTCCTCCAGGTGCTTTCTTCCCCACCATCAAAAATTTGTATTGTAGGTTTATTCTCCTGTCACTACCCTTGACCAAGGGAAGTCACAGGTACAGTCTAAAGTCACAGTGACATCCCTTTGACTTGTTTTTAAGAGCAGTCATTCAGAGGATTTGTTGTTGAGTCTCATGCTTTTGAGTATACAGATCCTGGATTGGTAATGTTGGTATTTGTTAATAAGTGTGTGGTCATGTCAGAGGCTTACTGCAGTCAGGCCATCTGCTGTTTGGATTTTGATACAGGTCTATTCAAGCGCTTACAGTACAGCTGCTCGGAGTGGCCTAAAAGGATCAAGACATTTGCATTTTATGTACCAAAAATACATTAACAAACATTGCTGAAGTTTCTCAGACCTGCCAAATCAGTAAATTGCACCACTGACAGTGTTTTGTTTTTGTTTTTTAACTGTCAGTGGGGAAAAAAAAAATACCAGGTTGTCTTTGAAAAAACTCAAGTCTGTGTTATTTTTGTCAGTTGAACTCTTTGTTGTGGTGTCAAAACATTTTCAAATACATTTATTCAGTGCCAGTGTTTTTTTTTTCTTTGTTTTTTTTTTTTAATTTTTGTTGTTTTTTATACATTTTATGTTTTGTTTTCTATGCCAGCTTTTATTTTCAGTGCCAAAATTCACTATCACTGTTGTAGCCCCATAGACACTGAAATCTTCAAGGACATGCACCTGTACCTATTTTTTTAAGTAACAGAAACCCTGATTTAATACAGAAATAAATATGTTAATTACCCTTGAGGATCAATAACTAACAACTTTATAACGCCCATCACCAGGATGCCAATTAATTATACTAATTGTTGAGGCAGCCATTCAGAATATTGTAGACAAATAGAGAAGTTTATCCTCTGTACTGATTTTATGTTGTGTATTGTGTGTTCATTTGCGTTTATAGATAGTGGATTTTCTGCGGAAGCAAGAGGACTTTGTAGACTTGATGATCAAGCACATAGGAACATCTGCCATCATGGACCTGCTTCTCAGGATGCTCACCTGCATCGAACCACAACAACTACGACAGGACGTTCTCAATGTGGGTAATGGGACTGCACTAGCCCTTTCACACTGGGTTGAAGGCCGTGGTCTCTTGCTGTTTCTTGTAATATTTTTTGTTGTCCTGACCGTCTCTGCTCTCTGTACTCTTCCAGTGGCTGAATGAGGAGAAAGTGATTCAGAGACTGGTGGATATGGTACAGCCTTGTCAGGATGAAGATGTGAGTGTCACACACACACACACACACACACACACACACACACACACACACACACACACACACACACACACTGTTTCCTCTGTTGGCTACCAGGATGTTAAACCTTTCTGTTGGCTCTTGATAAACCAGAGAATGTTTTATTATTTTCATTTAACCTTTATAAACATTAACATCCATTAAAATTAGGTGATGGAGAATTTGCATGCACACTTCTACATTTAAGGGTCAGTTCACAGAATTTACAGAAAAAAATCATATTGTTATTGAGCCCTTCAGATGGATCCCACTTTATTATACTTTATTACATTATACTTTAAATCTGCATCAAGATGAATGGCAGTATTTATTATTGTATATTTCATAAATATCAGGACTTTGGAGCATTAAATATGCTAAATTTCAAGTGAGTCACAATACAAATTTATGGTTAATTTTCTTATTTGTCCTTCGTGTCCATCTTTGTTGACACAGAGACACTCCAATGCCTCCCAGTCACTGTGTGAGATCATCAGACTGAGTAGAGACCAGATGTTCCAGGTCCAGGGCTGCTCAGAGCCCGACCCACTTTTGGCCACACTTGAAAAGTATGCATGTATTGATCTACAATAACTTATATATATATACAGTACTGTTCAGAACAAACCTGGTTAATTTCCCAGCTATTTCTGACACCTACTTTACCTTTGATATTTGCTAAGGTATTGAGTAAGGGTGCTCTGAGTGATTGATCACCAATCATTATCAGCCCAAACTTTGTTATAAATAAATTGATTAGTATCCTCGATAAAAGTCAATCAGAAGAGTCAGTCATATAAATAAAGACAGTTTCTCTGTGCACTGCCAAATTGCCCAAATGGTGTCCAGCCGTCTCTTAGAGAATTTTTAATTCAGTTCAGTTTATTTATATAGCGCCAATTCACAACAAAAATTATCTCATGACACTTTCCACTTAGAGCAGGTCTAGACCAAACTCTTTAATTACATTTTCTAATGGAAACTATTTTTAATTAATATGTTGTTAATATGTTATAGTGCTTAAACGAAGATGACACGACAAATCTGAAATTGGCAGGAGAGCTCGTTAACTGTTAGCAGCTGGTTTGCAGCTGTGAGTCCTGCAGTGCATTTGGCTAAGGGAGCTAACAGTTTACAGTGGATCTAAACACACAAGCAGGACTCTGATGTTCCTCTGAACAGAAGCTGTGAATTCCTGTTCAGAGGAACATGGAGGGTTAAACAGTGGACTGCAGTTTACGCATGTACTGAAGTACTTCTGCTTAGTACAGCTTAGAGGTGAAAGTATTTTGAGTTTGGAGTTACACAAACTTTACATCGATACAAATTTGATAGATGAAATTAACCAGGTATAAGCAGTGATCAAAAGGTTAAGAATGGTCTTTGGAATACAAAGACATTTCCAGACACATTTGTGTGTCATTTTAATTTTTTCTTAATTCTCTAGATGATAATATAGTAAATAATCAACATTTCAATTGGTGATTGGCATCGGCTGATACCTTTTCCAGAAATCTGTGATTGATGACTGACCGCAAAAATCCTGAACAGAGCACCCTTAGTATTGAGGCTTATTAAATTTTTCGCCAAATATCATACCAACAGTTTTCCTGTAGATCAGGTACATTGTTCATTTAGCTTTTATTGCTTTTGTTGAGCTTTTTTTTTTTACAGTGTGAAATAATATGTTGATCCAACAATGGTTAGTGTTGTTTTTTGCTGGCAGATCTGGCAAATGACTCTCAAGTCTACTTTCCCTTCATCCTCCTGTTTGTCCTCCTCAGGCAAGAGACAGTGGAGCAACTGCTGTCTAATATCTTTGACAAGGAGAAGAATGAATCTGCAATTGTCAGTGTTATCCAGATCCTCCTCACATTGTTTGAGACCAGGAGACCAGCGTATGTCCTGTGGCCTTTTCATTTTGCATTTGAATAAATAGTTCATATTGAGACTGTTGGAGAATATGAGAAATAAATTTGTTAGTTTTTTAACTGTTAGATGGATCATGGTGGTCAAATACAGTTAGGACCTTACTTTCATAGATAACTACTTGGCTAAGTCATCGCTGAGATATGGGAGCATGGCATCATCATATGAGATTATTTAAACCACTTTATTTAGTAAAGTTCAAAGTTGGCACATCTGATATTACTATCAGTGATGGGAATGATGGTTAAAATCATCAGTGATGACTCAAGAAAGGTAATTCCCTCGCACCGATTTTGTGATTTAAGTATTGTGCTTTAAAGTATGAACTCATCACCAAACACACTTATAGGTGATACATGAACACATTAAAGATTATTTTAAAAATGCATGAATTAATACCCGACCCCATTGTTGCTGTAATTTCAATCTACTCCTTTTATTCACGATTTCAGGCTCTTTGCTTCAGTATCAGATTCCTAATCCATAATTATTTTCCCAGTTTGTGACTTGAGTTACAGTGCAAAAGACTTTAGGCATTAGTTTATTGTGTCTGGTAAACCAGTTCATTACATTATTCCTTTCCATGTTTTAGGTTTGAGGGTCATATGGAGTGCCCTCCTGGGATGTCCCATCCTTCGTTCTCAGTCAACCACAGCATCCTGGAGGCTGTGAGACCCAGACTCAAAGACTTTCACCAGCTGCTACTGGAGCCCCCAAAGGTAAGATAAATAAATAAAAAAAAAATACAATGTCTAGCCAGTAGACTGAAGTTACAAGGTTGAATTCTGCAGCCTTGTATTGTGCTATGGTCTGTTCAGTAATTTTATTTAACAATTTTTTTGTCCAACCTTTATCCAGCTGTTCACTTTGGTTTGAATTAGTATGTTTCATTATATTCTGTTTTTATTTTTATTTTATGTACTTTTAATTATTTATTTTCTTGAAGTGTATCTGTTTATGTATACTTATATCCTTGTGCTGCTGTAACACTAACATTAGAGAATTCCAAATAATAGGAAAACTTATAATGCAGCTACAGTCACAGAAATAGTTTGTGACAAATGGCTTTCTTCCACATACTGTAAGCATTAAATAATTATTAAATGATTGTGTGTTTGTATTCATTCATTCTTTTCGCTCTCCACTAACAGAGGAATGTGATGAAGACAACTTGGGGGGTGCTGGACCCTCCCGTGGGTAACACAAGACTCAATGTGGTCAGACTGGTGGCCAGCCTGTTGCAGAGCAACACACACAGCATCAACACAGAACTTATCAACCTCAACACACTGGGAGTCACACTAGTGAGTACTACTCTAATTGTATGCCCCCTTGCTGTTGTGGTGGAGACATTATGTTTTTAGGTTGTCCGTCTGTCCATTGTATTCTTGCCACAAGATTGATCTCATCACATCCACTTGGACTCAAAAAACATATTTGGCATTAACTCAAGAATGCATGTGCTAACCTAGACGAACCTTCACATAAATATCCAGTTGGATCAATTGTTAAAGTAATGACATTTTATATCCAAAATCACATTTGGTCAGGTACTGAATTGATAATGCTAATCTTGGGTGACTACTTTGAAATTGTGCTGATTGTGTGTATGTCCTGAGGAGCTGGATTTAAGATGAGTGTGAAACATCCATGTAAGTCATGTCCTATGAGGCAGTAAATCTGGTTGTTACTTGTTATGGGCCATTTTCATTGTTTTTTTTTTTTTTTTCTTCTTCTTCTTCTTCTTTTTTTCACTGTTAAGCTTTCAAATGTCTCAATGTTTATGCAAATTAATATTGTCCTCTCCTTGCAAATCGATCTGTCTACGCTCTAAATGCAACATTTGGACACTATATGGAATAATAGCCCCAATTCTTACAATGCCAATCTGCTTTTGTTATTGGAAAATAGTTTTATATTTTTAACTTTTACTTTTTAAAGTAGCAAGTTGTAGGATAATTACTGACCTGTAGGTCAAACAGAGGCTACGACCACAGGTATCAGGAATGAAGTAGCTTAGAAACATGTCACTTTAACTGATAGAATACATACAAAACTAGTAAAACAAGAACATACTAGTCAGTTACTGCTGTAGTGTTCTGTTGAAGCACCAATAAGTATTGTACTATCCAAACTAATCTCTCTCTCTATTGTTTTGTTTTGATCCACAGGATATGTATTTCAAATACATCTGGAACAATTTCCTCCACATTCAGGTGGAGATCTGCACAGCCATGATTCTGGCTATGCCCCCTGCCCCCACTGACTCTCAGCCAGACACAGAGCTGGAACATGCAAGGGAGAGCATCCTCATCAAACATGTAAGATGATAATACTGGAAGAAAAAGAGATTTATAAACACCAGTTTGCTGTGTTTTAGCACACTAAAGCTGTTTTTACATTGATAAAAACAAAAAATAAAACACAGTTATTCTGGTAATGCTGTCAATTCATGACGTTAACAGCCAGTGCAGGACTTAGGCTAGGTTGAACAAATGTGATAATGACAGTAACCCTTATGTGAAAGGTAAATACTGCGTCACATTTCCACGAGTAATCTGTGGCATAATCCGTTTTCATGGCTGTGCTGTATGTACTACAGCCTGGTAGATAATCAAAGCTTATTGATAATACAGTAAAGAAGTTTTTTTTTCTGTGTCAGCCCACACACAGCAGCAGTATGCAATACTTTGCAGGCACACTGAATTAGTTGTATGTAATTTTTGTGTTTTTCCCCCACCAGCTGTTTCAAAAGTGCCAGTTTATACAGCGAATCGTAGATGCCTGGAGCTCCAATGAGAAAGAACAGTGAGTATTCTGCTATGCTATGAATGAGACCAAAAGCAACTTTGTGAGGATTTAACGATGTTTTATGTTGTTAGCATTTGCTGTAGTGGGGTAGAAAAGAATGCAAAAGAAACGCAGAAGTCCTTTACTCTTTTTCTGTGATCACTAACTGGTTGTGATTCAGATGGGATATGAGTGAAGTGATGCTTAGCTTTAATGGCCAAAGTAATGTAACTAAGTAATGTCCTAATTATTAATGTTGACATGTGTTTTGTGTGTGTTTAGGGCGGAAGGTGGTCGGCGAAGAGGCTACATGGGTCACCTCACCAGAATAGCCAACTCTATAGTTCATAACTGTGACAAAGGTCCTAATGGACCACAGATACAACAGCTCATCTCTGGTAAGGACATAAGCCTCACATCATTCTGTCCACATTTGTCTTGCAAATTAGCTTTATCTTCTTTCAGTTATAGACTGTTGGCTGTATTGTGTTATGTGTGATGTTGTCATGTTGTTACATGGTAACTGGGTCTGTTTGTGTCTCTGTGTCACAGAGCTCCCTGCAGAAGACAGAGAGAAATGGGAGGCCTTTATTTCCGGGCAGCTGGCTGACACAAACAAGAGAAACACTGTTGACCTGGTGAGTAACTACATGAACATTAACAGTGATGTCAAGCTCAATTGTTGGTGCGTTTTACATGTTCGCGTACAATTCAGTTATTTAGACAGCAGTTTATTTGTGTTGGCTCTGTAGTCCAGCACATTGGATTTAAAATAAAACAGTTACTGGTGTGGAATACACATTGAGTCCTCTTTTCTTAATGTCCTACTCTTTTTGCAAAAATATCTTTTTCTGTAGGTGAATACACACCACATCCATTCTGCCAGTGATGATGAGGTGGACTTTAAAGACAGTGGCTTTCACCAGGACTCCTCTTTACAACAAGTAAGAACTAAACAAATATACACCCAAAGGCATATACAGACACAGAGCAGACCCATAGCCACGCAGACCTAGTTGATAAACCAGTATTCATTTATCTCTCTATAGTGGTCTTGAAAAGAAGCTCTGTTGCTTTGCCATGTGAGATATTATTTGGATATTCTATTCGAATTCTTTAAAAAAAAGTTGGGATGCTGTGTAAAACCTGATTAAACACAGAATACAATCATTTGCAAATCCTTTTGATCTACATTCAGTTATGTACGGTACAGACACAAGATAGTTAAGGTTCAGTATGATAACATTTTTGTAATTAATTTCGAATTTGATGCCTTCAGTGCGTTCCAAAAAAGTGGGGACAGGGTCATGGACCCAGAGGAATTGACAATGTATCTGGATGTTGTGAATATGTGGCTCTCGGTTCACATGGGTAGACTCTTGCATGTGTAGATGCAGTGATGAACTGTGTTTCCTGGCAGTAGTGCGTTCTTGAGCTCATATAGTTATTTATACAATCGTGGTATTTTTTTAGTTCTGTCTGAGGGATTGAAGGGGTCTTGATTCTTGATCTTGCCCCTTCCATGAAAAGATCTCCTCAGATTCTCTGAATATTTAAATGATGTTGTGTATTATAAATGGTGAAATACCTAAATTGCTTGCAGTTACACACTGAAAAACATTGTTCTTATATTCTCGGACTGTCTGGTGAACCTTGCCCGATCCTTTCTTTTGCACTACTGATCTTTTCAAGTCACCAGTGAACCTGTTTACCTGTGGAATGTTCCAAACAGGTGGGGTTTTTTTTGCGTTCCACAACTTTGTTGCTCCTGTCCCAACTTTTTTGAAATATTTTGCTGGCATCAAATTCAGAATGAGTGTATGCAACAATCAGCCACAACATTCAAACTACTGGTGGTTTGAATGTTGTGTGGGTGGTGTGTGTCAGAGAACATCCATGATTGCCAGAACCCGAGGTTTAGCCACAAAACATTTCATTGTAAAGATATGAATAATTTTATTCACTTCACTTGATTGTCCATGAATATCTCGTTGAGGCATATCCTTCATGCAGTTTCAGTGTGAGACAGTAAACTTTAAACAACTTTGAGAACGAGTCCTACTTGAACAAAATTACTTCGACCCAATTTGCATAGAAAGGGAATAAATCATCATCAGCTCTTTGATTTATTGATTTATTTTTTCTTGGAGCCCTTCTCAGTAATTGCTTGTTGAGGTATGATTGGACACATGAAATTCATGTCTTAAAAAGTTTAACTAAGTTTAACTAACTTTTCTTCACCTTCATTGAGTTCAAAAGCTACATCTCTGTAAACAGGCCTATGATCTTAAAATATTTTGTGACTATGGGTCATGCAATATTAACAATCTACATGAATGTCTCTTTGCCATGTTTTGAATTAATTTACTTAACTACTAATGTTTTTTAAGAAAGTTTATAGTTACCTTAAATAGAATAGAATTGAAAGGTTTTGAACTAATGTTAATAATTTTGGCATCTGACTGTAAAATGCATGTTTGTGATGTTTTAGCTATTAACCTGTCTAACATTTGTTATGTGGTCTATGTTTTTGCAACTTATTGTGTGAATTTGCTATTTTATGTACTGTAAGTAATGACCAGCCTTGTGTAGAGCCAAGACTATATCATTATCGCTGGTCCTGGGTTTTGCCAGGCCTTTTCTGATTATCAGATGCAACAAATGACGTCCAATTTTATTGAGCAGTTCGGCTTCAATGACGAAGAGTTTGCTGATCAGGACGATGTTGTGGAGTGAGTACTCATCCTGCATGACTGGACGTGTTGTCTCTATTACTGTGTAACACTGAAGGGACAGAGCACTGAGACATCATAAAGCTGGTGGGAGTTGCTCCTTTTTTTCATTCAGTAATAAGATATTTGGCTGTCACTTAAAGAAAACCTTTTTTTATTCTCTGCCCTATCACTATAGAAGGTCAAAACACAAGACTATTACTGAATATTTCCTTTCCTTAGCTTAGCTTTCCTTTTGCCATTAAACTCTTAATGCCAATAAATGTCATGCAATTTAATAAAAATTGTTAGGGTTGGACCAGACACCTTATATTTCTGTTTCGCTATAGAAAAAAGATCAACTGCAGTGGTTATAACCTTTGGCCTCAGACATTAAAACAAATGCCGTTACTTCCAAGATCTAAATTTTCAGTGATGTCGGTAGGTACTCATTCAGCATCTCTTAAAATTTAAACACATTCAGTCATTGTATGCACCCTGTATGTGGAGCCCAACACAGAAGCACAACCAGCAGTAATTAAATAATATCAACTGACTAAGTGTCACGTGTGGGCATTTTCACATAAAAACAAAATGTGTTTGACTCGCCTTCCCACTTGATTTATTACTTCAGCCAAGGAATTTGTGGTAGACTGAAAACATATTTTTCAGTTGTGAGGTTATTGTCACAGTATTAATAACATGAAACATGAGTTTAAAACTATAGTTTGTCAAAATCACCGCCAAACATCAGGAACACACCACATTGAAAACCAGAATCACTGCTTTCTTCTGTTCCAGAATAAATACAAAATATAGCTTAAAGAAAAGAAACCATATCCAGCTTTTGTGTTTTTGTGTCCTGTCCCTTGGTATATTTTTTCTTTAGGGCAAGCTGGTTTTGGGGTTGCTCATTCCATGCCAGCTCAGCCAGAATTTTGAACCTTCCCAGTTCAGGTCAAGGATTTTCTCAAAAAAAAAAAAAAATCATAATCATTAAAAATTCCATTAAATTCATGGGACCCTGTGAAAGCCTATAACTCTACTCCATTCTTTTTTAAGTTTTAAGCCCTCAGAGCTCAATTTAAGCATTTTTGCAGTTTACCATTTGCTTATTGTTCACTTGATTGGGATGAAATTTGTATGTAAGGCTAATTTGCAATGTATTTTCATTTAAAGTATTCCAAAATGGTAGATGGTAATCAAATTAATAAAGGTATTTTTTTTTTCTTTTACCCAAACAAGAAATGTGCAATTTTCAAAAATAAATATGTCCACTAGTTTCCACATTTCTTGCAGCCAAACATTTCATTCTATGTGCTATTAATATAGTTGTATCTCTTCAGGAATTGAATTAGTCCTGCATAAAAAATAGATGCCTCAGGTCTGGCAAAATACAGCTTTGGAATGGAAAACCCACTCTTTAAGATACTCTGACTATATAATTTTCCAAGAAGGATTAATTCAATTGCCCTTTTCTTAATGGGAAAAGATGTTACATTTATCATGTAATATTTTTAAGTTTCCCTGAACATTTGTGCAATGTTAGCTTCAAGCTTTTCTGCATTTGTACGGTGCCTCTTCAACCTGTTATTTATTAAGTAGACCTACCACCTACTACTTATACCCTAACTAGCTCAGTGAATGTAATTTTATGACAGCCATCATTGGTGGTGTTGACTTAATTAGTCCACCAAGGCAAAAACATAACATACAAATCTGCATCTATGCTCAGCGCAACCCTGATTCTTACATAACTTTAGGGCTGATTCATCTTTCTGTTTACAATATGCCAGCTGGTACATAATGTAGCCATGATAGACTGGAGAAACTGAATTCCTATTAAAGTAGCTGTCATTAACATGGTAATGGGGGAATTACCTGAATCTGATGCACAGTTGATGTTACAGAGCACAACAGTTTAGAGGCTTACAAATTGCACTATTTGTAAATTGCACTGAAATGTTGTGCCCATTGGTTTGTCCAATCACAGATGATTCTGTCTTTTCTTAATTGTTTTCTAGTGTAGGTTAGTAAGCGATTTTAGACAGTTGTTAGTTTGCAGTATAGCTTCAGCTCTTAGTTTAACTTTGTGTGTTTTAGAGAATTGTTTGATTTAACAGCAGTTTGGTGTGATAGTGAGGTCATGGAGTCCTACTCTAATGGAAAAGCCTGGCAGAAAAAGCCAAGTGTCAAAAGACACCTGCACTCATAGAAAACTGAAAATCCCGAGAAATCCTAATAATAATCATAACAAAAAAGTTTTCAGAGCTGAGGTATGAGGTTTTGCAAGGTCCCATGAATTTCACAGATGTTATCACATAAATGATTTCATTTTTTTTCTTTTCCTCAATAAAATTTGTGAGTTGGTGTGGAATGACCTGGGTATAATCATCTGAAATGGTTGTGGGCTGGGGAAGATAGCTGGGAGTTGATCACTGATTTCAAATGTCTGCTTCGCTTTAAACTGTGAGCGGTGAGGTAGAACCTTTTCATTTACAAAAATCTTGGACTAAGCATTATCAGATTATGCAAAATGAGATGTCACTTGGGTAACAATAAACAGGGCTGGGTGAAAAACGAGCAACACACCAATACAACATTTCTTGTTGTCTTGAATTTACTGCCAGTTCTATATACTATTTGAAGCCAGAGTTGTAAAATGTAAGAATGACAAATTGGCCAAGTTTCTTGGGAAAAAAAAAAAACCAAAAAAGTAACTGTCTGAAGTTGAAGGTAGTAATTTAGAGAGCAGTTGTATTGGTGGACCTGATAATGCTCCCATTGAGGGTCAGAATGTACATATCATCTGCAGTAGTAGTAATAGGGTGGTTAGATGGGTGAATTCTTGAGTTTGGTGTTTTTAGGCTGGTGTGAATGTGTGGAGTTAGCTTATTGTTAATCAACTTTGTCTTGGTAACCTGTAGTTTGCAAAAGTGAGACTTTACTGCCCTTTTTCTTTATCTTAATATCATTTTGGGTATTGAGCTCAGAAAACATCACCTTGAACATTCTCATGTTTTGTAATAAAGAAAATCATCTGCTGATTAATTGATAATGAAAATAATTGTCAGTTGCTGCTCTAATTTTATATACAGACTTAGTCAATATGCCAGACATATTGTGACCATTCACTGAACTAAGCTAGCAGTTTGCCTCAGTTTCCGGTCTTTGTGCTTAGCTAAACTAGACTAAGCCCGGGGCTGATCTTAAGTTAGGTTTTCTCAAATTTTTGGTCCAGAATGTTGTTAAAATGCCTTTTTTGCCTTCTTTCAGTGCGCCTTGTATGATTCTTTGACCAGTTTACGACACAAAACATGCACGTTACGTTTCAAAACCATGTTTTTTGATAATGATGTTTATATTACAATGAACATGGAATGGGATGAGTTCTAGTTTTCCCTGCAGTGTTGTACATGAAGTGTTAGAACTGTATGTGCTAGTGCTGTCTGCCTGTGTGCTGCCATACGTATATGGATGCATAACGACTCTAACTAAACTAAACTCTGTTCTCTTTAACATTGCAGTATTCCCTTTGATAGAATATCAGACATCAATTTTTCACTGAATACAAATGAAAGTGTAAGTACTGTGATTATTAATCTTCTAATTCATATGTGGTCAATGAATGACAGGTGAAAGTAAAATTCTCAAACTGCAGTTGAAAATGTTGTTTTTATTACTATGGCATATGTTTAATCATCTTGATAAAACAGAAACACAAGCTTGGAGTAAAACACACACTTTTGAACCCCAAAAATGATTAGATATATACCTATATCCATATCCATAGCTATGGATATGGATATTCACACACAAACACATATATATTTTGTGTGTGTGAGACATAATACATACATATACAATACAGAGGAGTTGGCATGTGGGTTCAGGGCTCATAAGAATAAGTTTGTTTTTTTTTGTTTTTTTTTAGTTCAGGTTTTTGAATGTGTAATACACACACACAGAATATAAGAGCTTTTGTGCTAGAAAAATGTGGTATACATAGTAATGTCTTCATTGCTGAGTGTCTGTTGTTCTGCAGGATCCATCCTAAGTTTATATTTGATATGAATATGAGTATAAGCAGTGTTTTTCTAAGCGTGTGGCCTGTGTGTGTGTGTGTTTCCCCAGGCGAACATAGCTTTGTTTGAGGCACGTTGTAAGGAGAAAATCCAGCAGTTTGAAGATGCTGGTTCAGATGAGGAGGATATCTGGGATGAAAAAGATGTCACCTTCGCACCAGAGGCACAGAGACGCCCCAGGTCAGCTTAACATATAAACACACACATGCAAGCTTTCTGGATTAAGCCACAATTACGGATTTTTCAAATGAAAATGTGAACCACGTGAATCATGCATATTTGTAAAAAAAAAAATAAAAAAAATACATATTTATTTTTGGAGATGGTGGGTGAGATGGGATGGGTGGGGGTTGGTAATGTTATCAGTGGATTGTACTCCTTTGAAAACATCAGTTGTATTAAATGATATTTTTAATGATTGGGTCGGCTGGTGTGTAATTATCGTATTGATTGTTCTGATGTTTTTCCTGCTTTTTTGTCCCAATCACATGCCTCGTCTTTCTTTTGTATACAAATGTACAAACACACACACACACACAAATATAAGCAAGTTAGTAAACTGAGCACACTGTGTGAAATCTTATTTCTTTACTTCTGTGTTCAGGCTTCAGGCTGTATTGAATTTTTCTGTGATTGTAGTCGCAGGAATAATATGACAGGAGAAAACATAACTAAGAATTTTCATTATTGGCTAATGTGTAATTGTTTTAATTAATCAGATACTGAATTTGTCTGTAAAAACAATGTTCACATTTGTCAAACTTACTAGAATAATGACCCAAACATTTCTTCTTTGCTCATCAATGATTTTCTTTAGAAGTTGAATTAACTAGTGATTGATACAGTCCTTGTTAATGCCTGATAGTCAAGTTTTTCTTGGTAATCAATCAGCACATGCTATCATTGAGACATTATGGGCTGCTACACTTTGTAGCACTGCCACTGTAACAGCCAGTCTGAGAGTGGACTTCTCTCTGTGGCTTTGTTGTACTCCCAGTTTAAAGATAGGATAACTTCAGATACACATTGGAAATAATCCATGAACTGTGTGTCTATCTAGGAGCTCAGGCAGCACAGACAGTGAGGAAAGCACAGACTCGGAGGAAGAGGATGTGAAGAGAGATCCATTCGAAGCTTCAAACCCAAGCACTGATGACAGAATGGAAGTCGACACAGGTTGGTGTACCTAAGAGTACTGCAAGACAAACAGGTCCAAGTAGCTGGACTTGTCCAACATTTTTGCCAGATTGAATTTTTGTCTGGCACTGGTTTAGGATTTGACATGTGGGTTCAGTGAGGGTTATGGAATGACTAAAACGTTTTTTTTTTTCGTTTTGTTTTATTTTTTGTGTGTTAGGACCAGTGTGGACTGCCAACTTTGATGACATCCCCATGGACACGGGTACATCAGCAGCTCCAGCCTCCAGCTCTAACAACCCTACTGCCTCCTCTCCTTTGTCCTCCTCCTCCTCCTCCTCCTCTCCCTCTTCCACAGAAGTCCTCCCGGAGACCGGATGGAGCTCCTCTTCTGCTGCCCCCTCTAACTCTGAAATAGGCTGGGCTGATTTCTCCAGCTTCACTCCTGTCTGGTAGAACATTGTGACAACCTCTGTATCAGTTTCTGTGAATGAATACCTGCTGTGCTACACTTACAGATGAATGTTGCTGTCTTTGACTCTTAAAGAGTGCTTCATAAATAGAAATTGCTCTCTTTCAGCCCCAAAGATCCTCTGAGATGCAACTCTCCTGTTGCTATGGAAACGAGCTTAGAGACGATGGACCCTCTGGGGGTCAACGCACCCATTCAACCTGAAGGTGGTATGTATGCACATGCACGTCTATGTTGACAGACTCACCAGGGCTCCTTGTAAAATGTTCATATTTGTGTGCCCAGATCTTTCCTGTTGTTCCATAGTGACAAGATAATCCTTCACACACTTGTTTGATGATGAAAAGAAACACTTGCTAATGTATGATTTCACTTTGATTGTCAGTCAGAAGCAAATTTGGCATAACCTACAATCGTATTAGAGAGGAGTGAATATAGCTCCTGTCAGCATAGCTTTGAGTTGTTACATGATCTTGACCTTGGTCAGATTTGACACTGTTGTTTCCTTTCTTAACTACCCCCCCATAGACTGTGATGGCTGGTTGGGCACCGGTTTGTCTTCTCCCCCCTCAAACTCGCCTAAGGATTGTGGTACATCTAAAGCAGAGGAGGAAACGGCCTGTTGTGAGCAGCGCAGCATCACAGAGACAGTCATCAATGGCTCCATGAAAGAAACCGTCAGCCTCACTGTTGACGCCAAGACTGAGACCGCCGTTTTCAAGAGGTTCGCCAAACACACCTTCACGTTCAACGCTACAGAGCTGTGTGTGCTGAGTGACTTTGTGACATTAGTAGTACTTTCAGACTGACAAACACGAAGTGCGTAGTAGAAAAGGGTTATTTTGCAGGTTATGTTGCTGGAGTGGTTTAAAAAGTCACTCTTAACATTCTGAAAAACATATTTAAATCCAGAGTAGCTGACATGAATTCAAGCTGACTGATCTACAAAACTTTTGCAGCCACCATTCAGTCTTACAAGCCGTTTCATATTTCATATTTATCGTAAAGTCACAGGTTTTAAAGATGGGTGTTTGTCCTTCTGTCCCCTTGTTGATGCTGATTATATTGTCTGTCTGTCTGTCTGAGTAAATAACAACTGTCTGATGAACTGAGCGACACTTACAACCTGAGCTTCCCCTCCTTTCTCTTGCTGTGCGTTGTGGGTGTGGTCTTCTTCAGAGTGTTGAAATCTTATCGGTATGTACAGCCAATCAGAGATCAGCCTGCAGCCGTGATGTAGTCTTGTTGTCACGTCAACCACCAACTTTTCTTTCCCAATTTTGATCTTCTTCTTTGGTTTCAGCTCCTGTTTGTTTATTTCATTACCTCCATTCTGCATGTGTTTCTGCCAAAGGTGTTGTCCAAGTGCAGTTTCTTTTTTTCTTTTTTTTTTAGTTTATTCAATTTTCAAATGGCTTTTATCTTAACAGGCCAAACCGATGTAAGACCAAGTTATCATTTGAAATGACATGAGTTAAAATTGTCACAAAGTGGCCAATTTTTCTGAAGTGGCCTCAACATCTGAATAATTAGATTTTTTTTATTTTTTTGGTTACAAACAGCTTTGTAAGTATATTAATGTAATTTAATTCATATTTATTTAATGACCACAGAATACATACTTCTCATTTCATATTTCTTCTATCATTGATGTTAGTGATCCAGTCGTTGTGGTTCTATGCATCAACAGTAGAATAATGCTACTAGCGTGCTAGGCTAATGCTTGGCCTCACGTGCACTTCAATTCAAATGCTCTAAGTACATTGGAAATTGCTGTCATTAACAGAACAAAGGTAACATATGCAGGAAATACCAATATCCTTCTAAGATGGGTTTTGGTTGAAATTAAAGCAATGGATGTATTTTTTGGTTTTTATATAATGCAATTTTGCTGATTTACCAACATGTTCCAATACTGATAAATGGGTGAAAAGCTGGCCGATAAAGTTCCCGATTTATCCGCTTGGTTGTAGCTGAAATTAAACTGACCCAATGTCAGAAAAAGCTTTGTGACAAAATGATAAAGTAGTCAGAGGAAGAACAGAGCTTTTATGTATCAGTATTTTGCAGTAACGTCAGTGTACTTCTGTTATCACAAAGTTTCAGGTATCATTAGGAGTTGTGTTCATTCTTGTGCATTGAGGAACATTTAAGATGTATTTTGTAGTAAGACTGCTTTTAACCAAGCATGAAGATACCAGTATTAATGGTATTGTGCTTAGTGTGAAAATAATAGTATAATTTTTTATGTACTACCTCAAATGTTGGCTTATATTTGGATGTTTGTGGGTGTTTTGCTTTGATTGAGGCCTCATCAGGATTATTGGTGGTTCTCTGAGACAAAGCAAGACTGACGGCTGACACAATCAATTTTGGTCTAATCAGTGTCCAAATCAGTTTTGAGCCCTGCCTGTTTGCTGGCTTCGTAGCTATAAAAGTAAACAGAGTATTATAGCTTAAAAAAAACAACAAAACAAAACTGTCAACTTTCTCCATTTGCTGTACATTTTGATGCTTTTTCTACATAATGTTCACAGTTAACCATTTCAACACATCCATCATTTGTTTTACTGTGTGTCCTGTCAGTCAGTTCAGCATGCATCGGTGTTCACACCTCACTGTGTTCTGTGTGTTTTGATTGGACAAAAGTGATTGGTATAAACCACCCCATATGGTATTACTGTATATTTGTGTGTTTGTGTGTGTTCCTGTGTGTTCCAGTGATGAAGAGAAGAGTACTTCTTCAGAGAAATACTCAGTACTGGAGTGTGTGGATTCAGAGAGAACAGGCTTCAACAGCTCAGCCGCAGCCTGCTGTCCCAAAACAGGGTCAGACATCACACACACACCACCTGCCTGGAAGAAAAAAAACCATGCACAGCCTTTGCAGTATTCAGCAGCACTGGTGGATTTTCCAGTGTCTGTAACTGTAATAAAGTGTGGTTCCAAGATAAGATACAGTTCAAGCTACAAAGGAGAGTAAACTGTGACTATAAGTCAGTTTGGAGGAAAAAAAAATGTTCAAATGTGTTGGTATAGACTTTGATTGATTGGATTTTCCTGTAGCTGATGCATTGCGATTCTGAATTACCTCAAAGTCTCTCTTCTCAGTCTTCTAACGTATCAGACAAGTAAAAGTATCAGTAACGCAATCAGACAAGACCCTTGTTAATAAGATTCTAGGCTAGATATTTAGTGACCTTTTTTTTGTCTCCTTTCCCGTGTGTTCTGTAACCAGTGAGAAGTGTCGGCCTACGTTGGAGCTCCCCAATGGTCCTCTAGAGGAAATGTCAGCCATACAGGAGGCCAAGTAAGTCTGACTATGAGCTTTGTAGGCTGAATCACTAAACCAAGTAGACCCTCAAATGTCCTATGCAGAGTTCTGTACTGCTGCTGCATACTGAGCTGTCAGTCCAGCATGCCAACTTTAAATTTCCTCAAAAGTTTCTGTAGTTTAGATATTTTAAGACTACGGTAGACATGTTTTATTTCTGTCTTCAAATGTACCCCTACCTTTTTGTGTTTTTTGTCAGGCTGGACCAGAGCACCCTGTCCTCAGAGCCAGCTGTAAATGGGCCGGTGTGATGGTCTCCCAGTGCCAGCCAGTGGCCAGCCTGTAGTGCCACGCAGGCCCCTTCTCCTGAGGCAACCTGCAGAGGCTACCGCTCAGAGCTCTACCAATCACACGCCCCCGCCAGGACCAGCAATACTCCCCATCGGTCATCACTGACAGACATACAGACACTCAAGTGTACAGACACAGGATGAACTGAAAAGCGAAACGAGAGACATACTCAAATGTATACAGAATAATTTTTTTCAGCATTTGTTTATATACTATTGTTCTTATGAGGTGATGTGCAACTGATATCTTGCCGCTCAAAATTAAATCGTAATGTTGCTATAGTTAAAGAAATGATTGTATGAATAAAATATTTTATAAAAAGAAAAAAATGTATACAGAAACATGACCCGATCAACCACGAAGCTGTTGTTACTTGCTGGATCTGTTATCCTGCACTCTGACACTTAACGCATTATTTGCTATATTTAAGATTCTCTCCCACCGTTGGTTAGTGTCTCTGAGCGAAGTAGTCGCTCTTAGATACCAAAACACACTTTTAAAACCACACTTGAAGATTTATTTTGCTGCAGGTATTGTTTTTGTTTTTCCTCTGCATTGAGTTTTTTTTTTTTTTTTTTGGGAAATCCCCACTAGTCATAAGTCTGAAGGGGATCTTGTGTTTGGTTGTGTGTGTCCAAGTGTGCGTGTGTGAATCTGTTTGCAGCTAATCTCACATACTACTGGATAGGGATGCAATGAACGATTATTTTCATTATCTTTTAGTCTATAAAATTGTAAAAATCACAAATTGCTTCTTTTATCTAACCCAACAGTCCAAAAACCCCCTCCAAATCTTCATTCGTTATCATAAATGCCAAACAATAGCAGAAAATTCTTCTCTTCATGAAGCTGAAACCAGAAAGTGTTTGATCTTTTAGTTTGAACAAATGACAGAAACAATAGCTGGCAACTAATTTTCTTTCTGTCGATTGACTAATGATTGCAGCTCTGTTACTGTCCCTGTCAGCCTAACATTTGTTCTGCACATTTGTGACTGTATGCTCACAGACCTCTCTTTCTCTGCAGTGATTCACGATTTGTGGGGGGAAAAACAAAAAAATAACTGGCCTATAGGGACTTCCAGTGATCAACAACTGCTTCAGTTTGCTCCCAGACACAGCTGATAGAGATCAGCACTCCCCTCTAAGATGCTTATGTTTTGTCACTAAAGAACCTTAACAAGCCGCCCTGTAGCAGGCTGCGTTCATGCTGACAGGGTTCCTACCTTGCAGCCAGAAGGCTAAACAGAAGAGACACTGTTTGTTTTTCAGCACAGGCTGAACTGGGACCTGTAAATACATTCTGAGCTTGTATTTTTAGTCCCCAACTAAACTTCACAACAGCCCTCTTCTTTGGCCCATCACTGCATTTTAGACTTCCCCTCCCAGTGTGCAGAAACGTGATTTCAAGGACACTGATAGTGTTTGCTAAAGAGAAAGAACATGCAGGAATAGTAAATCAGATTGTAATAAGTACATTTTGCAAGATTAGGATTTACCCAGCCTTACTGGGCCTGCTGTGGTTCAGGCTAATTCTGCTAAGAATTTATTTCCCAAGAGAACTTGTAAAATTTGTAAATTTGTGGTATCAGCTGCTGACCAGTTCCACTCCCAGGTGTCTCTACCTGTACAGCATACTGTGTTCAAACTGACAACAACACCGAATGGCAAACCACTTGTCTTTTCAAGGTCTTAGCCTGTCGGGGGCCGACTCGGACTAAGAAGTTTACCATGGCTGAGTGCATTTTCACATCTCACAAAAAAAACAAACAAACTGTAAACCAGTCAGTTCAGTGCAAGGGGCACATTTCTGATAGGTGATGAGGTGTGACGTGACGTTCTACTGTTTACCTGCAAACTGTTGAGATGCAGATAAAATGGTTGCCACCATGATAACATTCCAGAGTTGCAGCATCCTTCCTTTCAGTGTCTGATAAGCCTTCAAATGTGACTCAAACTCTCTGCCTTTCTTCCTGAATTTTACCTTCTCTGGAGTAACCAAAGCAACACACCCTCACGTTGTGTTTTGCAGTGATGTTTATTGAAGAAAATCAGTTTGAAAAAAATGATTTAGTGCTGTTGTCAGTCTTAATATTCCCTTGTTCCACCTCCATTTTTTTTTTCTTTGAATCACTGCCTCTACATAAAATGTGCTTTTATGAGGCAGTGGGTTGAGTAGGAAATTAAAATTTTATTACTTTTCAAACCAACTTAAAAGCTGCCATGGCTTTGTTCAGACATTGTGGCTGCTGCTGTTTTAGCTTTGGTTTGTTCTTCACCAGTTGCTGAGGAGAATATCTGGCCCCTGAGCTACCAAATGCTTAACTTTCTTCACCTAACGCTACAAATAAAGGACCAGCTGTTGTGTCGGGTCCATTGTTAGTCTACTGAGAAAAAAAAAAAAACAAAGAAAAAACAATCGCACATCACATAAATTTTATTGGCAGTACATCTGTTGCAGCATTATGACTGAGTATTCGTCCACATTATGTTAACTTTGAATCCTAAAATGACCAGTTAGTGCGTCTACCTGCAACTTAACACAACTTAACCCCACTTTTGTGTCAGATTATTAATTAAATTTGATCTTAATTTCTTAAGCTACGTGGTTTTTGCAGGTGGTTTACTGGACTTGTCTGTCATGACAGGTTTTACTAGGCCTCGTGCACAGTCTCACCTGAGGCAAAAAACCAAACACTCCATTACGTCTCATACAAGTACACCTATTTAAGGTGGCCAAAGTCTTAAGAAATTCCTTTCATTGGGTCAAAAATTTCACTGGAATCTGAATTTTGCAGATTTTATCAGTGGCTTTCGGCTTCCGAGGCTTTCTTTCATTGAAAGTCTGTTGTAGTTGAAGAGCAATGATGTTTGCACCACTGCAAGTTCTGGCACTCGCAGAAAGGTCAGTAATTCTTTTTTTTTTTTTTTTTTTCTGATTTTGATCAAAGATAATTAAATGTGTTCAAACAGAAACATGTTGAAAGTTTAAAACAATTTGCTACAAAAAAAATCTCTTTTATCAAGGCAAAGCCTCATCAGTACTCGATTGCAATTAAAATTTATTAGTAAGTGTTAAGTAATTACGCCCTAACATTTAGCAATGAATCTTCAGAACCACTTAGCTCTTTCTGTGTTGAGTGATATAAAAGTGAATATGAGATGTTGGGATTATTAAACATTACTGTGTGAAACAGAATCTGTCAGTTTAAGATGTACACCTGACTGAATGTCATGCCCTAATAAGATAAGATTTTCCTTTATTGTCCTACAATGGGGAAATTCACAATCAGGCCAAACTCCACAAAATACCACACGACCAGGTCGAAACCCAAAGAGAGCAGATGAGGATCTATCTGACCTTTAACCACCTTTTAGAACATGTGTAGACCCAAAACATTCGCCAAATGCTGCCTTTAATGCTTTCTTAATTGTAGTGATATGAGATGTAGGATTTGATATGGTGTTCTGAACAACAAGTTTTGAAAAAGTAAAAATATTGCACAGATGAGTGTGGTAAAACAACAAGAGGATCAGATTGAAACAATACAACATGTTATAGGATGACAGTCTACCAACTGAAAGCACAATCCTGGTGCTCTTGTATGTTTTATTGCATTGTACATCTTCCCTCAAGCAACCGCTGTTTTCAACTTCCACCTGAGACTGAAATATGGTCAAATACGTTTAGCTGAAACCGTGAACAATATGTCTGCTGACAGTGTTGACACTTACTTGTGCTGAGTAAGCTATTTTGATAGAGGTGTTTTGCACTGCCCAACAGTGATTTTTAAAAAAAAAGCAGCCACAGATCAAATTCATTTTCATATCCTGGTGACATGACGTGGAAACATGGCTGTGAATAAAATAAAACCCATTTTGAGATCTACAGCAAAAGTGGGGAAAGAATATTATTTGTAGTATTGTGGGGAGTATTTGTTGTATTGTCTATCATAGCTATGCTGCTACAGACCTATGCTGCTGGGGGACACAAACATGATCCACCCAGCAGTTCCCCCACCTCCCCAATGCCACCACCATCTCTACTCCCCCACCTCCTCTCCTCTTCTTCCTCTCCCCTCCTCTCCTCTCATCAGATCAATATATAATTCACTATTTTATGTCACTAACTGTGTGTCCAGTTCTCCTCATAGTTTTGTGTCTCTCCCTTCCTTTCTTTCTCTCTCTGTATCTTTCTGCAGGTCTCTCTCCATCCAGATCTACATGTTGAACTGCATCAGGCCCTCTGACAAACCCAGTGTCTACTGTCAACATCTGCCCATGTTGTTCTTCTATGTGGTGCTATTATAACTAACTTAAACAACATATCAGCTAAAAAACAAATACATACAATACATAGTCTTCAGAATTCCAATTCTAACAACCTGTCATGTCTGTCCTTTGTAATTTATGATGTTTACTGCATGTATGTTTCTCTCTCTCTCTCTTTCATCCTCTCTGTCCTGTCTACCTCTTCTTCCCTCCCTTCACCCAGCCGACTATCAGCAGGATGGTTCTCCCTTGCAAGCCGGGTCCTGCTCAAGGTTTCTTCCTGTTAAAAGGGAGTTTTTCCTTGCCACTGTCTGCTTGCTCGGGGGTTCAGGCTCTGGGTCTCTGTAAAGCTATATAAATAAATTGAAATGAAATATTGCAAATACAACACTTACAATACCTTAAAAGCAACAATTTATAGAAACAGTAAATTTTAATTTGCCCTCTTGCTGGAGGAAACAAACGTTCCTGGGTTATTTCCCAGGGGTATCTAAGTGGCAGTCATAGTATACAGTCATATGCTTCAGTGCTTCCCTAGAACAGGATCTCCTTTAGAACAGGACAGACTGGGTCATCTTTTACAAAAGTAAGGGAGATAACATCCCACAATTCTTGAAGACAAGCAACTTGTCACTACACATCCACTGCGTTCTATTCACTGAACTGATAAACCACAGAATAGAGTAAAAACAGGCTTCGTAAGCAAAGGTTCTACGTCACGCCTGCATTACACGTGCATGCAGCACCCCAAATTATTTTTTCCCACCGCGTGGTCCATTTTTTATGCCCATAGCACCACAGCTTCACAAATCCTTGTGAATACTCCTTTTCTCTTCCGTTTCCTGTCAAGGTAAAGGGAAAGACAACGAGTATTAGCCAATCAGGAGCAGAATGGAGCAGGTAAAGACTTCGCCATCCTAGGGAAAACAAATGGTCAACAACGGGTAGTGCGCCTGGCAGACCAGGCTCAGGGCGACAAGTATTCTGTATGACGTCAAAACAAGTTGTGTTGACAGCTAGCCCTAGCTTGATGCTAACTAGTCTTGCGTCAAGATCGATCCGTGGAAAATCCTTCACGACTCTCATGGTTTTATTCTTTTCTTGTCCATTGTTTGTTCATGTAGTGTCGAGTACCAGTTTGAGACATGCAGGATAAATATAGCGACATTGGGTTTGTCCAACAAATACTCGGTTTGAATTTAGTGCCGAGAAAAAATGGTACGCACCGAGGAAACGACACATCCCTCAGCGACTTCTCAGGTGGGCTAATGTTTGGTAGCTTGTTAGCTAAACTCACTGTTTATCAGTACTGAAATACTTTGCCGAAATGCTGCACTGGGGGTGAATGTCAGTCGTATCTAGTGTTTCTTTTTAACGAACGTGAGAAACGTGAAATGTGCCCTATTCCCATGAAAATCTGTCCCGAGTGGTTAGTTTTCGGTACGCTAGTTGTACAGGTTAGCATTGGTTAGGTACTGTGCATTAATGAAGCTAGAATGAAGCTAGCTCTCAGCCGTTGTTAATATAGTCGGATGAATTGATCTTAAAAGTTTGCTTTGATCTTGGTTGTTTTATGTTTGTTCTTTCTGTGTATTGTAGGAAAATTCAAAGCATATTTGGGGGACCATAGCTTGTATTCGGGGAATTAATATCAATTTAATGTACTAGCTGCTGCTGTGTTGGTATGAATATTTTCGGAATGTTCTCTAATGCGATCAACGACATATTGTGTTTCAAGGCTAAAATGTGGCCAGACGTGGCTCTGCTTTCCGTGCTGTCTCAACCTGTGTCCCTTTGGTGTTCGGCTGGTTTGAGATCTGATCACTGAATAATGTGTTATTCACAGCGTTTCCATAGTAATCAAACTATACAGTGAGCTTTCATCACCTGTGTTGTCACCCATACTTTTGCAAAACTTTCCATTCACCCTAATGAACAGTGCAATGGTGTGATTAAGTTGCTGTAGTGTGTCGTGGAACTCTAAACACTTTGTGCTTTGAATGGCACGAGGTGATGTGTGGTTAACTGTATTTGTCCAGAGATGTGGTATGGAGTTTTCCTGTGGGCAGCGGTCTCCTCTTTGGTCTTCCACCTGCCTGCAGCTCTGCTCTCCCTGGCCACACTGCGCCAGCACAGGATGGCCCGATTCATGCCCATCGCCATTGTCCTCATGGGCATCCTGGGACCAGTTTGTGGGGGAGTTCTCACCAGTAAGTCACATATGTGTATGTATATAGTATTTATATAAAGTCAAACAGATGTATTTATCCAATCCAGAGTACTCATATGTTTGTTTGTTTTTTATAAAATAGATACAAAAGTCTAAATTGTCCCTATTGTATATTAAAAGTTTACATTTTGGACTGGGAGCAGTGATGTAACAGCTGTCTGTGATGGCAGAATGGGGATCAGTAGGTATAAGAATGATGTTTGGAACTATTTTGACAAAATAAGTGAAATGAATGTATAATGCAAGCTATGTAACAGTGATTTACACCAATCAGCCATAACATTATGACCAGTGACGGGTGAAGTGAATAACAGTGATTATCTCATGACAATGGCACCTGACAGTGGGTGGGATAAATTAGGTAGCAAGGGAACAGTTTGTTCTTGAAGTTGATGTGTTGGAAGCAGAAAAAAATGGGTAGACATAAGGATTTGAGCAAATTTTGACAAGGGCCAAATTGTTATGGCTTAGACACCTGGGTTAGAGCATCTCCAAAACTGCAGCTCTTGTGGAATGGTCTGGATCTGCAGTGCTCAGCACCTACCAAAAGTGAGCCAAGGACAGAAAACCAGTGAACCGGCGACGGGATCCGATCCGATGGAAGAGCTACTGTAGTTCAAATTTCTGATTAGGGTTATGCTGGTTCCGACAGAAAGGTGTCAGAACGCACAGTGCACATATGGGGCTGCTTTGCTGCAGACCCGTGTCCAATCCCAAAAGCGCCTAGACCAAGCCGACTGGACCGCGTAGCAATGGAAGGAAGATGGCCGGGTCTAATCGATCACGTTTTGCTTCTCCATCATGCGGATGGTTGGGTGCATGTGCATTGCTTACCTGGAGAAGACATGGCACCAGAATGCATTATGGGAAGAGGGCATTGTGATACTTTGGGAAGTATTCTGCTGGGAAACCTTAGGGCTGTTTTGGCAGCAAAAAGGAGACCTACTCAATATTAGGTAGGTCTACATAATGCTATGGCTGATTGTGCATATATACCTTTATCAAACTGTTTGTTTTTTTTTGTGCATGCTCACTATTCATACTAAAAAATATATATAGGAATATAGCTACAATAGAGGAAAGCTAAACTAAACTGGGGTGGTTTACTTTAGTTTTCCTCTCTTGTGGAGAGGCTTCAAAAAACTTTTCTATCTGATCTTATAAAAATCAAAGTTAATAATTAACCTATTGAATCCTTATGCGTTGTTTCTTTTTTTTTAAGGTGCAGCCATAGCAGGTGTGTACAAGGCAGCAGGGAAGAGGATGATCTCTTTGGAGGCTCTTGTTTTTGGTGTTGGACAGTCATTTTGCGTCCTCATCATCTCCTTCCTCAGGGTACTCGCCACCCTTTAGCAGGAATGAGCCTCACCTGGCTGGCCCTGATGCTGCCTGTATAACACCAGTCACACCTTCTCTTCTGGAGTTTATAACGGAGCAAGACTAGATTCTTGCCAAATCATGCAACACATGCGAACCAGTCAGGTCCAGGACTTGATGTCATTTCCTACTTATGGACGAGGACCAGAGTGGATTTTATTCAACTGTCAAAGAAAGAGCAGTTTGTAAAGTAGTGGGGTTTGTTATGCAGCACTAAGCTTTGTAGGACAGTAGATTGCTGCAGTCACATCACAGGGTAACCACACACTGCACAGTGTGTAAGCTGTGTAAAACTACTGTTGACCATGGCAGAGCTTCCTCACTTTGTTCCAAAGTTAAGAGAAAACCATATTGAATAATCATCGTGAAATACATAGCAGTTCCTTCTGTTTGATGTGAAAGCAGCAGGATGCTGTTCTGTTGTGAGGAGTTACAGGTGAACAGCAGGATGACACTAACCTTTCTCAGGTGCTACGTGTGTGTGTGTCTTTGTGTATGTGTCTCTGTCACGATCAGTCTGACAAGTTAGACTCCAGAGTAACAGGCAGGCTGATGCACTGTTGAGACAGAAGATGGTGGTTATATGCAAGATTCTGACTTTTTCCCCCCCTCGAGGCCTTAATTTCTATTTTCTAACTTCCAAAGTGGTGTTTATCTTCAGGGCTGTCTTTCTTTAACACTCTGTCTCTTGCTGCTCCTTTTGTTCCTCAACATATTTTTATTTTTTGGATTCAGTTGATTCAGTTTTGACTGCCTGGGTGTTGTTGTTCATTCCAAATCAGTTTGGGTGATGAAAACATGTTCTAGCTTTCTAAGATAGTTTATTTTTAGATTAGCATAAAGATGAAAAGGATTTTGTGCAGTCTTTGTCACGCCCCTTACATGCAGCCTATAGAATGTCTCCAGTTTCCCTGGTTTGGTTGTTCCGAGTGAATCGTTCAGAGGCCTGAACCACCAGGGGACGCCCGGGTGGTCACATTGCTAAACAAACCCAAAAATATCTTTTCTCACTTTGAATGGTAATATAATTTATTATGTGACAGCCCTTTGATATTTATATATTCTAAATTATTTCCAAGTCTGATCTTGGTAGCTTTTCAATCTTTATGACCAAATATAAATGACTCTTTTATTTTTCAGCATTAAATGTACATACAGTGTTTCAACACAGGTGCACTCCCTTCTAGTTTTTATGGTCTCATTAAGTTCTCACAGTCTTGAATGATTTTAGTTGCTTTTTTAATGGCGGGTCTTTTTATTATTGTATGTGCAACTTGCTTATTTGTTTTGTTTTTGTTTTTTTTTAAAATGGAGCTTTCAGGTGATGTTGTTTGCTGTGTCTGTATTAGCAGCTACTTACTAATGATTTCAAACTAGCCGATGAACATATTGCCAGAAAAGTAATTACTGATTGTTGACATGACAGGAGTCACTTTTCACAGTGTTTGGTTTTGATTTAAGTTTCACATCTTTGTCTTGATGAAAAGCTGCTTCTGTCAACACTGTATTATGTCATTTACACAAATCAACATGAACTACACATTTTAATTCTTTTCACTTCCAATGCCAGTAAAAATGTCCGATCATTAAAGCCCTAGACTTACCAAACTGACAACACACAACTAGTGATGACTTGCTTCACCTCATGTCACCTGTGTCGTCTGTGTCAGGGCCAAAAAGTTGCACTTGAACACACCACAGTCTACAATGGCTAACTAGGATGCACATACAAGACAGGAAATAGTCCTCACTTCTGTTTCTCCTGCTCTGCTCTGACTGACTTAGCCGAACAGCCAGTCGAGTGGTTTCTCTCACTAAGGGTCTCTGCCGCCGATTCAACATCCTCAGTCGGCTGAGAAGTTGATGACAAGGGTCAACTTATGCAAATGGTGCGAGACATATCACAAAATCTAGGGCTGTCATTGGCTGACTGCCAGCTTGGTGTGTTCAGGGCCCTTAACAGGGCTAGATGAACTTGCTTGAGGGCTCAGGGCAAAAAAATTTGCAATGGGTTCCCAGGTTTTAGGTTAGTTTTATTGTTTTAATATACTCTGAGTCAGCATAATATCAAGTCAAATATTAAAGGTGAACAGAGGGTCCCCCGACAAGACGTAAGGCCAAGAGCCACCTTCAGCGCTATCTTAAGGCCCATACAATTTGAGTACCGATTGTGCTTTAATGATGCATATTACCAAATAAATACTGAAGTAATCAAATAACCACACAGTGATCCTGGAGTTGCCTGTTAAGAATCTAGTGTTGATTGTTAATAGAAACAAAATATATGGCAAAATCAGGTTGAGTCTGTGGAGTAGAGTTAGGTTTGGACCTGAGATGAAAGAATAAATAACTTTCTTCCTTTGAGATTTATTTCAGCCGTGGAGCAGATTACCTTGCGTATGACATTCCAACAGGAAATACGATTTGTCTGCTTATGCCATAACACATCTGTCCTTGAATGGCGAATAGTGGTCAAATGATCAGCTGTTTACCCTCCCCTGCTTCTTCACCACTTTCACATTGACTGCACTGAAATCATAACACCACCTTGCGAACTGCCACTGTATTGGCACGTAAGCCACTTGGTCATTTTTTATGGTAACTTGTTAGGTACACGGTACACACGGCCTTTGAGCAAGCAAACAGCAGTTTTCTCATAATCCCCTTAAAGAATTTCTGTAACCCTCCAATCCCAAAACAGCTTAAATTCTTCATATGGGCCCAGTATTCCACTCCTTCAGCTACACTTGAGTTCTGTTACATCTGCAGTAATCTCTAAAAAGTGCATGTAAATATGCACTAAATCAGACTGAAGCTAGAATGTAGACTCTTAGGGCATGGGTTTAGTTCTAGGAAGTACAGTGAGCTGAAAATGATTATATTTCAATGACGACACGCCCAGATTCTCAGGACAAGACCACTGACTACAGTTAAGCATCCATGGGACCAACAATAGGACAGGAATGGTCGTCACCAGAAGACTTCAGAGACCAAAAATGAAAGCTGTTTGAGCCTGATGAGGTGACACACCAAACCACTAACCTCAACTACTTTCAGTGACCATTAACATTTGAGTTTAATCTTCTTTTCAACTGTGAAAAGCTCAGTGTTGCATCACACTGCACACATGATTTTTTTTTTTTCGGCCGAAGACTTGGTTATGCATTGAAAAATGACAATGAAATGTGTGGCTAATGTTTGAAATGACGTTTTGTCGAGCCCTTGGCGTTGCTTTTATGCTGTGCATTTTTGGAGAATGTTTATTTTTTATGGTTGTGTTCCTCAGCTCATTGACCATGTATGTGTGCTCTGCTTCTGTTATAGCACATACTGGGAGGTTGACACATTGAGTGGGATAAAACTTAACTTGGATATTTTCTTGAGCTTGTATTTATTTTTTCTTTTATGTCCTGTTGGCAACTAAGTGGCATCTTCGTCAGCTGTCTCCGTGCTTGTAGGCAATGTCACCGGTTAGAAAAAACACCAACGAGAAGTTATCATTTCACAAGATGGATTTGTTTTGATGGAAGCCGTGTAGTTCCTCCTATCTCCCTGTCTGTTACAGGGAGTTATGGTGTATTCCTCTTTTCATATGACCCTGGTTAAGGCAGAAAATATGTGTTGGCCATGTTGGAAAGAGAGAAAAAGTTTAGAGATAAAAGCAAATGCTTTTATGTGAACTGCTGGAGACGCCAATAAATGTTCATGCAGGTAGACTTGACTGTCTCAGGGCAAACCTGAACCAAAGTTCAGCCTCGCCCATTACATTAGACTGCTAGATGGGATTAAACTTCTTATGTAAATGTTCTTGGAGGTACTTAAAACAGCAGTTGCAAAAATGTAAAAAAAAAAACAAACAAAAAACACTTAAAGATAAAGCAACACTAATGAAAGTAGCTGCACAAAAATTTCCCTTGAGCTTGTACATATGCCAGGTCTACTTCCACTGCGACAAGACAAAGGAAAACACAGGAAAATGTTAGAAATACTCATGCAGAATCAAACATGAGATTTTAAGTCGAAGTTTTGAGTTACTACACAGAATTGGGAGATTTACCTTTTCTGTCTGTATGAGACTGAGATAGCTAACACCAGTGCAGTCCTACAGGAAATCCTCCCTCCACCAAGGATCTAATGTTCAGTTTGTGTGGCGACTGTTGCTGATTCAACTGTGTGTTCACTTTGGACAGTGTAGTCAGTGCTGCTGTTGAATTACTGCATCATACCAGGAGGTATTGGAATCAGTCCTTCAGACCTTCATGGAGGTACGATTTATTTGTAGAACTGTTTGTACGCTAACCTAAGCTACATGTACCAAAACAAAAAAAAAGAAACTAAACTAAAATATCTATCAAAATATAGATGTCACACAGATCATAATTCTGATTCTGATGAAGGTTAATTTCAGTTCTTATATCTGGCATTGTAAATCTAATTTAAACTAATTTACCATTAGAATATTTATGTTTGTCATTCCCACCAATTTTACATTAATGTTCTGATTTAAAGCACCTGCACAGTAAATGTCAGAATAAAATGACAGATGTCACGGTAATGAGTATGTTGTTGCTATAATAGAGCCATTTATTTTCACACAGTTTGGTTCATATTCATGGTCTTATCCCCCCTCCCCCCCTCGCTTTTTTACCTGATGCAGAAGATTTTGAAGTTGATTTTATTAAAGTAAATTAAGTGCCATTGGTTAATATTTTCATGGAATAAAAAATGTTTCAGCTATAATGTTGTGGTATATTTTCATGTCCTTGATCCACTTCTAAAGGTGACCAGTGGGAGCTGCAACAACAATAATGGAATTTAAAGACCTCATCCTATTGGTTAGCAATGAAAATAAAATGAATGCCCCACAGCAAACCACTCGTGATGCATTTTAAGAGTTCCTCTTGCATTAGACGTGACACTGGAGAGCTACTTAAAGAAAGCTGAGGTACAGTTAAGTAGCAATACATTTTGTGTCGTTGGAAGAGAAGGCTTTGATGTGTGCCTTAAAGATGCTGGAGAGACCCAAAGTGATGCTAAATATTCTTGTGGATTAAACGGGGCTACTTCACATTTGTTCTCTGGAAACACAGACATAGCCCCCTTTCCTGATAAATAATCTAAAAATGCGCTCACGCCTGAGGATATGGTTATGACCTCAAGTTAAGTCTTCTCCAGCTCATCCCAAAGATTCTCAGTGGAGTTGAGGTTTGGGCTCTGTGGTGACCAATCCATGGGTGGAAACGATGTGTCGTGCACCCTGAACCACTCTTTCACAGTTTGAGCCTGATGAATCCCCCTCCCCTCTCAGGGGAGGCGGCATTGCTGTCATCTACAGAATGCACTCCTACTTTACATGATTCACTTCAAAGTCCCTGTGGTTGTTTTTATAATCTATAGATCTCCCAAGTCAAATAGTACTTTTATTTTTACTTTTTTAGTTACTGTCCCATTTTATGTCAAGATATAGCAGAATGATCCTTTTAGGTGATTTTATCATCCATGTCTGCTGCCCCTCTCAGCCACTTGTGATGGAGTTTCTGGACATTTTAGAATCTTTTAATCCATGAAGTTCAGGACTCAACTCACTCGAAAGGTCACACTCTTGATCTGGTCCTACAGTGTGGTCTCAGTCTAGCAAACTTTTACATCAAGAATATCTGTGTGTCTGATCATTAAGCAGTTTTATTCAGTGTCATTTGAAACCAACAAATTCCTAATCACTGCATGCCCATCCATCACCGGGTTTTCAACTCAACATCTGCTAGCATGTTTCTGGAGCTTATTACTACTGTTTCAACTGATTTTAATCCCTCTTTTAACACAGGGGACCTGGTCTCTTTTTCAGTTCCACTTGTCAGTCTGTCCTAGACTCCACTGCCCTGAATTCACCAATCCTTTAAAAAGAGAGTGTAGGATGATGGAGCGTAAATGGTACAAATCAAGACTTCAGGTATTATATCAAATATGGCAGGTAAAAATGCAATCATATCAAAAGAAGCTAAAGAGGTTAAAGAAGCTAGAGCATCATTCTTCTCTAACTTAATTTTAAGTAATCGTTAAAATCTCAGGATTTTATTTGAAGTCATTAATTCCATCACCACTACCTTCCCCTGTTTTTATTGATACATCTCAACATTGCTTTAGCCAGAAAGTCCCAGACATCAGACAATAACTCCTTAGAAAATAGCATCTTTCCCTCTGCTTTTAAACATACTGCGGTGCAACCTCGTTTAAAGAAACCTAACCTCGAGCCTTCTGTTTTTAGCAATTTTATACCAATTTCAAAATCTCCTTTTTACCTTAAGTTTTGGAAAAAGCTGTTTCAACCCAGCTTTTAGATTTTTTTGTGTCAAAATGACCTCTGAGAAATTTAAGTCTGGTTTTAGAGCATTACATAGCACAGAAACTTCCCTCCTTAAGGTGGCCCACGACCTTCTTTTCTCAGCTGACAGCGGAGTGACCTCTATTTTAATTCTTTTAGATCTTAGTGCGGACTTGGGTGGGCTTCAGGGACGCTGCACTTCAGCATTTTTGTTCTTATGTTTTAGAAAGAACTTTTGCAGTCACCTATGGTGAATACACCTATGGTGAATACACCCTACGGTGACTGCTGAATACAATAATACATAAGTTTTCTACAGCCCACATTACATGTGGTGTAATGTAAAGAGACATTATGTCTGAATAATTTGGGCGAGTGGGAGCATATAAATAGAGAATAAAATGGGACCTAAAATATAGCCCTGCGGCACACCACGGGTGATGTGCGCTGTGGATGACGTGTATTCACCTATGAGGACTGCAAAGGTTCTGTCCAGAAGATAAGAGCACAGCAAATGGACTGCAGTGCCCTGGATGCCTACCCAAGACTACAAAAATACAGGTCTAAGGTCTAAAAGAATTAAAAAAAGGTCTAAAAGAATTAAAAAAAGACTCTTCCACTGTCCACCGATAAAACAAGGTCAGTTTCTGTACTGTGTAGTGATCTAAAACCAGATTGAAATTTCTCAAAGATGTCATTATGATACATGAACTGCAAAAGCTGAGTAAATACCACTTTCTCTAGCACCTTAGATAAAAACGGTGGCTTGGAAATTGGTCTAAAATTACTAAAAACAGATGGATCAAGGTTAGGTTTCTTTAAAAGAGGTTGCATCATAGCATGTTTAAAAGCATTTAAAACCATTTTCTAAGGAATTTGTATAATAAGTAAAATAAAATAAGTAAAATATTTTACCATAAGTTATGCTAGGAGACACTACAAAAGAGAGAAGAGACTGAAAAACTTAGAATGAAGAGAGAAGAATATGCAGACTTGACACACACTTTAAGATTAAATTTAAAGTGTGTGTTAACCCTGGCCATTATAACTGCCTAGGTCAGCAGCATGGCCTGTAGATGAACCAATGAAAGTGCCCGTTAGGTGTCAGTTTAGCCACAACAGTCCACATTTAAATTATGTATTGACTAAATCTGTACTGAAATAACACATCTGCACAGTCAAACACTTTCACTGTTGTTGACGATTAACTATTGCATTAATGTCATTGAAGAATGCGATTAACGTTTTGAAACGGCTCTTCTATGCATTATTTTTTTAAACAATGTTTAACCTCAATCTTGACTGTGAGCATTTTCTTACTTTGAGACTAGTCGACTAGTTTCATTTTAAACTTCCAATTAAACAGTTGAAAAAGTAGTCATTAGGAACACACTAATGCACATTAAAACCTTCTGAAACTATATATCCATCCACTATACCGCTTATCCGTCAGGGTCGCGGGGGGGCTGGAGCCTATCCCAGCTGACTACGGGCGAGAGGCGGGGTTCACCCTGGACTGGTCGCCAGTCAATCACAGGACCAACACACAAAGACAGACAACCACACACTCTCACACTCACACCTAGGGGCAATTTAGAGTAGCCAATTAACCTAATGTGCATGTTTTTGGTATTGTGGGAGGAAGCCGGAGAACCTGGAGAAAACCCACGCAGGCACAGGGAGAACATGCAAACTCCACATAGAAGGGCCCAGACCGAGATTCGAACCTGGAACCCTCTTGCTATGAGGCGACAATGCTAACCACTGCACCACTATCTATCTATCTATAGATATAGATACAGATATATAGATAGATATCTAGATATAGATATATTTAAAAATCCTTTAATCCAATATCAAGCCCATTATCCAAATAATTAATCCCTAACAACTTTGAAAGTAATTTCCTGTCTGCTGTAAGCTAATGATTCATCTATTCATTAAAACAACAACAACAAAGGAATAGCGCCTTATTGGTGCCATTTCGGGTATTACTGTTACATATACCATATAACAGTTGGTAATCTGCTATCAAACACCACAGCCATTTTCAAATATACAGAACATGTATTTATTGGTAAGAGCCTGAAAAATGCACAGGTTTACATTATCACAGGTCATAAGTGCAGAAACATCTCGTCTCATCAGCTGAAGAAAGATGGAGCAGAGTGAGACCTGGAGGGAGAGTGGGCTGACTGGCTTTCTGGTCTGCCATCTGGTCTGCCATCTGGGCTGGAATGAGACTTCTCTTGACCATCTCCTCTACGCCTTCTTATTCTTGTAGTCCTCCAGGTGAGCCAGTATCCAGCCAGAAGGACCCAGGATAGTCACAAACATGACTGTCAATGCTATTGCCTGCTCCTGAGGGACACACACACACACACACACACACACACACACACACACACAGACAGAGATGAATTCGAAACACTTAGCAGCATATGGGAATGTTTTTTTAGCAATGGCGCCACACTTTTCATTAATTACGTACACCTCACATCTGTCCGCAGTACCATCAGATGGTCCGCCAATCTGATGAGTGACAAACACTAACAAATACTATTTCTCTGTGTTGCTGTATTATGTAATTCAGTGGAGTAGATGTTTGCTCATCTCGTGTCCACATGTGGCCATATGAAGTAGAAAGCTGTTACCTGGGACTGAATGTGAACACAAAAGGAGAAACCTTCACAGGGTAACCAGCGACAGATGCTGTGTATTTGCTCTGGCTTATATGGTGTCATCTTTGTGAATGTAGTGTATTTTTGTAAACTTATGTGAAAAAAATTAGTATGTTAGTTATTTAAGGATCAAGGTAATTAATCTGACCTTGTACAACACAGGGTTGCACAATGAAATGAATGTTTGCACTCTTGTTAATGCTACACACATAGAATCGGATAAAAATAAATAAAATTGACCAATATATATATATATATATATATATATATACACACTACGGTTCAAAAGTTTGGGGTCACCCAGACAATTTTGTGTTTTCCATGAATAGTCACATTTATTTACCACCATGTGTTGTAAAATGAACAGAAAATATAGTCAAGACATTGACAAGGTCAGAAATAATGATTTGTATTTGAAATAATAATTTGTCCCTTCAAACTTTGCTTTCGTCAAAGAATCCTCCATTTGCAGCATTGCAGACCTTTGGCATTCTAGCTGTTCATTTGTTGAGGTAATCTGGAGAAATTTCACCCCACGCTTCTAGAAGCCCCTCCCACAAGTTGGATTGGCTGGATGGGCACGTCTTGTGTACCATACGGTCAAGCTGCTCCCACAATAGCTCAATGGGGTTTAGATCTGGTGACTGCGCTGGCCACTCCATTACAGAGGGAATACCAGCTGCTTGCTTCTTCTCTAAATAGTTCTTGCACAATGTTGAAGTGTGCTTTGGGTCATTGTCCTGCTGTAGGATAAAACTGGCTCCAATCAAGCGCTGTCCACAGGGTATGGTATGTCGTTGCAAAATGGAGTGATAGCCTTCCTTATTCAAAATCCCTTTTACCCTGAACAAATCTCCCACCTTACCAGCACCAAAGCAACCCCAGACCATCATGTTACCCCCACCATGCTTGACAGATGGCGTCAGGCACTCTTCCAGCATCCTTTCAGTATTTCTGCATCTCACAAATGTTCTTCTGCGTGATCCAAATACCTCAAACTTCGATTCGTCCGTCCATAACACTCTTTTCCAATCTTCCTCTGTCCAATGCCTGTGTTTTTTTGCCCATGTTAATCTTTTTCTTTTATTGGCCAGTTTCAGATATGGCTTTTAATTTGCCACTCTGCCCTGAAGACCAGCATCCCGGAGTCGCCTCTTCACTGTAGATGTAGACACTGGCGTTTTGCGGGTACTATTTAATGAAGCTGCCAGTTGAGGACCTGTGAGGCGTCTATTTCTCAAACTAGACTCTAATGTACTTATCTTCTTGCTCAGTTGTGCAGCGGGGCCTCCCACTTCTCTTTCTACTCTGGTTAGAGCCTGTTTGTGCTCTTCTCTGAAGAGGGTAGTACACAACGTTGTAAGAAATCTTCAGTTTCTTGGCAATTTCTCGCATGGAATATCCTTCATTTCTAAGAACAAGAAAAGACTGTCGAGTTTCACATGAAAGTTCTCTTTTTTGGCCATTTTGAGCGTTTAATCGACCCCACAAATGTGATGCTCCAGATACTCAACCTGCTCAAAGGAAGGTCAGTTTTATAGCGTTATTTATTATAGTTTTATAAATATTTCAGAACACCAACAACACACAAGTAAAAATAAAATATTGATTAGAATCACTGCCTCTCTATTGTATGCCTCCAAGCACCAGTCAAGTTGCAGTTTTACATCCATGTCTGCCAAGACTCACATATGAAGGGGAGACTTTGAAGGAATTCAAAGTGTACAAATTAGGATAATTTTCTGGTTCATATTTAGATTTAGCATTCGAAACAAATGCCCGAGCCACCTCAACTGGCTCCTCTGGATGTGGAGGAGCAGCAGCTCTACTCCGAGCTCCTCCCGGGTGACAGAGCTCCTCACCCTATCCCTAAGGGAGCCACCCTGTGGAGGAAGCTCTTCTTGACTCCCTCACTGTCCATGGTAAATGCCCACTCAACTGCAGCTGGAGTCTTTTAGTCACAGGTTGCTGAAATACTAATGGCTGCAGTCCACCTGCACAACCAGCAACACATCTTTCATTAACATGATGATTCTCTTCCAGCTTTCACACACTTTCACTGACAATTTATTTCTCCCCGATGACAATACTCCATCACATGTCAACATCTTCTGCCAGTCACTTCTGCTCCTCCACTAACCCCAGCAAAAACACTAGCTGGGCTCATTCTCAGCCCTGCAGCATTACTGATGGTCATATACTGCATGCCGCCATCAGTGTGCAGAATCAGTGCAAATCAACTTATGTTGTAATAGTGATAAAAGTTAGTATTAGAATTTTATTAGTATTTCAGCAAATCGCCCAAAATGGCATCTGACCTTGTTTTTTATTCAGCAGCTCTCAGTTGTAAACACAGACATGGCAGCAGTTAGTGGATACTCTGGTTAAACTTCAACTGTGTGTCACGTGACAAACTGCGTACGGTATTAAAAGACACGCCGAAAGTTTGCATACGCTTAAAATGCGCAACACGCAAAAACTTTTTAAAACTGGCGCGCGGTTATTTTAAGTATACAATGATGGTGCTCGGTTATTTGTGTATGTTTAATACACGAATAATTGGACTGGGACTTTCTCTGTGCGGAATGTGGCTTTCACATCCCAGATGATGAAGAAAGACATTTAAGATGGAAGGCTACAGGTAAAACATACCTGGGCTGATACAGGAGTTAAGTGGGGTGCTGAAATTACAATAACTGTAAAAAATTTGTATTGAAAAGCCTATTCCCATTTGACTGATTAAATCCTAAATCAGTGTGGCAGACACATTGACAAAAAGATAACTAGAGGCAATAACTTGTAAAGACATGTTGCCCGACAGTTAGTGGTAACAATAATAATGTAATTAATCAGCCCCTGTGATGATGTGGTGAGCAAAATCGTGTTGTCAGCCTTTAATTCTCTCTAATTTCATTTTAAATGGGGCCTGCTACGTCTGACCGCGTCCATCAAGGTCACTCACTTGGCATTCGTCGAACAGGACAGCATGTGTTTATACAGCGACTCATATTAAACCCAGTCACAGCTGTACTGCAGTATTAAACTTCTGCAGTACTGTCCAAAGTAGTCAAATATTTCTCAATGCTAACGGTTACATATTCGGCTGTGGGGTATGTAAGCATTTCGGGCTATGGTCTATAGTCTGCTTTATATGACTGAGCAGGCACATAATGTGTACGTGTCGGAATTAGGTAGAATAATGGCGAGATACTGACGCGGTATCGAAAGTGTTAAATTCGTTTGACAGTTCAGGGTCTTAAACGTGGTGCGTAAAAAAATGATATTCAGCAATCAATATAGACGTTAAATAAGCTATTTTAAATACGCGAGAAGCAGGAAAATGTAAAGTTTGACGCTGATAAGGGAAAGTGAACCTTGCAGGCGCGATTACGCGCAGTCATATCAGGTCACATGAGGACGCGGAACAATTTCCATTAACACTTGAAAAAGCCCCATAGCGTCCAGCTACCCAGTACCTCTCCCGCTACCGCCTGAAAGAACCTGTTGCTATCGTGTCCGTAGAGCCATGGAGCGGTCGTGAACTCACCCCTGCAGTGACATTATGTTTGGCGGGTTTGGTCGTCACATTAGCCACAGGGACCATCTGAGTCCTCAGCGCGCTCCTGACCAAGCGGGAGACGGTGGGCAGAGACATAGCGACGGTGACTGCTAGCACAAGGACTGGAGGACAGGGACAGCACAGCAGGCAAGGATACTGTCAAAGATACTGCACGGCGTACTTTGAGTCTTCTTTGTGTGTGAGCGTGTGTCTGGGTCTAAATATGTGTGCGTGTTAGAGATAGAGAGAGAGAGGGAGGGCGCTACGTACACAGCCCTGAGGCCGCGTCGAAATGTAATTGGCCGTCTCACCTCCGGCTCCTGACACCGTGACTGATGGGCGCAGGGCGCGTCCTTATTCGACCCCTCTTGCAGGATTTCTTGTGTTGAAAGCGCCTTCCTGTACAGTGCAGCTGTTTAGAAAACCCTCATGGGTCACACTTTACGCCAAAATTTACGCACAACATTTCGAGTGGTTACTAAGGGACAAATGAGAATGAATTGGGAGCTACTACTTAACCATAACTTAATGAGTAACTCCTTATAAAGCTTTAGAGCGCAGCTGCTGGTTAGTTAATAATAAGTTAATCACGGAACGAGAGAGGGACGACTCAGTTTGATAAGTGACAAACTGCTTGATAAGTATTTTCCTAATAATTTCCAATGGAGGACTATGTTGTAGATAATGATGAGTTTGAGGTGTCTGACAAGGACAAATGCACTGATACGAAGTAAATCAAGTAAATATCTTCATCAGTTTGCTAAGGCGTGAGCAGCATTGAGGAAACATGCTAACAGTACACATAACACAACCCAATAAGTAAACTAACTGCAAATACCACAACGCAGTACAAAAAGGTGCTACTGTAGTAGTAGTAGCAGAGGACACACTGTGTGATGTCAGGGTTGCATGAGGATATTCCTCATGTTCCTCCTCTGTTTCCCACCTATGTTGTGTTTTTGTTTGTCCTTGTTTGTCTTCTCTACATGTCCCTCTGTGTGTGTGTGTGTGGGCGCACATGCACCCGTGTGTGTCTTGAGCTGGGTGTTGCTTCCCGGATGCTTCCACCCAACTCACCTGCACGGCTGAATCAGATTCCCTCGTCCACCACCTGCCTGCTGTGTTAAGGACCAGCTCATTCATCCCCTCCTTGTCAGGTCCGTATCCATGTTGTGGTCCAGTTCTCTGTTGTTGTCATCACACATTGTTCTCCCTCACCTGCCAGTTTGTTATCAAACTTATATCAAGTCAGTCCAGCTTCAAGTGTATTTATCAGGTTCTCTGCTGTAGTCTAGACTCATCTACAGCCTCCTGCCTCAGCAAGATCTCCAAATCCAGTCTGAATCCCCCAGCCAGCACACTGTAGCTTCCCTTGTCCCTTGTCCATTCCTGACTTCACCTCTGCTCAGCCTCTTACTGGACTAGCAGCCAGAACTCTCACATTTACAAACCGTTCAACTCCTATGTGGTAATAACACTTTTTTCCACATTCCTCGCTTTCTGTGTTGTGTGTGTGTGTGTTCTACACTGTGGGTCCTTTCCACACGTGCACAGAGAAGTGGCATTATTTCAGTTCACATACTTAAGTAAGGTAAGATGAGACTTTACTGATCCCCGAGGTAGTAACAAGTGTGTCCACGCTCAGTTCTAGTGTCTTCCAGTAACATTCTAGTTTTAGTTGTCAGTTGGTGTGTTCTGTATCTAAAGCACTTTTCTGTATGTATACAAAATGAGTGTGTGTGTTTGCAGCATGTTTCCTCAGTGCTCATGTGTTTTCTGAATTTGATTCTGTTTCATCTAGTTGTATGTGTTAAGTCTGGGGTCTGCTCTGAGGTTTCTGCCTTCTAAAAGGCAGTTTTTCCTCGCCACTGTCGCCAAGTGCTTGCTCAAGGGGGAATGTTGGGCTCTCTCTATTTACAGTTTAATTAAAGAGTCTGGTTTAAACCTGCTCAAATTGGAAAGTGTCATGAGGTAACTTTTGTTGTGAATTAGGGCTATATAAATAAACTGAATTGAATTAAGTTGCAGCGTGCCTGCCTGTCTCAGTCACCATGTAGTGACACCCTCTAGTGGCCATCAGCGAGGTGTTCCATAATCACACACACAGACTGATCACCTGACTTTGGGTGACAGTGACACATTTCCTTGGGTGAACTATGTATTTGAGCATTTTGGATTTAAAATGTTAAATGAGATTTTTTTCCCCTTATGAAGAATAAGAAGAAATGCCTCATGTCTATCAAATGAGCACACTTCAGAGACCGCTGAGAGATTTTTCTTTATTTGCTGTTGGTCTCCAAATAATATCCCAAGATTATTGTCATATTTTACAGGACCCATGGTGAGTAAAATTAAAAAGCTCTCCATGGCAAACCGAAAAATGTTGCAAATGAAGTGTCCCTTGAAAATACTGCATTTAGCAAAAATAAATATTAACAAAATCTGTGGCCTTCATTCCTTCTCTCTTCCTGTTATTTTGTTCCACAGCCTGCTTTATGATGATTGACAGTGCTAATAACTTCTAGAGGTATGGGAACGTCACACTTTCAAATGGAATATGATAATTTCCTCATCCCTTTTGAGAAATAAACAATACAAAGACAATATATTTGATGTTTTACCTCATCAACCTCATTGCATTTTGTAAATATATGCTTATGTTAAATTTGATGCCATAAACATGTTGGGACATGGGCAACAAAAGACAGGGAAAGTTGTAGAAAAAAAATACCCCTTTGGAACATTCCACAGGTAAACTGATTCATTGGTAACAGGTGATAGTATCATTATTGGTTATGAAAGGGGCATCTTTGAAATGCTCAGTCGTTCACAAGCAAAGATGTAGTGAGGTTCACCACTTTGTGAAACATGATTATATGACTACATGGGCTCAGTAACACTCAGTATAAGTGTTGTTGGTTAAGACTGTACCATGTAAAGCAAAAACTACCTATCACTTTAAATTTACACTTTACACTTTTTACAGGCATTCAGAATAGAGGTGCAGAGAAGCCAGTACGAGAGAAATATGTTGTCTAATATGAGTTTTTGTCAGTACACGCACAGCAGCATTCTGGATTAGTTGGAGAGTCTTTAGGTACTAGTCGAGGCAGCCTGATAACAGGGAGTTGCAATAGTCCAGTCTGGAGGTAAAAAATGCATGGACTACTTTTTCTGCATCTTTTTGAGACGGAATATGAGCAATTTTTGCAATTTTGAGAACATGAAAGAAGGCAGTCCTTGCAATTTGAGCTATGTGTGAGTTAAAGGACAACAATAATCTGATCAAAAAATGATCAAAAATAACTCGCAGACTCTTATGGTGGGCATATCCTTGAGGCCAAGGATATGCCATCCATATTAGCTACATCACTGGAAAACTTGTTTCTACGAGCACAATAACTTCAGTTTTGTTTATGTTTAGAAGCAGAAAAGTGCCAGGCATTCAGGTATTTATGTCTTTAAGACATGCCTGTCAGTCTTGAAAAAAGTAAAAGTAAAGAATAGTCATTCAATAAGAAGGTGTGTCTAAACTTTTGACTGCTAGTGTATGTAAGGTGAATAATCCTGGTCCGAGCACAGAACCTCGGGGAACTGCATAACTCACTTTTGTGTGTATAGCGGATACATCATTGACAAACTGATGTAACTGATCAAACTGAGTTCGATCTGTGCGCCTCAGCACTGTAATGAGCTCTAAAACCAGGCTGGAAAATGTGTAGAAAATCACATAGCTGATTAGCAACAGTTTTCTCAAGAATCTTAGAGAGAAAAAGAAGGTTAGATATCTGTCTACTGAGGCACACAACCTATTAGATAGATAGATAGATAGATAGATCGATAGATATACTTTATTGATCCCAGGCTGGGAAATTGCAGGGAAATTGATCAAATTGCAAATTATAAGAGACAGACCCTCAAATTTCAGATTCTTCAGGCTAAAACATAGACTTTATCATCTGCGTCAACTGAACCACACAGAAACAACATCACCTGAATGGACAATCCAAACACATGGGTCAGAAACCTTTCTGACAGAGTTCTCAACCAACTGGAAAAGGACTTCCTGGCCAAGGGACTCTATTTCACCATAACATCGAAACAACTACCACTTGTCGACCTCATCACAGCCTAAGAATCTGCCATAAAGAAGAACAATCTCCCACAATCAGAAGCTGAACAACTCTGACAAAAATGACCACGCTTTGCATCAGCTGGAGAAGAACAAAGTCATCGACTGCCAGACCTACTACTCTGTACCCTGGGGAGACAACATCATATTATATGGTCTCCCCAAAGTACACAAAGAAGGACACCTGATGGGGTGAAAACACCTCGCCACTGTCCTAGCTCCCTTGGTTGGCAAGACTCCTTACCATACCCAAAACTCCCCTGACTTTCTTGAGATGATTCAACATCTGAGGCTCTCCACAGATGAGATGAGATGTTTTCTTCCATCGAGCTTGTAGTACTCGAGTCCAGGACTCAGACTCAAGTCCAACTTGTGCCCTAATTTTGAAGACTGGTGACTTGACTCGGACTTGAGCACTGTTGACTTGGACTTGGACTCAGACTTGTGCATTAACTGCATTCAGACTCAGAAATAAGTGCTCAGATTTTTATTTTATTTTATGTAATTTGGCGTAAGACAATATGTAAAGTTCAGTATTATATAACAATTAAAGGAACACTTTGAAAACACATCAGATCTTAATGGGGAAAACATTTTTTGCTGGGTATCTATACTAATATGGACTGGGTAATGAAAGGAACGAAAGGATGCCAGATCGTTTGATGGGAATGAAAAGGTGCCAGTGGCAGGCATGCTAATTCTGGTGGTCCATGGCAAATGCTAGTCGCTCTCCATGGTGCTGGGCAGTGAGCACAGGGCCCACTAGAGGACATCGGGTCCTCAGGCCACCCTTATGGAGTCTGTTTCTGATTGTTTGGTCATTCACACCAGTGGCCTGCTGGAGGTCGTTTTGTAAGGCTCTGGCAGTGCTCATCCTGTTTCTCCTTGCACAAAGGAGAAGGTACCAGTCCTGCTGATGGGTTAAGGACCTTCTACGGCCCTGTCCAGCACTCCTAGAGTAACTGCCTGTCTCCTGGTACCTCCTTTATGCTCTTGAAACTGTGCTAGAAAACACAGCAAACCCTCTGGCAATGGCACGTATTGCTATGCGATCCCGGAGGAGTTGGGCTGCTTGGGTCTAGGTATCGCTTCATGCTACTAGTAGTGACACTGACCCTAGCCAAATGCAAAAGTAGTGGAAAACAGTCAGAAAAGATGAGGAGGGGAAAAAAAATGTCAGTGGCCTCCACCTGTAAAACTGTAAAAAAAATTCCTGTTTTAGGGATTGTCTCATTGTTGCCCCATAGTGCACCTGTTGTTAATTACATTAATACCAAAGCAACTGAAACTGATTAACAACCCCCTCTTAACTGACCAGATCAATATCCCAGAAGTTTAATTGACTTGATGCTATACTCTGATTAAAAGTGTTCCTTTAATTTTTTTAGCAGTGTGTTTGGACATCAATCAACCAAGGTTTTTAACCACACTTCTAACATCTCTTGTACCTATTATTAATCGATAATATGGCAAAAGAAAGCCCTTAGGAATGAGCTATTTTTCCTGCTTTTATTCTTTTTTGTTAACAACCTGTACACATTGTTGGTACAGAAAAATGTCACTGAACACATACCAAAATATTTGTGATCATGTTAAGAACAATAGGTCGTTAACTGGTCATACCCGAACTCATTAACAGTCTCACAGCCATTAGCCAGTCGTTAGACTCAGATAGCCAGCCAGCCATATATTTGTTCCCCACCAGACAGTTTTTTCAGAACTGATGAAGCTGTTTGGATTAGCAGTGAAACGTCTTCAAGCCTAATCTTCACTAGTCCAGACGCCTTGCTTTAACTCTTTGAGTGAATATGACCTGGATGACTGAGAATCTCCACAGATATGTTAATATCTGTTCCACCTTATGTTGAAAATCTGATTAAAGATTTTTATAGCTTTGGTATTTTCTATATCACTGAAAGTTCAATGTCCTATTGTTAAAAACAAGATAATTCTGATTCTCAAAAAGACCTAAATAATGGAAAACACCAAGAAGAGCAGGCTTTTCATTCGTGAACTGCAGAGGGCAGCGATGAGTCGACGCTGCTAGAAATAAAGCTGAAGAAGAAAGACGCTTACCTCACGCTTACCGGAAGTGTTGAGCTCAATCTGGATATCTGCTGAATACTTCTCTGTGCTTCTTATGTTCAATAAGTCACGGCTTATTGCAGGTAAGTCTCGGAAGTCACAGTTGCATGTTAGGGGTTACGTTAAGTAATTCAGATAATAAAATATCTTTTTAGCCTTAGTTAGCCTAACGTTACAATGCTGATGTTCACTGTCTGTGTCTGTTTAGTGGGAGATATCTGGTCATCATTTAATGGTAACTCATTTTAAATCCACCGTGTTTACTGACATTTTAACCAGTTCCAGCATTTTAAACACTTTACACCCACTATTTACCTAGCGGATCACGGCATTATATGTGCAGTTTGAGTTTAAACTGTTTACATGTTTGTCCAGCCGTGGCATTTGGGATCACGTATTTGACTTGAAGTTTATGTTGGTGACTTCCACAGTTACAATCTTTAAATTCGTCTGATGTTGGTGTCAGTATGCTAACTTTATAATTCCGTTTCATAATTTAATTTAATATGTGAATTTGTTGTTCGTTTGTTAATTGTCACTTACGCCATACAATACAACACAACACAATACGTCGTTGCCGCTAATGTAATGAGAGCTCTGTTAGTGTAACGTTAACCTTAGCATGCCACGGACCCAATAACACATTAGCCTGTTTAGTTAGCCAGATAAATTCGTAGGGTCCCTAAATGCATCACATAGTGTTGGCTGTTTTTAGTGACAGTGTATTTAAAGAAACTATTAGACTGTTGAGAAAGATTTGTCGAAATACGGCTTGGTATTACTTATATTATAATAATTCTGTGGGGCGTTCACATTTTAATCGAAATTTGAGTGCTGCCTCGCGACAGACCGTAGAGCAGACCGCGTGCCTGCTGTGGCTGTCGGTAGCCGTACATCGCTCCACGTAGGCATCTGGAGCTGAGTGACCTTTGAGTATGTTCCGTTTACATTTAGGGCAGGCCGCTGTGCTGGAGCTGCGTAAAATCAACAGTAGTTGTCCAATTAGAAGACCTCACAGGTGGTTTTGTATGAAATGCATGACCACAATTAGTAAATTCAGTCCTAAATGGGCAGTACAGTCAAAATCTAATCTAATTTAACTCTTATGTCTGTGGTGAATCCAGAAAGTTTAACATTAGAGTGGCAAGAAGTTTTGGCTGGGTGATATAAGACTCCCTGAGAAAGGAATACAGAAACCTACTACATCTGCATGTGAAGACAACAGAACCTAGTCAACAATTAAAAAAAAAGGCGGTTTACTATCCTCAAACTGACTTGAACAGAAAGCAAACACCAGCAGTCATGGATCTGTCTCCCTGTCTTCACTGCACATGGGACAATTTGCCTTCAAGGCTTTCTCCTTTCCTTTCTCAAAGGTATTTAAAAAGAGTGCTAAACATTTTGAAAAGTCTGTTGTTAACCCAAATTATGATTGATTCCTACATTTAACCATGGAGTTTTGTGCTTAAACTTAACCAAACTGTAAAAAAAAAAAAAAGCTTGTCATAGGACACAAACTCCAGTCCCCTGATTGAAAATGAGTGCACTACTCATTCACCCACAGCCCTGTGCTTCTGGCAGAAAGCTATGGAAGCTAACTTCTCCCTTTACTGTCTTCATCCTACTCCATCATTTTCTATCTGTTTCTCCTTTCACATCTTTCCATCTCAGTTTTGTATGTTGGATTCATAGTAACATATATATTCAGGAATGGTTTGGCTAAACCCATTTCTACTCTCCATATTTACATAACAACTGTAGATGATGACTATCAGAGTCATGGCAAATCAAGCTCAATATGTAGACACCAGTCATCCATCCACAAAGAAAAGTTAACATGACACAGTTACAGTTTTTTTTTTTGTTAGACATATGTGTTAGATATATTTTCCCATAAATGTGAACAATGGTTCTGTCATTCTAAGGCTAATTTTTACCACTGATATAAATGTTGCATATACAAACATATACATTTTTTTAGACCATACAACATTTTCACATCCATATAACAAAAATGATCTTCACTAGATAACATTCAGCAGTATCAGTCCGTCTGATGTTGCCAGTACAATGGTGATCAGCTGGTGTAAGTGAAGTGTGATGTTCTGTTGTATTCCAACAGAATAAACAAAATGAATGTGCAGTGCAAGCTGTGTAATGTCAAACTTTGGTATCACATTAAGCACAAACAGAAAACAGCTAAGACAAGTAACGGGCAATCTCACATCACGTCATTAATTAGCAGTATTAGCATATGCTGTTTTGATGCCACTGGGGCAGAGAAGGTTCTAACAACAACTGTGTTAAGAAACAAACAAATAAAAAAACATAACAGGAAAAAAAACCCCAACAGTAAACCAGTAGAACATATGACAGCAGTTGTGAAAAGTCGTCCTGAGTAATATTGTCTGTTACAAAGTGGTGGACCTCGGCCCAGCCTTGCTCACGAACAACCAATTTTTGGGATTTTAAAATAAAACTACACAACTAAAACTGTTAGGAAGTTGAAGTTAAATATCTATTATACATTTGCCACATAAATATACAGAGCTATTCATTCCTTAACCAGCAATATACTGCTAATCCGGTTTTTGCCACTTTTTGATTTTTTTTCACCACTGTTTTTAAGCAAAGTCAGCAAACCAGCTTGTCCACATTAATGGGCTCTCCCTTCTTTTTCCTGGCACAGGAATTCAGCCTCATTAAGTTTCACCGACAGTACAGTAGATTCTGACATTTATTTGCCAGGGTGGAGAGGTGTGATGTCCATGGTTCTCTGTGATGTTGATTCCCAGGAACCTAAAACTGTTCACTGGCTTCACCTCAGCTCCACTGATGGAGACAGGGGTGTGTGTGTGTGTGTGCATCTTTACCTTCTTTTTTCTAAAAGTAACAATCAGCTGCTTGGTTTGTTGATGCTGAGCTGTAGGTCCTAGGGAAGCATGATATGGATCTCGTGGCTGATAGTAATAACTGATAATTTCACATTTGCATATTTTAAAAATAAGTTCAAATCCACATATTTCCCAGTAGACTTCCATGTCTGGGATTGCAGTCATGGGTGTGCAGTGTGAACAGAAAGGGGCTGGGCACACAGCCCTGGCAGTCTCCAGTGTTAAAGTCCAGAGTGGAAGAGGTGTGTCTGCCAATCTGAACTGTCTGGGGTCTCTTTGCGATTCTGCTGGCTCTGAATGCAAACTGGCAAGGGTTGAGACAGACTAGGATGTTGCTGTAGAGCCAGTTTTTTTTAAAGCACTTCATTTAAAATGCATTTTTCCTCTTAAGAATAGATATGTGTGAACTGGAAAAATTATTTATGAGCACAGTGTACAGTACAAAAAAAAAAACACGAAAAATACAAACTGCCACTAATCATTGGCCCTTCCTTCCAGAAGCCTCAAAGTGAGATTGATAAACAGCACTGAAAAAAGTATTGGTCCAATAAACTATAAGTTGTGAGTTATATAAGTATAAGTTGTGTGCGCGTGTGTATGGCTAAGTGAGTGAGTAGCAAATGCAAGCCATACTACACTAAAATGTACTTAAATCAGTAACTGTGAGGAAGGTAAGAAAATCTAAAGCGTTGTAATTTATTGCATGTATGTTTTTCTCTCTCTCTCTTTCATCCTCTCTGTCCTGTCTACACCCCCCCCCCCCCCTCACCCAGCCGACTATCAGCAGGATGGTTCTCCCTTGTGAGCCGGGTCCTGCTCAAGGTTTCTTCCTGTTAAAAGGGAGTTTTTCCTTGCCACTGTCTGCTTGCTCAGGGGTTCAGGCTCTGGGTCTCTGTAAAGCATCTAGAGACTATTTTGATTGTATAAGGTGCTATATAAATAAAGAAATTGAATTGAGAAGTATCTGTTCCATGTCTCTAATGGCTGCCGTTGACATGTGCCTGTGCTGGTGTTTATGTCTTGTGCAGGACCAGAAAGTGGATGCTGCCTTCACTTCCATCCATCCACTCATTGAAGCTGAGCATCAACTGTGTGCGGGTGTACAAGTTGACAGTGTGTGCACCTGACTGTTGAGTGTGCTTGTGTGTGTAAATTCACTCTAGGCTTATGTGAGTCTGTTGTTTTATGGTAGTGTGTGTGTGTGTGGGTGTGTGTCTGTGTCATCCCCTGCACCAGTGCAACATGTCCCTGTATCCCTCAAAGCTCCAGCTGAGTCCATCAGTGTGTTTTCACCTCGTCTGCCTGCTGCTGCTCCTCAATGAGTCCGCCTCCACAGTACCTAAAAGGGAGCCAGTTACAGCCAACCCCCTAGCCCAGCTCAACACAACACTGGCTAACTGCTCCCCTGCATGTGAGTATGAGCCAGAGTTCATTCATAAAAGAGCTATGGTTACATTATACAGCTGAAGTCGCTATGAGCTTTTCTTCTGTTGTTTTATTCACTGTGATAGTTGGCAAGGGTCACAGTGAGAAACCTTGAGTTGTTCTGGAACATTCTCCTACGGCTGCCCAAAACGCATAACATTACTATCATGTTCAGGGTAGTTTATAGACGTGAGTATTTTGAATATTCTGTTATAGGTTGTGCTGTTATGGTGTGCAATAATACAGTTAAGTTATCCTGCAAATGTAAATATTAGTCACTGGTGTACTGTTATTATTAGGTTTGTCTATAAATTAATGCTAGGGATAATAGAGTCAATAATGATTAATGGGCAGCCAAGGTATGAACAATGAATACTCAATCTGTGTATTTTAAACTGCTAATTAAAAGCCCAACTGTCTTTGAGCCATGTATCATAGTTTTTACTTGGTTAGCACTGTTCAAATGCAGTGCTGTGTTTTTAAGATAAATCTGTGTATGTACAAATAATCAAACCTTAACAGTTAATGAGGACTCTACCTACTTGTAAAAGGAGATGGAATCAGGTTACACCAATGGAAATGCGGATTAAGTCTGATAATGCACGGTCCGTTATAATATGTTTTTGGTAAACGTATGCCTACTGAAGCTGCTGACAATAATTATTCTTTCACGTAGAAAAAAATTTCCCGGTCACAAGAGATCAAAACCTTGTAGGTAATCATACATATTAATAGATTATGGTTTTGGAACGGTTAACGGCATATAAATGTCTTCATATGAGGACCAGTTCTACCCCTATACACTGTACATATATTTCATTTCATTTCATTTCATTATAGAACATGGTATAGGCAAATAAAGACTGAATGTTCCAAGGTCTTAATGGCTGATTAGCAAGACATGTATTGTTTTATGTTGTTGCATTGTTAGCAAAATACTCAGTTTTTTTGCAGTCAGACTTAATACCTTTGATGAAAAGAATTGTGAGCATGCAAGCATGATTTAACAGGATACATGTCAAATGTCTTTAAGAAGCAGACTTTTTTCTTTTCTTCTTCTTCCATTCACTTTGCAGCTGTGTTGCTAAAATTAACATAATACAACAGTAGCGATAAATGAATGTTTTGTACATGAACCAAAATGGTCGCTATGCTTAATTTTTCCTGTCTGGGCTTCGTACAGTTGGAGCATTTATTGATGACTCGGGTGGGGTGGGGTGGGGGTTGGTTGTTGTTCCTTTCTTACTGGATATGCATAGAGCTTGCCCTGCAGATAAGTAACTAACAAAGATCTTTTCCCAAAATATAACATAGTCATATTTTGCAGAATTTGTGTGAAGAGTGTGAAGAACATACTGAGCATTCGGATGAAGAGTCGATTACGCTGAAAGTGGAGTTAGAGTTTGTGGATGTTATGACCTGCAGTAACAAGTTATCACCAGTGGAATGTACTGGATTGTTAATTCAAGCTGAACGCAGCTGGTTGTCTTCATGAGGAAGTAACCTGCATACTGTTTTACTGTGTGGACGGGACAACAGGCAGCAAAAGATGCTGTGGAGAATTTGGAAAAGGTGTCATCACATAGTTTGTCCAGCAGACTGCGCTGTAATCTAAAGAAGTAGCTTTCAGCAATGGCAACCTTTCACTGCACTGATCACTGGAGACAAACACGGTGGCTAAATCCACCTGGTGTCAGAAATGTTAACGGCCACCTCACTACTGCGTAATACTATAAACCAGCACATGTAAATCCCCAACATAAACAACTATGGGCTGAACAAGCGCACTACTAACACTAAGAATAACATGACAACATTTGCAGAGCGTAAAACAGCAAAGTTAATCCACCCTGTCTGGCTTAACCTTGACTGGAAGTGAGGGTCAGAGTAGTGGATGTAGTGCACAGTCCAGAGGTGTCTTTACAGTGAAGTTACTAAGTAGTTTGTGAAAGCCACAGTGTGTTGTTTCCCAGCTTTAATCTGTGTTCTTAACACTCCACACTGGTGATAGCCATACATATATTAATTGTAATACAAGCTCTATCTCATCTCCTCTCATCAGCAACACGAGTAAACTGAGTAATGTGTTTTTCTAAATATACTGAGAGTTTCACCAGCTGCTTCTTTTGACCTGCCATCAGAGAGCTTAATTAAATGAGCATAATACACAGGATGTTTACATGCAGGTGTGATGCCAGTCACAGTGGAGATGATGCTTGATCCTAATTTCATGTGGTTGGGAGAGCAACATGCCAGTGATTACTCATAATAAGTCTGATAACACAGAGGTCTAAGATTTGAATCCCTGTGTGCCAAAGTCCCACTTTCATCACTGTAGCGCTTTATGTCTGAAACTTTGCATTTGAAACTGGAAATTCCCACTTGTGGCCATAACATCATGTGTGCCCTTATGATGTTATTGCTTTGTGCTGTTTATTTTGTAAAATTGTTGCCTCTTCATGTTTGGCAAGCATGTGAATTACATTTAAATATTGCTTAATATATGTTTATGCCAGGTCCTGCTCAAGGTTTCTTCCTGTTAAAAGGGAGTTTTTCCTTACCTCTGTCTGCTTGCTCGGGAGTTCACTTAGAGACAATTTTGATGGTATAAGGTGCTATATATTTAAATAAATTGAATTGAAATTGTTTATTTTATTTTGTTTATTATTTGTTTATTACATGTTAAGTAATTAGTTGAGCAAAGTTACCCATGGATTTCTTCTTCTTCCCCCAGGTGATAGTGGTGATGTCACTAAAAATGCAACAGTTAAGGATTCATCAGAAACTGGTTCCCTGAAAGTGACAACATTAACACCACAGAAGAATTTGAACTCCAGTGTAGCATCCTTAGTCCCACCCAAGCATTCTGAAGGAGGAAACCATTCATCCACAGCCACAGCATCCAATCAGACAGTATCACCAGACCCTGAGCTTCAATCACCAGAGAGAGTCCCTCAGCCTGCAGCCCCTCCTCTTTCTGCCACCACAGCCTCGACAACACAGGCTGCTCGTGCTGGATCCATTACCAGCACTGCTACTGTTACATCCACAACTGCAGAGTCTGTTAAGAAAGGAAACATCACCACCCCTGTATTGCTGACATCTAAAACCACGACACCAGTTCCTACCACAAACACCACACAGGTCAGACGTGAAACCACAACAAAACCAGTGTCTACTCCTACTACTACTACAGCAACAACAACCAAAACAATATTTACAAGGACTAGTACCACTGTTACCGTTAATACAACCACGTATATAAACAAATCACCTTCGCCACCATTACTATTGTCGTCATCGGCTGCCACGCCTCAGCCAAATGCCTCGAGTACCGGGACGCCATCATATCAGACTGCCTCTTTACCCACCGGACCTGCTACTAGTACCATAACTACCATCAGTCACAGTGAGCCGGTTGCCTTGGGAACCAGGGTTGCAGTGGTAGAAGTAGCAGGTGCTGCTCTGACCAGGCAGGTAGTGGACACAGCATCTTTACTGGCTGTCCTCCTCTTCGGCCTACTCTTCTTCTTGGTCACAGTGGCAGTGTTCATCACACAGGCCTACGAGAGCTACAGGAGAAAGGACTACACCCAAGTGGACTACCTGATCAATGGCATGTACACAGACTCAGGAGTGTGAGGAAGGAAGGACCTAAGCACAACTTGTAGAGACTGTAGGACAGAAGTCTGACCAGATGGTTTCACTGTGGTGCTGTGAATTCACAAGGTGATTCAGTGCCACAGACAGTTCAGGAAGAAGTAAGGACTGACTAAACAGGTCATTGAGCTGACTCTAAAACAATAACTGATTTGTTTCTATCATAACTGTTCCACTTAAAGCTTTGTTCTTTTCTGTCTTTTTTTTGATGATTTGAAGACGAAGAATTTGGCTTGTCTGATTTTTGCCAAAGATTGAGCTACATACATTGAGGTTATTTGGATGTAACTCCCGTTCTGTCAGTTCAGGCTTAGCCCTCTAACAGGTTTTCCTACTGGCCCATGACAGAATCTCCTCCACACTGCTGATCACTTTAGTTGTAGTTTCTTCCAGGTTGGCTGGACCAATCAGGATGCCTCCTTTGTTATAGAAAGCTCAACAGATTTGTTCAAGTTAATTTGTAAGCAATCCATATATCTTAATGCACTTTTTCTCACATTCAAATTAATATTTAGTGTTAGAGTAAAAAGTCATGGGCCTGTTATGGACCAATGCATATTTGTTAATATGATGTCCTAGATGTGACTTGCGTTTTCTAGTGATGATTTAATGAGTCATTCCACCTGCAAAGACCAGAGAAATGACTGAGTCATAAGGCAAAAGGAGCAAATTGGTTGAAAATGTCTCAGTCAGTCTTGAGCCTAATGGCCAAGTACATGTCTGTTTGACAAACAAGAACCAGCTCTTCAGGTGGTATGTCTAAAACTCATCACACTGCAGGTGAATTAAGATGTGTACTGTGTAAGATTCACATGTGGAAAAATAGCTCATCAGTAGGGCTATCACCAACTTTTGGTTGTATTCTTTCATGAGTTTATGAGCGTATTGTGTCATAGTTTTGCAGAATGTTTTTGTCCAAATTAATATTTTTGAGGAAATTAATTTAATGAAAAACTGAAAAAAATGGTTACTTGGGATTTTGTTTTGCACATTTAATAGTTTTATCTGATGTAACAGTCAATCACAATCTTGATGAATACCCATTTGATCACTTTACATATATATTTTTTTTTCCGTTTGGGAAAATATCCCTATTAATATAGTGACATTGATTTCAATTATGTTGGCCAGCCCTATGGCTCATCTTTTTAGATCTTTTTCAACCTCTTTTCACTACCAGCTCAAAGTAAGTGCATTGGTTATACATTTCCTCTTGCTACGATGATGTACAGATGGGTTAAGACACTGTGACATCACTGTTGCTTGTGGTTCCAGGAAACAACAGCACAAGCAGCCAGATGGTAAGGTAGGCTAGAGTATACCAACCTATGTGCTTTTCCTGTGCACAGAGGGATTATGAGCTGAGTAAGGCTTTCTGGCTCAACTTCACCTTCTTTGAAGGTGCATGGAGAGGAGGGGTAAAAAATCAGTTTCTACATAAAACTGCTTATTATGCCGTCTTCTTCATCTTTCTGTTCATCTTCTAGGCCTTTCCCATGTCAACATTGGGTTAGAGACACATGAGATAGAGAAGATATGTTTAATTCAATAAGTTTTAAATGGTCCATGTTGTCCTGATGATGGACCCTCATTTGTTTGTGAGGCCACCACAAATTTGTGCTCCCTGAAAGCACTTGTGTGGGAGCAGGATGTGCCATTGGTGGCAAATGTGTTGAGTTTGAGACCCAGGTGCTGCAGAAAAACATCTTATATCTACTCAGGCAGAGTGCTGTGTGAATTAGAGACATGACTTCAAGGTTTAATGACAGTTTTGGTTGAGACTGTTCTGCGGATCGTCCTGTATTTCTCATTTGTCTTCCTTTTTCTTTTTTCATGTTTCTCCTCAAAATGCATAGTATATTTTCTAATTTTGCTTACAGTGAATCTAATTTAAATGCTCAACTATTTTGAATACATTTCATTGTATGTCTTCTGCATGAATCAACTGTCTGTTCTAGTTCACGTCCAATTTATGGGTTATATTTAGTCTATATTTCCTTAACATTCTTCATGTAGATTAATATGTGCCTCACATTTCTCATGTGTTTGTTTAAATGTTTAATATTTCACTGATGAACATTAATCTTAAGCCATTCATATGCTTCTTTAGAATACATTTTGGAGAAGCGTCATTATTCCTGGAGGCACTGCATTCATTCAGATTTTTTCCTCAAAATAATGACTTCCGTATAATATTTTGTCTGTTCTCATAATTATGCAGTTTGTTGTCATAATTATAGAATTTTCCAAAATGAGATTTTTTTTTTATCACTATGAGTGAAATAATGAAACATTACTGAGCCATATTCTTCAAGCTCAAAATTATCTTACAGTTCAGAACTGTGGAAATTCTAAATATGAATGTAATATGAATGCACAGATAAGTATTGTCTTAAGGTTTGAGTGATGAACACATACTCTGTGTGCGTGCTCCTTCAGTTACAGTTGTGAGCAATTTAGATTATGGACAGATGCTCTTCTAGGCCCTTTTTTCCTGAGTCCTAGTCCAAAATTGTTTTGTGCTTTTTCTTTATGTTAAAGACCAAAACTTGAGAAAAATCCCGTAACTCAGTATCCATGGTACAGACTGAATTACAGTTGCCTTTTTGTCTTTTCTTGACAGGTTGCATTAGCTTTTTTCCTCTGAGGGGTTTACGGTTGTTGGACATTTGCCAAATAATTACTGGAGCCCATTATTGTATGATAAAGCCAAGGGAAACATTAACAGACTGGTGTGAACTCTACTCCACAAGATTTATGAGTGGATCTGAAAGCCTTCATAGCAGTAGCTGTAGAGTATTTGCATTATTGTGTATTTTTGCAATATAGAAATTATTTTAGTTTTTGGCACAAATCTTTTTGTTTTGTACAGTAGTACAGTACAGTTTGTTTTGTGCAGTTTATCTAGTTTATTTTCACATGAAATTTGATGTTTATCCTGTTACTTTGGGAGAATTAGATTTTCATCCCATTGTCTCAGGATCAAGATTTTGATCGACTGCAAGACTTTTCAGCTATCATTGAAAACAGCCATAATAAGACTGCTCTAGCCTTTTGTACAATTGATTTCATGTCCATTGTGATGACAAAATTTGCTCATCACAGTTAGCATGTAGTATTATGTATCAGATTGTCCTGGATGAAGCCACTGTATTCATTACACGAGTGAAGCATTTTCAAGACTTGATGACCAAGTTGTAATTCAGAGCCTTTGACACAAAGAATTCTAAAGTGAGCTGCTGAAGGTCTTGGAAACAGTACTGGTGTATTGTGTTCAGGGTTTCTGATTTGTGTTTGCAGTGACTTTTGTGCAGAATGTCAAGAAATGACAAACAGAAGACACCTGCCATGTTCCAACTCAACATTGTACAAATGCACTTTGAAAAGACGTTTTTACATGCGGAGAATAAATAATAAAAAAAAGAACTAGTTTGATCTTGTTGGTGTTTCAATCAATCAATGATTAGACACCATTGATGGAACATTATGTTTAATTCATAGCATGTGTGCTATGATACAGTTACCAACAGTTACCAACTTGTATACCAAGTTTCCATATGAGGAGAGTAGTGATTGATCAAAGCTGCAGTACAGAACGGTGCCATGTTTAGCCAGTGGTTCAGTTTGTGTGGAAGGGTCCCTCAGAGAGCCAGCAGTTAGTATATTTATCTGCACATCAGATTTCTTACATGTTCAAGTTGGCCTTTGGGATTCTGAAGGATGTAAAACAAGCTGTGCTTCTTCACTATGTGGTACTGGAGGCTAGGTAAAACATTTTTAATGTTGTGGGTTTCTAACCCATTCTGGTCAAACAGATGGTAAAATGCATGCTAATAAAATTCACATGTGGGTTAAAAAGAAGGTTTGGCAGGAGAAAGAAATGCTTTGGTTGTTGAGTAACATTTTTTCCAGACTTGGTCTGTCTCAGTAATAATTCCCATACCTGTTTGTACACACTTTTTGTTTTGAAAAAATACAAAACAACCATGAATTTTTTTTGTTTTGGAACACTGTTTTTGTATAACATTCACATTTTGTGGATGTACAGTTTAAATTAATTCAAGAAGGAGCAAACTATAAAGTGATTTCAGAATTCATTTGGCACGGTGGTGTAGTGGCCAGCACTGTTCAATTCAATTCACTTCAGTTTATTTATATAGCACCCTATACAATCAAAATAGTCTCTAGATGCTTTACAGAGACCCAGAGCCTGAACCCCCAAGCAAGGAAAAGCTCCCTTTTAACAGGAAGAAACTTTGAGCAGGACCCGGCTCGCAAGGGAGAACCATCCTGCTGATAGTCGGATAGAAGAACGACATGGGCAGATGTTGACAGTAGACACTGTTCCATGGCCTTTCTTTGTGGAGTTTGCATGTTCTCTCTGTGTCTCTGTGGGTTCCCTCCAGGTACTCCGACTTCCTCCCACACAAAAAAGACATACATCTTAGTTTAATTGGTGACTCTAAATTGTCCATAGGTGGGAATATAAGCATGAATGGTTGTCTCTATAACTCATCCAAGGTGTACCTCTCCTCTCATCCCGTGTTGCCTATGATAGGATCCAGCCCCTCGAGGACCCTGCATAGGATAAGAGGTGATAGATAACAGACGGATGGAAGGATGGAAGGATGGAAGGATTCTGTTCTGTTCAACAGCATTACAACAGTTCATGTTCTTGTTTTGCAAGATCATACTAAATGTAAAATTGTATCTAGAAGTAGAGACTGGAAATGACATTTTTATGTTTAATAGGTTTTTGAATGTCAAGCCAGAATGCATGTGTTACATTACATGAGAAAAATATATGGTCTGTAGTTTCAATATTGTTTTCACAAAATGAGACCATATTATCAATTCTAACCTAGCCTAGTCAAATCAATTCTTCAGAAGGATAAATGATTTTGAAGCGGGTTTTGTTTTATTTTTGGGGTGTAAAGAATGTTACATAGTGAACCTAACATTGCCTTAGTATTATAAGTGTGTTGAATTTTTATCAAATTTGTCATTTTTGTGTTGCTGGGGGAATAATTTTTCAATGAGGTATTTATTACATTTGTTTTCCAGGATTAATATGTCCTGAAATAATAGTGGGGCCAGTTTTGACTGCATAGGTTGACGTGGCATTATATTTTTGAAATACAGTGGTTAAGTGATTTAATATAACAATATTGGGAGAGACAAGTATATGTGAAATTCATATATTTGACTTTCGCGTTTGCTGTTCTGCTACTTTGCTATCGGAATATATTCTGTAATATACTTGACTGAAATGTATGACAGTTCTCTTTTCAAATTTATAGGTGTGAAGCTGACTACAAATTTCAGAGGTTTCTGAGGAGAGCTGATTTTATTTTTTTCTTTATCCATGGGCCTTTCCTGCTTGATTGTACTTTGATTCTTAGTTGTTGTGTATCGCCCACCTGCTGCTGCTTACTCAGAGTTCCTCTCTGAGTTTTCTGACTTCTTATCTAGTTTAGTGCTCAGTACAGATAAAGTCATTATAGTGGGTGACTTTAACGTTCATATGGATGTTGACTCTGACAGTCTTAAGACAACCTTTAACTCACTCTCAGATTCAATAGATTTCTTTCAGATAGTAAATGAACCAACACACTCTTATAATCCCTCGATCTGGTTCTCACCTATGGCCTAGAAACTGAGAACCTGTTAGTTGCCTATCAAACCCCTCTCCTTTCAGACCACTCACTTATAACTTTTGAACTAACTCTAACAGACCTAACAGCACACAACAAAAAGGTTTACTATAGATAGACCCGATGCCTCTCTGAGAAAAATTTTGACAGATTTAGGGATGCAGTTCCATCACAGCTCCCTTCAGCACCATGTACCAGTACAACAGAGCGTACTGATTTAAATATTACTCCTGCAAAAATTGACTGCTTTGTCAACAACACTGCAACCGTGTTTCACACAGTTTTAGAAATGATTGCCCCACTGAAAAAGAAGGTTACAAAGGAGTCATAGAAGTCTAGCTCCGTGGTATAATTCAAATATCCGAACACTGAAGCAGGTATCAAGACAGATGGAGAGGAAATGGTGCTCCTCCAAATCAGCTGAATCCCAGAGGGCCTGGAGAGAGAGTTTATTGACGTATAACAAGGCCTTTCGTTAAGCCAGAACAGCTTGTTATTCCTCATTAATAGAGCAAAACAAGAACAACCTGTGTTTTCTCTTTAACACTGTAGCCAGGCTGACAAAGAGTCATAGCTCTGTTGAGCCTTGTATTCCTGCAGCTCTTAGTAGTGAAGAATTTATGAGTTTCTTCACCAATAAAATCACTATTATTAGAGAAGAAATCAATCAAGATCTCTCCACGATAGCCAATATACTGCCATCCTTAGAAACCTCTTTTAGTCCTAATCCATCTCTGGACAGCTTCATGCCCATAGACCTCCCTGAGCTGACCTCCAGGATTAATAAATTTTCAATTCAATTCAATTCAGTTTATTTATATAGCGCCAATTCACAACAAAAGTTATCTCATGACACTTTCCAATTAGAGCAGGTCTAGACCAAACTCTTTAATTAAATTGTAAAATAGAGAGAGCCCAACATTCCCCCTTGAGCAAGCACTTGGCGACAGTGGCGAGGAAAAACTGCCTTTTAGAAGGCAGAAACCTTGGAGCAGACCCTGGCTCAAGAAGGGTGGCCATCTGCCTTGACCGGTTGGGTTGAGAGAGAGAGAGAGAGAGAGAGAGAGAGAGAGCAGGAGAGCGACAGAGAGAGCAAGGGAGAGAGGCAGAGGGGGTGGGGTGTGAGAGAAGGAGCACACAAGCAGAGATGCATAGCAGCAGTAATAATACCAGAAGTATCGATAATGACAATGAAGTATACAGAAGGTATTATGGTGATTTTGATAACAATGGTAGTAACAATAATGGTAGTAGCTGTACTGAGTCTTAGCAGATTTAAATCAGATTATGACTAAACAGTAGTAATTGCAGTAGGTTTTGAGCAGGACGACAGCAGGACCGCAGCAGGAGGTCCAGTCATGATCGATAGGAATCTGTGGGACAAGAAAGCACAAGGACTCCAGGGAAGAAGTTGAGTTAGTAATATGCATTAATGGGACATGAATATGTGCAGAATTCTAAATCTATTAAATCTAACCCAACTACATGTCTCTTAGACCCCATCCCAACTAAGCTCCTCAAGGATGTCTTTTCCTCTGATTGATGCTTCCGTATTAGAGCAGATCAACTTGTCTTTAACAACAGGTTATGTACCACAGGTGTTCATTCGGGGGCAGCCGTGACCTAGAGGTTGGAGAAGTAGCCTGTGATCGGAAGGTCGCTGGTGTGGTGGAGTGATAATGTCCCCACCCCCCATTAGCTGGCTGATGCGCCCTTGAGCAAGGCACTTAACCCCCAATATGCTCCCTGGGTGCTTGATGCAGCCCACTGCTCCTGTGTGTTTCACTGCCCATTACAGCAGTAAAGTAACCCATTGAAACAGTAGCAGGATGTCAGAGCCGCTTGCCTGTAGCTATTGCCCTTGCAAGCTTCAGAAAGAGTAAACTGGGATATTTTAAGTTTTTGGAAATCACATTCTTTGACAGGTATCGTTTGTGCATCAGAGTTCATAATCTCTGTGGTTAGTGACTTCAGACTTTGAAAACTGTGAGTTGTGAACCCTGAGATGAGGGAAACCCTGGGTTTTCCATTTCAGAAAGAGAGGTTAAGTAAACTCTGGTCTAGTTACTGTGCTAACATACTCTGTGAACCTAACCTGATCTTTGGCAAGTTTTCATCAACAAACCAAAAATTGATACTCAGATACAAACAGTACTCAAAATTAGTGTTGGATTAGATACTCATTTGCAGCATAATCGATACCATCAGTGCTGTCTGCGCTTCATTCAGCTGACACACAACTTCACCCAGCACTGCTGCAGGCACACAGGCCCTCCCCTTACTGGCAGCTTAACACATGAACATTTGTTGACTTTCACAACACTGAGCTGGCTGAACATGGTGATTGCTTCTGCTGAAGGGTAAATACCATTTGTAAGTATTTCGTATACGAGTAAAACGACCAGGGAAAGGCTAAGAATGTCGCCTTTATGCAAAAAATGCTACAAAGTGGTGGTAACAAAGTTAAGTAGGGGGGCCAATTGCTCAGGCTGAAGGTAGAAATTGAATGACCACAAAGGACCGGGACTAAGGAGCCCAGACCAGGTGAGCCTCACCGTCTCAGCCCCTGACCTGTTTTGATCCGTCTACTACGGTTTCAAGATAGAGAAAAATACTGGCCCTAGCCAAGAAGAGGGGAAATATCTGCTACAACAATTTGAAAATCAGCTTATTCCCTGATAGGAGCCCGGAACTAGCCAGACGCCGTAAGCAGCTTGTCCCTGCGCTACAAGTGATTAAATCAAGAAAGATCAGGCTACCTCATCTATCCTGCACACCTGAAGGTTCAGCCAGACGCCGGAGGAACCCGCTTTTTTGACACTGCAGGGGATGCCTTTACGTTTGTCAATAACCTGAGGCAAGATGCCCTGTCTTCCAGGGCTGATAAACCCGGAGCATCAACATCGAGTACCTGATAAATACCCGTCCATATATTGCTTACACTGGCCCATTTTTGATGGTGTATACAGGAACAGAGATGATTATTTAAGTGAATAACATGACTATTGATGCCACCTGCTCAGGGTCACTGCACCTGAGACAAGTGAAATGGATTGACATTAGTCTCTAATCACCTGGCATTAGAGTGAACCTGACTGGTCCTTCTAACCGATTATTATTTACAGTTCATTTTATTATCATCCATCCATCTGGGTCACCATTGAACATATCTCTATGGGCTGAAATGTCTTTCCCAAGTGGGATATAATAGCTTTAAGAAATGTTATGAGAGCTATCAGGTTTGGTTCATTTCTGAGTTTAGAAGGAAAGAAGAAAGAAAGAAGGAAGAAGGAAAGGCGAGCACCTTAGATTCTTCACACTATGTTCATGTTTGGTTGTCAGAATGGTAGACTGGCAATCAAGTACTGTATATGTTATGTTATTTTATTGTTTGTTAGTTTGTTTTTCAGGATTTTTTTTTCTTTTGTTTTACCAAATGTATCTTTATATCTTAACTGTCAGAGAGACCTATGTTTAGATAATTTTTTCTCCACAGTAGCACTGGTTGGTTACTTAGATAAACGTAACCATCCTCACCTGTGATTTGTCTGCTTGTAATCAGTATGTGTATATAAAAGGTCAGTGGGTTTCTGGGCTCCTGACAGACCCTTGCATCTTTCATCCAGTGCTGCACTGATGTTTCTGGATTCTGAGTCATTGGAAAATCAAAAGAATTGTCAAAGGATCTGCGGGAAAAGGTAATTGAACTGTGTAAAACAGGAAAAGGATATAAAAAGATATCCAAGGAATTGAGAATGCCAATCAGCAGCGTTCAAATTCTAATTAAGAAGTGGAAAATGAGGGATTCTGTTGAAACCATACCACAGTCAGGTAGACCAACAAAATTTTCAGCCACAACTGGCAGGAAAATTGCTCGAATAAAAGTGGTGCTGCTGTTTTAAGATGCATAATAAGGAGGCACTTGAAGAAAAATGGGCTGCATGGTCAAGTCGCCAAAAGAAAGCCATTACTACGCAAATACCACAAAACATTCCGCTTACAATATGCCAAACGGCACAGAGACAAGCATCAAAACTTCTGGAACAAAGTCATTTAGAGTGATTAGACCAAAATTGAACTTTCTGGTCACAACCATAAACATTACATTTGGAGAGGAGTCAACAAGGCCTATGATGAAATCCTACTGTGAAACACGGGTGTGGATCGCTGATGTTTTGGGGATGTGTGAGCTAAGGTACAGGAAACTTGGTCAAAACTGATGGCAAGATGAATATAGCTTGTTATCAGAAAATACTGGAGGAAAATTTGCACTCATCAGCCCAGAAGCTGTGCATGGGACGTACTTGGACGTTGCAACATGGCAACGATCCAAAACACAAGGCCAAGTCGACCTGTTACTAGCTACAGCAGAATAAAGTGAAGGTTCTGAAGTGGCCATCTCAGTCTCTTGACCTCAATATCATTGAGCCACTCTCAAATGTGCAGTTCATGCAAGACAGCCCAAGAATTTACAGGAACTGGAGGCTTTTTGCCAAGAAGAATGGGTAGCTTTACCATCTGAGAAAATAGACCCTCATCCACAGCTACCACAAAAGACTTCAAGCTGTCATTAATGTTAAAGGGGACAAGACGCGGTATTTTGAACTGGGGTATGTAAACTTTTGATCAGGGTCATTTGGGTAGTTTCTGTTGTCATTACGATTTAAAAAGAGTAAACACAGTTTCATAATAAATGGCTTCACCCAACCGCTAACCATGAGTGAAAGTTTTTGTGTCATCATTCATATTCTCTGAAAAATGGCCAAGAAATCATAAATTCTGCCAGGGTATGTAAACTTAGCACAACTGTATCACGCTACAAGGGCAGATTTATTCAGACTCCTGGACCTTTATGAACATGTACGCACCTAATTTTGACGATCTTCTATTTATGCAGGACTTCCTTCTTCAGGTCTCTCGAGCGCCTGGGTTTCATTTGGTAGGAGGAGATTTAAACTTCTGTTCAGATACCGGATAGAACTTCTGATAGACCCTGTCTTCTCACCAAATCGGCTAAAACCACAATTTCTTTCATGAGAGATTTAAATTTAATTTTAAAACAACCCGAGTTCTATACTTTCATCAGAGAACAGACTGACTTTTTCACTTCAACAAATAGATCATCTGCTCCTAATATTTTCATTTTTTGGGACACGTTAAAGTCTTTTTGAAGGGCCAAATTATATCCTATACAAAAGGGTTAAGCTCACAGTGCTGAGCTTAATAGTCTGGAACTACAAATTCATGCACTTGAGTAAACAACCAAAATGCCCCAACTGAAGACCTACACAGAGAATTGGCGAATCTGAAATTAAAATACAACACTATAAATATATATGGACAGCAAACAAACAATTAACACTATAGAAACGTCATCCAAAGTTATAATTTATAATCCCACTGAAATTAATGAAGCCTTTAAGAAGAGTTATATGGACCTTTATACATCACAGTTTCATGGAGTCTTTCTTATCCTCCATGGACTTGCCATGTTTATCAGAGTATGGAGAAGCCCTTTTCTAGTGCTGAAATTATTATATTAAATTACTTCTGGTAAATAAATCACCTGGGACTTTCCATCTGAATTTTATAAAGAATTTCAGGACCTTCTTATACCACTGTTGATGGAGGTGCTCAAACAAAGCAGGAGGGATGGAGGATTTCTGGACTCTTTCTCTCAAGCTGTTATTACAGTTACAGTCCTCAAAAATGTTCCTCCTATAGACCAATCTCACTCCTCAACACAGATTATAAATTAGTTACTAAAATGAGAGCTAAAAGATTAGAAATATGTCTTTCCATGCTTGTCAACCCGGATCAAACAGGGTTTATTATAAATAGACTGTCCACTAATAATTGACGTTTATTTAGCATAATATATCTTGCTAACGAAAACAAGATACTAAGTATCGCTGTCTCACTCGATGCCGAAAAGGTTTTTGATATGGTTGAATGATCATATCTATGAACCGCCACCTTAACGTGGTGGAGGGGTTTAAGTACCCGAATGATTCTAGGAGCTACGTTGTCGGGGGCTTAATGCCCTTGGTAGGGTCTCCCAAGGCAAACAGATCCTAGGTGACAGATCTGACTAAGAGCGGTTCAAAAGCCTCTAATGAATAGTATGACATCAAGGACGTGTACATCGCCCCGATTGGCGTTACCAGGGCCCCACCCTGGAGTCAGACCTGGTGGCCGGGTCTCTGCCCACGGGACCCAGCTGGGTACTGCCCGAATAGGCGACGTTGTCCCGCCCTCCCGTAGGCCCACCACCTGCAAGACTTGGAGAAGGCGTTTGACCGTGTTCCCCACGGCATTCTGTGGGAGGTGCTCCCGGAGTATGGGGTCCGGGGCTGTACAGGGCTGTGCTGTACTCCTGGAGCAGGAGTTTGGTTTGCATTTCCAGCAGTAAGTCAGACCTGTTCCCAGTGCATGTTGGCCTCTGGCAGGGCTGCCCTTTGTCACCAATCCAGTTCATTATTTTCATGGACAGGATTTCTAGGTGCAGCCAGGTGCCGGAGGGTGTTTGGTTCAGAACCACAGGATTTCATCTCTACTTTTTGCAGATGATGTTGTCCTGTTGGCTTCTTTGAGCCAGGGCCTTCAGCGTGCACTGGGAGGGTTGCAGCTGAATGTGAAGTGGCTGGGATGAGAATCAGCACCTCCAAATCCAAGGCCATGGGTCTCAACTGGAAAAGGTGGTTTGCTCCCTCCAGGTTGGAGGAGAGCTCCTGTCTCAAGTGGAGGAGTTCAAGTGTCTCAGTGTCTTGTTCACGAGTGAGGGAATGTGGGAATCCAGTCAATGTATTGGTCCATTGTGGTGAAGAAGGATCTGAGCCGAACCACTCAATCTACGTTCCTACCCTCACCTATGGTCATGAACTTTGGGTCATGACCGAAAGAACGAGATCCTGGATACAAACAGCCGAAATGAGTTTCCTCCACAGGGTGGCGGGGCACTCCCTTAGAGATAGGGTGAGGGACTCTGTCACCCGGGCGGAGCTCAGAGTAGAGCTGCTGCTCCTCCACATCGAGAGGAGCCAGTTGAGGTTGCTCGAGCATCTGTTTCGGATGCCTCCTGGACACCTCCCTGGGGAGGTGTTTCAGGCATGTCCCACCAGGAGGAGGCCCTCAAGATGACCCAGGACACGCTGGAGACACTGTGTCTCACAGGAGGTGTCCGGGGAGAGGGAAGTCTGGGCCCCTGCTGAAGCTGCTGCCCCAGCGACCCGGTCCCAGATAAAGCGGAAGAAAATGGATAGATGGATGGATGGTCATATCTGTTTAGTGTCCTGAAGAAATTTGGTTTCATTGATGGGTTTGTTGATTTGATAAAATCTCTTTATAGTTCACCTCGGGCTAGGGTTATTTCAAATGGGATCACTTCTGGCTCATTCTAGCTTTATAGATTCAACAGACAGGGATATCCAGGTAGCCCCGCCCTCTCTGCGCTTGCCATTGAGCCCCTGGCAGAGGCCATTAGAAGCAATCCTAATACATGAGACTTTGAAGATGGCACTGATACACACAAGATTTCACTTTTTGCTGATAACATAATTTTATTTTTGACCAACCCTGAACATTCTCTTTTTTACTTCCAGGAACTACTGGGTACATACGGTTCATTTTCTGGGTACAAGGTTAATCTGGACAAAAGTGAAATCGGTTCCTTTTAAATGGCCTCCTATGGATTTTAAATATTTAGGTGTGTTTGTTGACAGTAACTTCTACAAGCTCAATTTAGCTATATTGGAGGGAGGAGATAGAGAGCCAATCAAAAAGGAGATTGGAATTTACCCCCCATGTCTCCAGTTGAGCATCTGTGTCATGCTGATCAACCATTATTTAGAAGTAATTGCAAATTACATGCAGTGAAACACAAACAGGAGCAGTGGGCAGCATCAAGTGCCCGGGGAGCATATTTCGCATTAATCACTGCCCGTCCGGTGGGGGAATCAAACCGGTGACCCTCCAATCACAAGCTGCTTCTCCAACCTCTAGGCCACGGCATACTCCACCCGGCAGTGTTTTAAACTGCAGGGGTTTTGGCAGGGGGTATGTGATAAATAAATAAAGTTGTCTTATGTGAAACTCTATCAAACATCCATGGGGTTACGTTTCCACTGGACCCTGAAATGTGTCTACTAGGGAAATTTACTAATTCTAATCTTGAGACAAATTATGCAAAGAAACTTACAGAAATCCTTTTGACAATTGCTAAGAAATGTATTGCAATAAAGTGGAAATCAGATACCCCTCTTCCAATTAAAATGTGGCTTTGTGAAATCAATAGCTGTATGCCCCTAGAGAAAATAACTTATTGGATGCGAAAAAGAAGTAAGACTTTTTACAATATATGACAACCATTTTTAATTTATATGGAAAATCTACCAGCACACCAGACTGACTAATTTTCCTGTATTCGAGCTTGGCTATGAGCAGTGATGCTACTCTTTGTCTCTCTTTATATTTTCAATTATTGCATAATGTATTTTATTTATTAATTTGTTACTATTATGATTATGTTTTTATTATTAATAATTTCTCTACTGTCTATTTCCCGCTCATTGTGAGTTGATTTCATTTCTACATTGCCACCTTGTGGATATTGACTTTTTTCTTGAATTGATTTTGTTTTGTCTTGTCAATTTGTAACTGTAAATGTGTTCTTGAAAAAAAAATCAAAAATAAAAAGTAGCACAAATTCTGCGAAGCATCTATATGATGAATTTCGAGAAGCTAGTAAAGCGTAAATACCTGACAGGTTATCATAAATGTTAGCCTGTGAACCAGTTCTGTATTGTAAAGCACTCTCCTCATTGTGGCCTCAGATATTTGAGAGTTTCACCTGTTACTTGTTAGGCACGGAAAAAGAGAAAGGTATTTGTTACACTCAGCTATATTACTCCTAAGCCTCACTCTTTATAGAGCAAAGAATGCAGACCAATGCGGAGATCGTTTTGATATTTGTGGAGAGAAGTGTGGATCAAAGTGAGGCCGGCGGCTGTAGTTTACAGGTGACTGGGAAGAGAAAATATGCTTCATTACAGCATTCCAGGGCAAGGCTGGGAGCATAGAACCAGAATTAATAGAAGGGACATGGTATGGCCTGTTAAGATTAATGTTAGATAAAATATGTAACTTGGCTTAAGCATAACTTTTATGATAAAATCAAATGGGGAAAGTAGCACCAACTGTTCAACATGTTAGAACATAGTCAAAAAGAAACTGTTGAGAATTATGAGTTAAAGCAAATACAAGGAACTCTCATTTTGTGCTGATTTCTGGCAGCCCCTTTGGATAAAAGCAGTATTGTTTCCTGGAATGAAGACTGCATTTGCCATGAACACCACTGCCTCAAGGCTGGATAGCATGTGCATTTGTTTTGAAGTGAGTAAAAGGAAGAAACAACTTATTGTAAATGCTTTTTTTCTTTTTGACACAAAACAGTTTGCAGACTCCTCAGCCATGAAATAACATGTCTAATATGTTTGTGGTCATGTAAGATTAATAATGTTGACCATAGTGACACAAAGTAAACTTTGTTTTACTACCTACTATACGCCAAGGTTACTAAAAGATTGGGTAATAGGATTTTTCTTTGTTGAGAAAGCTTAAGTTATCAACATTCCCTGTTAATGTTATATCTTCGTAATTATAACCCAACTGCAAGACATACCTCAGTAGTTCGGCCAACATAAAATATTATGTTAAGCAGCAATATCACAACATAGTCCATGCAGACCTACCCACCAACATAAATTGATATAATGATGTAAAGCCACATGTCACAATGTATTTCATAAAGAAAATAGACAAATTACTTACTTGTCTAGGAGTAAGAGGGGCAATTCAAGATAAGTTTTGAATCCTTTCAAATGCCTCAGCTCTCTCCATCTCTTGAATGACCAACCAAGGTTTAGTCACGTTCCCCAAACTGTTGGCCTAATGTTGGAAGCCTAGCATTGTCCAAAATATCTTGGTATGCTGAAGCTATAAGATTTTCCTTTAGTAGAAGTAAGGGACCTAGCCCAACCCCTGAAAAACAGCCCCATAAAGAGGTGTGTCTGGATACTTTTTAATGTAGCTAAATCAAAACTAAAAACTGAATCAATGTTTGTTTTAAAACCCATATAGTGTTGAAAAACCTTAGCTTACTGTGCGATAGTAGGTGACAGTGAGTCTGACCGATTGCAATTTAACCTTTTTTTTTGTGAGGTTCACATTCCGTGTCACTATTTTGCATCATGTCAAACTACCGTGTTTGTGTAGATAGTTAAAATAATTGTATATATTTTGATGTCACATCAGTTGCTGTGCTAATATTACCAATTAATTGAATTTGGGTGGTGATGAGCACTGGGTAGTGACCTCATGACCTCACAGTTTGGTCATGAAGCCTTTATAGGTGAGGCTTAGAACAGAGATCGACTGGTAAATCGAGAACTTTGCCTTCTGGCTCAGCTCCCTCTTCACCGCAACAGTTCAGTATAATGCCTGCATTCCTGCAGATGCTGTATCAAACCATCTGCCTATCTCATGCTCTGGTCATGGGCTCTGGATAGTGAATGAGAGAATAAGATCTCATGTACAGTTTGTCGAAATGGGATAAGCTGGGGAGCTTCTCTTTGGCCTCTATAGGAACCAGACATCTGATTAGCCAGGGGGCCTCCTTTTAGAGGTTTTCTGAGCACATCCAACTGGAAGGAGACCCTGGGGCAGACCCAGAATCCAGTGGAGGGATTAAATATGGGATATATGGCCTGGAAATGCCTAGGTATCCCCCAGAAGGAACTGGAAATGTTGTTGAGGTGAGAGGTATTTGGAATACTCTGGCCACGGCTACCTGACCCGAAAAGAAAGAAAGAAAAAAAAACTGCTTCTTCCACCGCACCCTTAAATATACATAATAAACAAATAATATTATAAAATTATACAAGTAATGCTAATATAGGTTCTGCTGATAATACTAATGTAGTTCTACTTCAGTAAAATATTAGCAGGACTTTTACGCAACAGTATTGCTTCTATTAAATAATCTGAATACTTCCAATAATGAAAAGTGTTGCTACTAAAAGTGTTGCACTGTGGCCACAGCTACTACTACCACTGCTGTGAAAACAATAATACCTCATCTGTACTGCATATTCTATGGTGTGGAAAAGCTGCTTGTCTCTCACATGTACATGGAGAGGCAGGGGAGGAGAACATATGCTTTGAGTTTACAGAACCTTTAGAGTTGAGGCCAGCTGGAGAAGAAAAACAAGGCATCCAGAAAGGAGAGGAGTGCCATGGGTGGCTTGACTTTAGGTGTGTGTGTGCGAAGAATGAAAACAAAGATCTGTTTCCATCGGTGCAAACGGTGATGTGTCTTTCTCTTTTGTTGTTTTGAAAACATAAAATCCCACCAATTGTCTTACCCCTTAATGAGTCCACTGACCAAATAATCCCTACCTCCAGCTACATGTTGAAATGACCTTGGGTAAATATTGCTCCTGGTGAGTAGGCCAGCACCTTGCATGGCAGCCTCTGCCATCAGTATATGTGTGTGAAAGGGTGAATATGGCAAGTTTTGTAATGTGTTTCTAGGAGCCAGTGGACTAGTGTGCTATATTGTGTATTCCTGTAAGATATTATGAAAGATCTTTCGTTAAGCACTGCAGTGAAGAACATTACAGCCCAGATGAGCAGTCACACCATCCACATCCAATGTAAACAGTTGAGAAGTTAAAATAAATGCAGTCATCTCGGTCCCCGTCAATCCTCTTCATGCTACAACGATTAATTTCAAACACACAGTTTGTACCGGCTAATTAGTGAGGTCCAACATGTTATGTGGTGATGACTACTGGCTTACGGTTTGTGATCCAGTTCATCCCAAAGGTGCTGAATGGGGTTGAGGTTAGGGCATCCTTCACAGCAAACTGTAAAAACAATTTCTTTATGGAGCTGGCTTTGTGCACAGGGAAACGGTCATGTTGAGACAGGGAAGAGACAAACACAAACTGTGGACAGAAAGTTGGAAGAACACTGCGTCTAAAATGTCATGGTATGCTGGAGCAATAAGAAACGACTTAAAAAATGGCTAAACATTTTGGGGAAAAAAAAAGCTTATTTGCTTTTGAAAGTAAGCTGAGAAGGTTAACATCATCTCCATAGGCAGACTGGCCATTGGGACCACCAAGCGAAATTCTGGTGGGCCAGATAATTTTGTATCACAATTACATTGTTAATTTGATCATTTACTGTTGTTAAGTAGCTTTAATTAACTATATTTCTCCTTAAGGTCGCTTTGCTGTACTACAACTGGTTTCAGTGTGGAGTAACTGATGTTTGAAAAGCTATGCTTTCAAAGCACGTATATGATACACCTTGGAAACGGTCATGGTTTCATCAAGTTTAAGCATCAAAACTACTTGATTAGATTCAGCAAGAGAGTTTAGGGGTGTGTTGAGGATGTAGTGAAGTGGATGTGTCATGTAGTCTATGAGACTGCAGACTCTTCTCAGCAAACTCTTCTCCTGACATGAAGTTAGCTATCAGCAGAGGTGAGACATACAACTAGCGAGCCAGTAAGCACATATGTACATAAATGTAATCAGAATGTGTTGGAAAGATTAGTATTTGGATTGTTTGCTCACTGCTCTGGCTTCCTCCCACAGTCCCAAAAACATGCACTTCAGGTTAACTGGCTACTCTACATTGCGCCTAGGTGTGAGTGTGGTTGTCTGTCTTTGTGTGTCAGCCCTGCGATTGACTGGCGACCAGTACGGGTGTACCCCGCCTCTTGCCTGTAGTTAGGATGGATGCTCACTGTCCCAATGTCACAGACACCTAGCTAAAAGCTGTGTATAGACTCATACAAAGACACCTCTCAGTCATTTACTTACATCACTTATCTACCAGAAGTGAGTGGTGGTGTCAAGTGGTCCCTTACTGTTTAAGGGTATAATGTGAATGTGCAAATTTCCCCCACTTGAAAAGGGTAACCAGTTCCAGGAAGGTAAAACAGGATTCCACTCATTGATCGCACATTTTTGCTCTTTTCTTCTTTTCCTTTATTTAGAAGTTTTGAAGCCATGCTGATCAATTACTCAGGTGAAAAACCTTCAACACAAATACAAACATCAATTGATAACATGAAAACAAAATAAACACATGAAAAATTTACTTACTCAAATTTCAAATACTCCAAAAATAATACTTGCAAATGAGTAGCAAATATCACGTAAAGTAAATATGGGGCAATAAAGATATTTTTAAAGGAAAATCTGATCTAAATGTCATGATTACATGACAAATAAATTGTCCAAATGCAATTTTAATTTAGCCCACATTAAATTATCAGCAACGGTGATTTTTAAACTATTTATCTTCAGTACACATGATCTTTAAATTAACTGCATTTAGTAATATAAAAACATAGTGAACATACATCCCAGCCATCAATCAACTAAATCAGTCAATCTCCCAAGCAGCCCACAGAACTGCCTTACAAACAGTACTCTAAACTCAGAACACAGACAAACATATGTGCTCTTACCGGCTCCTTCTTCCTCTTTTTTGAAACACACTTCCTTTTGCACAAAGTCCTCTCTCTGCTTGCACACTGCTGTTCCCCCCTCTGCTGCTCTGCTGACTGATTCTGTGTGTGATTCTCACACTTAGACTGCTTGATTAAGTGATCAACCTCACCTGTTGCACTCTTCCTGGTATCTCCAGGGAGAGTGACACTCAGGCTGAAGGGGCGTGGCTTACAGATCAACTCAACAGGTGGTATCTGTATCTGCAGTGACCCCATCCTCTGCCTGTATTTCATATTATTTTGACATTTTTGGGCATAAATTATTCTGCAAACATTGATTGTCGAATCTCACTGTTGTCAAAAAGCAGCGACTCAGTAATCAACTATTTCTCTCATCTTTTCAGTGGTGGACCAAAAAGCAAAGGCAAACAGTGATAATATTCTTAAGAAGCAAAATGATTTGAGGACACTGAATTCGACTGACTGACTCCCTGCTCAATGTGTTATGATGATCACCATGCTCAGATTCTGAAAAATAATTAATAATCCTACATAAGAGCATGTTTATCTTACCAAAATGAAAGAAGATAAACAGTGATTTATACTGTATAAAGGTGTGTGCTGTTTCTAAACACAGCAATAAGCAATTCTGGTGAAAGTCTCATTGCCAGGTCATCAAATAGTCACCAACCCAAAACATCTACATTTGCAGTTGTGTCTATGTTTGCGACCTGATTACATGCAATTTAATATTGTCTGCTTATTCATGCACACAGCAAGAGTCAAACTTTTGATTAATGACTGCATTGTTTGGTGGAAAACGGTAACAATACAGTGATATATTTTATCCTAAGGAATTATTGCGAGTACAGACTTGGTACTGTGACCACTGATGTTTAAATGGGTTGCCGCCATATCTTTGGAGAACGCAGACTGAGTGAAGGCCAAGCTAATATTTATCCTCTCTACCAGTAGATGGCAGTAGTAGTGTGATTAAATGTATTTCTATCTGTTAATAATTACCCAGGTTATTCATACTGATGTATTTAATACTGCTCATTTTATTTGGTGTTTGATATTTAGGGCTTATTTCCAACCTAGCAAGCAGCTTGATCTCATCAAATTCTGAAAAATGGATAAATCTTGAGTTACTATAAATCATCATATGGTCGGAGAGGTAAGTTATCATAGTAGCACATCAAGCACAATACAGTTAAATAATGTAAGATTATTATGACAATATATGGCATTATGAGTGTTTGGTGTGTCTGTGTGTGTGTTGGCTAAAATTTCAGATTAAAACTAGCTAGCCTTTAAATTAGTGAATGGAATTTTTGATGTCACCTAACATTAGTTTATTACAGCAACCCTGATAGATGATTTAAGTAACGTTAATGTTGAATATACGGATAGCACAGTATTGTGTATTTTAGCTGATTAAATATAATGCTAGCTATTTATGTTGTGTAAATATGGTTTATTCACTAAATATGGAGCCTATTTACTGGTGTGGTAAGAAGCTGAAGAGTTGTAACAATTTGGTAACAAGGTAATGAGTGCATATTAAGTAACACAGTGCAGCCTGTTCATCGCTGTGTGTGCTCATGCACTGTGAGTACTACATAAACTGTAGCAGAGGTTTTGTGTAATGTTAGCAGTGTTACTGGTGCTATCCTATGCAAGATTATTTTATTTTACGTCATTTTATTATTTTACATCGCTAACTGTGTGTCCAGTTCTCCTCGTGGTTTTGTGTCTCTCCCTTCCTTTCTTTCTCTCTCTGTATCTTTCTGCAGGTCTCTCTCCATCCAGATCTACATGTTGAACTGCATCAGGCCCTCTGACAAACCCAATGTCTACTGTCAACATCTGCCCATGTTGTTCTTCTATGTAGTGCTATTATAACTAACTTAAACAACATATCAGCTAAAAAACAAATACATACAATACACAGTCTTCAGAATTCCAATTATAACAACCTGTCATGTCTGTCCTGTCCCGTAATTTGTGATGTTTATTGCATGTATGTTTTTCTCTCTCTCTTTCATCCTCTCTGTCCTGTCTACCTCTTCTTTCCCTCCCTTCACCCGGCCGACTATCAGCAGGATAGTTCTCCCTTGCAAGCCGGGTCCTGCTCAAGGTTTCTTCCTGTTAAAAGGGAGTTTTTCCTTGCCACTGTCTGCTTGCTCGGGGGTTCAGACTCTGGGACTCTGGAAAGCATCTAGAGACAATTTTGATTGTATAAGGTGCTATATAAATAAATTGAAATTAAATTGAAATTGAAAAACTTGTAACAAAGGAGAAGCAAAGCTAAACCATGTCCCTCGAGATAGAACAACAGCACATCTGTTGCACACATTTCATTAAACATCAATGTCAACAGGTAAGATTTTAAAATGTATTTTAGGGCAACCTAATGTCACCCAGCTGGTGAGTGGCAGCCAACTTATGCATTGTTAATTGAACTTGATTTAGTAAAGTAATACATACTAACAGAACATCTTGAGCTTTGACTGATTTGGTAAGTTTTAATTACCTTCACTGTGTAGAAAGCTTTTGAGGTCTACAACAAATCCTCTGACACAAGAGACAAAATTGCACCATGTGTCATGGACCCTGGCTGTTGTTAAGCATGTACTTAGGGGGCAGGACTTTTGAACAAGACACATTTTGAACAAAACACAATGTCTTTAATTCACTTCAGTATAATTGAAACTAGTAGCCCTTACGTCCCTCAAGATTAAATGATTCCTAACTAAAATACTAAAATACATTTGAAAGAGAAATATAAATTAATTGTAAAGTACACACAAATTGCATATTTATGGGCAGAACAATCCCCCATCTCCCCTTTTCTCAGTGTTGGGTGACAATACAAGCCTCCAATATGTTTGAGAAAGGTAAGTTTGTTTTCTACTTCAGCCCACCCCTAAAGGACTGCTGGAGTACTGGATGAAAAAAGGAACCATTTCTTGGCTGGTTTTCACACTGAAATCTTGAGTTATACAGGAAAGTCATTAATTTCATGTTTTGCAGCTGAATATTTGGAAAATATGAAGAAAAATTCTTAACTCACTCTTATTCCCAATCATGCATTGAAGTAGAAGATACATGTATAATTAATCTGTGGAGTTTGATTGTAACTTATGTGCCAAAAGCACACATAAAAAAATAGTTGTCACAGCTGTCTTAAGAAAAGCATTTGTTTATATTGTGCTTGCCTACATCCATTACTTAACATCTGAGAAATACGTTACATCATGATTAGTTTTATTAATTAAAAGGTAACATGGGATTTCATTGCTGTGAACACTCTGGTCCTGTTTACCAGTAAACCTGTAGGTACCTGGCACTTACAAAACATTTACCATCTGTTTCTCCTTTACTCTGAAATACTCAGTAGGTACCCAGTATTAAAAAGAAATACTTAAACTACATTTTAGTTAAGGAACCGGTTCAAACCAGAAAGTATTTTGTATTTACCTAATTGCATGACAATATTACACTGCAGGCTCAAAGGAATTACTCTGTAACTGTGGTAATTTTGTTAATCACACTATAAATTGTGAGCTGTGTTATGTAGTGTTCACATTCACTTAATTTCTGTTCAGTTGTGTTCTGTTTTGAACATATATTTAACTATTTTTCCAATAATATGTACAAAATGGAACATAAATACAGGGTTTTGGTAGTGGCTGAGTTGAAGTGAGAAAACACTTGATGAATTTTGAAAAACTAAATTAACTTAATAACAATACAATAATAATAATAATAAATGAATAGATTTTGTGTCAGAAAAGTGATCTGCAGTTCGTAGTCTTGTGTCTCTCCCTCCCTCTCTCTCTCTCTCTCTGTATCTTTCTGCAGGTATCTCTCCATCCAGATCTTCAAGTTGAACTGTAGCCGGCTCTATGACCAACCCAATGTGTATTGTTGACATCTGCCTGTCATTCTTCTGTGTACCGACTATGGGCGGGGTGGTTCTCCCTACGGGCCGAAATCGAACTGATAGGATAGTGATTCTCAACATCACATAAAAAAAGAATACATGAATGTTACAGCAGTTCATTATAATTTTCAATACTATAAATTTCCTATAACTTGTGAAATGTTAAAATCATATTGAGGTGGTAGCAAAAAGTGAAACTAAACAGTTGAGATTTTGTTTTGCTTATCTTTTTAGTAATGTCATTTCTCATGTTGCAAATTGCTTTCCTGCCTGTACAACATCCATTGCACGTCTGCCTGTCCTGGGTGAGGGATCCCTCCTCTGTTGCTCACCCTGAGGTTTCTTCCATTTTTTCCTGTTAAAGGTTTTTCTGGGAGTTTTTCCTTAGTCGATGTGAGGGTCGAAGGGCAGAGGATGTTGCTGATGTTATGTTAAGCCCTTTGAGACAAACTGCTTGTAAAAATGGGCTATACAAATAAAGTTGACTTGACTTGACTTGACTTCGTACATGTTGATTTGTGTTGTCCTGGCTATATGAAGAGTTTTGAAAAAGTGAATTCCTGTTGAAGAGAAAAAAATGTGCTCTGGTGATGATTAGATAAGAAAGTTATGCTTGTATTGTAAATGTTTCAGTTGTCTTGTAAGGGCTTTATATGCTGTCACTCTATGCCCAGCTCAGGCTGAACTGAGCTAAGTAAGTCTCTTTAAATAGATGAATTTGTTTTAATTATGAGTTGCATCATAACTGATTGTTTCCTAAATTGGTATAAAATTATCTGAAGAATTGCTGACCGCACTGTGTCTCCTCATTTCTTAAACCAGATGTGATAAGTACAGTATGTAGGTAGGTAAGTAAGTTATGATGGTCTTTGTTTCACTCTTACATCTGTAAAGGTTCGCTTTTTAGGAAGTAGCCTGTCTCTTAACAACCTCTTCAGAGTTACATTGGTAAGGACATTATGGCTGCTTTTAAAGCGACACCGTAACGTTTAAGTATTGGCTACTTATTTGTAGGATACATGAGACAGAGTAACACACTAGAGACATAAAGAATTTTGCTGCCTCGTGTCGGATGACGTCACACTACGCCCGCCTGCCTTTTCTCTCCGTGCGCGAGCTCGACAGTCCAAACTATAAAGTAGCGCGAGCGCCTTAACTGTGGACGAGAAGTGTCGTCTGTTTGGAGGGTCGTACACAGAACGTGCAGACACATATTGGGTAGTACAGGGAATACAGGCCCAGGTGTGTACATGTACACACGGAAAAGTGGACATCTTTACAACTTAATTAAGGAGTAAATTTCCGAAAATGGAGTTGGAGTTATGGATTTAAAGCGTAGAGGACTTGAAATGGGCGGTCTGCTAGTGGTGTTTCTGCTGCCGAGTTGCCTGCTGTCGGCGGTTTACGGTACGTTGACTTTTTGTTCACAACATGGATCCTCAGGGACAAGGATTTGTGAAGCCACTGGGACGCCAAATGATAACAACCTATCAGTTAACATGCTGTACTGCAATTGCGTGTGTGTGTGTGTATTTGTGTGTGTACTTCAACCTTCTATAATGTTCACACAGACTGAGACGGACAAGAACGCTAGCTGTGATTCCTTGTCTGAAAGTTGAGGTTTTTATGTCCCAAGGGTATGGCACAATAGTTGCAATGAAAGTCTCGAAACTTTGCATTCGTGTGTGCGACACACTGGAGCTTAGAGTCCAGTGCAACAAAAAGTGACCCTCGTACCTCGTTCAGCCGGCGTAAGGCTTGAGTTTACGGTTCGGAGCAGGAATTGGGTAAATTTGAAGGCAGCCTTTATTATTTTCTCAGGCCTCGGCAGCTCCAGCCATTCCTGTTCGGTGTCGGGTGTCAAGCAGACTTTCTGTTTTCATAGTGAAAAAGAAGTCGGAATGTCTATTTTGAAGGAAGGCGTTGTTGTACATTCTGATCTTCTCCCTCTGGATCAAATACTTTATAAATCTTAATTTCTCCGCTACCTGGTTTTGCGGTTTTACTATTTAATCCGAAACTGCCCAGGCAGAGGCGGAGCTTAGCTTTCTTTCATATGGATGTTAGACTAGCTGTAAATTATCTGCTTGCATCTCTTAAAACCTTGAACTTCATATTTTATATTCGCACTGTCCTTTTAAAACCCAGTGCAGAGCAGCTCTACAGCTTTCTTATAGTTCACTCAGTGGTCCACCAGAAAGTGCAGGTATTAACATATAATGCTGATCGACTTACTGAGAAGCCATGGAAGACGTGATCTTTGCTTTACCCTCATGTAACTGTCATTGTAAGTAGGAAAACTAGTTCAAGGATTCAAGGATTCAAGGAACTTTATTGTCATACCAGCTCACATTCACATGTTTATGGTACGAAATTATTACTCAGGTCCCGGGAGCAGTAAGCGACTATAAAATATAAAAATATAAAGGACGAATAGAATATATAGTTATCATAATGGTGTGCGTTAGTACAGTAATTTATCAGGAAATTTAAAAAAATAATGTAGTATAGTATAAAATAATATGCAATAGTGTAATATGATGTAATAATAGTATTATATGATAATAATAATAATAACAGTAAATCATGATAAGAGTGAAGTGATGTAAGGTGGCAGATTCATGATAGTGGCAGTGGGTGCAAATGGCTGCCTGAAGTGGGCCGTTTTGCTTCCAGGTGGCATGAACCAGTGGCCGAACAAGCTGCCCAACTGTCACAGCTCGTCTTTGAGAGGGTGAGAGATATTGTCCAGGAGGGCTTTGACTTTGACTACTTTCTGTCACTGCCGCCACGCCGTCCCTTTCCAGCCGGACCATACATCACATTGCCGTAAAAATAACCAATGATAATGGCTCATTTTGCTCTTAAGGATCATGACTATTAATATGTTGATTGACAATAAAATGTACCACTCATGTGTCTGGCATAAACAGTGTGCAGAAAACCGGCCTTCAGCTAGGACGAGTGTGTGGCTCTTGTTGGTTCTGATAGAAGTGAAATTCTATCAAAGTTGGCCACTGAGGTGACTGCATGCATGCATACTTCTGCACCAGCTACAGGAACTGTGATAGCACTTTTTTTTTATTAGCATGATTTCACAAGCTGAACTACCAATGAATCCAGTTGATCTTGAAATCTGTTTAGAAAGCAATATCTGTCTAAGCCACATTTGTGCAAATCATTCAGTAACCATGGCAACATGTATGAACATTAGTACAGGTATTTTACCTCACTAATAGGTCAAAAACATGACACTTTTAAGCCAAAATAGAAATCTATTACTTCCTCCCCATACCTTACCTGGCATGAAAGTGGTCAGCCAGTTCGGGTGGACAAGGGATCTAAGGCAAGATGGAAGTGTCTGACAGAAACTGGGTTCTTAGCTCTTTGATGCATTGTGTCAAGTGACGGGCAACTTCACTTCTTAGAACATAATGGTGAAAGTAGAGGTTCGGTGGTATTGATTTATATCTTTATTGATTATTTATTGAACACATTCCTTGAAGAAACCAAGACATGTAGCTTATTCTGATTCTTATTCTTCTGTAGCTTATTCTTCCCTTAACCAATCATTACCATTAGCAATTGTTTTTGATGGGTGGGACTTGACCTTTAAACTAATCTTTTTCCCAAACTTTATGATGCGACATCTGATTCGTGAATTGTTAAATAGCATGTAAGTTTAGTTGTTAAAAGAAATGATGATGACACTTGGTTCAGTCGATCTGAAATAACTGCAGACGATTATTTCTGCTGTTGTTATCTGGTGCATAACTTGCGACACACTCCATTGAGGCATTACAGGCTCACCAATGGATGGCAGCGAGCGGTTTATTTTCTGAAAACGTCACATTTATATTTCGCTTTCCTGATTGGGTAATCGCATGACGCATCGCAGTTGAATGAACACAGTAACTTTAATGTCGAGTCCTGAGCACTTTCATGTCAACAGTGGGATCATCTTCTGTTTCAGACAGAACCAGTCAGGTCGGTGGAATATGCTGATTAGGACCCAGGCAACTGCCTTTACGGCAGTCTCTGAAGAGTAGCTCACTATCAGGCACATATCAGGCACATATCAGGCACATGTGCAATGACGTGCCTGATAGTGAGCTACTCTGAAGAGTAGCTCACTATCAGGCACATATGAGGCACATGTTCAGAGATGTTTTTCATGCATAGCTTTGATAGTTAGCAAGAGTTAAAGTAGATGATGTTGAGTGTTTAGTATGTTGGTCATCAGGGGTCCCACTTCCACTTTACATCTATCTGGTCCTGCCTGGAGAGGGAAGACAATAAAAAGGTAGCAGAATGCTTTTGGCTGTTGGACTGGTTATCATTTAGATTTAGCTATACTTGTACCTGAGTCTCTCGAACACTTTTAGTGACATTTTGTTTGAGAATGAAACCGGTCTTAATTTAATTGAACAAACAAAGCTGAAGATCTCATATGTTCAGTGTGGATACACAAGTCATACAGACATGTTTTGATCAATAGTAAAGAAAGTATTGAGGTTTGATTCTCAGCTGTACTGACTTGTGAACAGACAAATTTATCTTTTCAGTGTGGGCTTGTCTATTTGGGTGGGCCACCCAAAAATTCTCTTAGCCCTAGGAATCCTGGGTATTCTATTCTCTTTCCACTGCTGAGACCAACCAATAGGTGATTTCCACACTCCTTGCCATTAGTCTGCACTATATGGACCATTGCATTCACTGCTTTCAAGCTTCGTATACATTGAGCCTGTTCTTTTGTTTGTATGGAGGCACACTCAGCACTCAGCAAAAACAGGGCAAGACCCAATGTTGGCTGACTAGAGCAGCTCTGAATGCTTTTCATCTGACTGCTTTTTAATATTTTCTGTCATTCATTAGGAATTGAATAATTTTTTGAAGTTGAACAAACAACTAGAACAACATAGGTCTACTCTAAAACACTACTTTGTAATTTTTCTGAATTTACCCTATTTTCTCTAATTTTATTCAGTATTTAACCACTAATGTAATTTTTCCTGAGTAAAATACTAAAACAATAATAAAACAAAAATATTCAGGTTTGATAAACAGCCCTACTGATAACCATGAATGAGATGCACAAGAATATTAGTTGGTAGAAAAGAGTTGGCCAGAAGGGAAATCTGAGGGGCTGAATGTCAGGAGAAGAGATTTGGTGACAGCGCTGGGGAGGAATGTAGAAGAAGAGGTTGATATCTTTTCCTGTTTGTGTTGCTCTGGTGTGAAACTCAAGGAGGATCTGTTCTGTTTGGATTTCATACATGCCTGAAGGAGAGAGGACAGAGAAAGAGGGAAAAGGGAGGACAGGGAGGAAAAAGACAGCAATGATAGAGAAATTCTTTGGAGAAGAGAGAGAAAGGAGAAAAAGGCAGAGGGGAGAAGTGGGGAGGAGACAGACAAGACAAAGGGAAGAGGAAAGGAGGAAAGGGGGAGAGAGATGGAGAGAGAGGAAGTCTGTGGCAGTCTACCTTGATTTCTCTAGGGTCCCCTCATACACACACACACACACACACACACACACAGGCACACAAAAATTTTCACCTCCCATCACACACATTTTTCTTGTCCCAACTGGGGAGGTGTGAAGAAAATCTCTTCCTTCCTTGCAGACCTTATAAACACATACAGAGGGTTCTGTTAAGATGGGGTCTGATAAGGTGTAAGGCGAGGGAGGTTGGTAGCTTTCTCCAACAAGAACAAAACTCAGAAGTTATTTGTGTGCGTGTGTGTGCGCGCATGCGTGTGTGCATGCGTAGGCACCAGATCAGTGAAGCAAATGCCCCTGCATTATTCAGTTAGGACCAGCAACTGCATAACATTATAACTACACCAGCTAATGGTGCTGTTGAGAATAGCTACCTCTGGCTACCACCTGTGTGTACGCTGCTGAACAGGTGGGATTGGAATTCATCCAAATTGTTTCTACTTTGTTTCCAGCATTAGACTTTGAAGATGGACTGTGAGTATTGAGAATAGAAAACCCTCAGGTTTAACACTGTTTCACCAGGTTTAATTATCTAAATCATATTGTGATGTGTTGTCTGGCTGCTCATAAATTGTTTGACCTTGGTTATATGGTTTAATAGCCTGCAATCTACTACCAGTTGAGGCTGTTTGTATCATTATAACGTCAGATAATAAATAACTCTTCTTCTAAAAATCACTGTCTATCCTGATCCACCCAGTAACTACTCTTGATACATTCTTTGTTTTTATGCCACCCTCAGTGTAAATAATGTGGACTAGAACGGGTGGTTTCTTAATCCGAGTGGTTTGGTGGTGTGGAAATGCAGGAAAATTGAGAGTGATTGTGTGTGGTGGTTGGTGAATTTGCTCAACCTACCAGCCACGGTGGCGGGTACATCAAAGTTGTAGCTTAATAAAGCAATTCATGACAGACCACAATACAGATGAAACTGCGATTGGTATTTGTATGGTAATACGCAAATGTAACTGTTTGTTGAAATGATGCATTTTAATTTGACACTTTTTTTATTTATGAAAATTGTTGAGCACATTTAGATAAAAGCTCCATGGAGCTCCTACTGGAGGGCGCTCTGACACCCGGTGGTTGGGAATATCTGCAGACAGCCCCACCTCCCCCTCGTGTCTAAGCTTATGTCATTGCTCACGACTAAGATGAATGGATAAAGCAGAAGAGAAAAAGAAAAAAAAGAAATAAACATCATAATAGTGTATTGTGGGCGGCACGGTGTTGCAGCGGTTAGCACTGTCGCCTCATAGCAAGAGGGTCCCAGGTTCGAATCCCGGTCTGGGCCCTTCTATGTGGAGTTTGCATGTTCTCCCTGTGCCTGCGTTGGTTTTCTCCGGGTTCTCCGGCTTCCTCCCACAATACCAAAAACATGCACATTAGGTTAATTGGCTACTCTAAATTGCCCCTAGGTGTGAGTGTGAGAGTGTATGGTTGTCTGTCTTTGTGTGTCAGCCCTGCGATTGACTGGCTACCAGTCCAGGGTGTACCCCGCCTCTCGCCCGTAGTCAGCTGGGATAGGCTCCAGCTCCCCCGCGACCCTGACGGATAAGCAGTATAGAAAATGGATGGATGGAATAGTGTATTGTGAGAACAGCAATCAGGTAAACTTCATTTGAAGTCAACAAATAACAGTAATGCTACATACTGGATGCGCTAGCATACAGTGCTTCTTTTCTTGTCTCTCTGACTTGATATCACTACCTTCTTCCTGTCTCAGTTGATGTTACATTGGAGCGGAGGAGTTGAATGGCTGAAGCTAGATTACAACACTACTATTTCGAAAGTGACATATTTTGTCATTGGAGGGAACTCACTCCAACAAAATTTGTGCTCTGCATTTAACCCACCCAAGTGACGTGCACACACACACAACAAACCCGGGGCAGTGGGCAACCGCGTGCAGCGCCCGGGGAGCAGTGGGGGTTAGGTACCTTGCTCAAGGGTACCTCAGCCACGGACACCGGTACGGGGAATCGAACCAGCGACCCACCGGTTACGGGTCCGATACCCTAACTGCTGATACACGACTGCCCCAATCTACGCAACACTAAATGAACCACAGCCATAAATCCTTTCATATTAACTATTAAGTAAAAAAAAAATAACGTAGAGAAACTGAGAATCAGTAAAATGAAACGTAATATTGTGATACTGAAGTGTAGCAAGCCCTAGGATTGGTGTTGGGTATGTAAGTGTGATATCTAGTTCAAAGTTAAGGATTATTGTGTTAATGATTAATTAATTGAGAAAATTGTAATGTAGTGTCATTCTTAAGGACTGCATGTTGTTTCTGGCCGACATCCATACTGACAGAGGCAGTGTTTCTTCATGCTCTGGGATTGCAGTAGGGACGGCTGTGCCAAACCACAGTGGCTCTGCCACTCTGCCAGGCTCAAACCACAAGCTGTCACAGCGCTGTGGCAGCCGCTTTGACATTTACTGCCTCTAGCAGTGGGAGGACAACATCTCTGAGTTACAGATTCCATAACTCGCAATGATCAGGAGTTCTGCAATCTGGACCCTGAGATCCACAGACTGTCAGGCATCCTGCCAATGTGTAAAATATCGAATATTTTGCCATATTGTTAAGCAAATGTAAAGATTTCTAATTTATGTCATCCAACTTTTTCCTAATAACGTATGTAGCATTCAAGGACAGCAAGATTCAAAACTTGTTTTTAGCAAACAAAAAATCTTTTCATCTTGGTCCTGGTTTGATGGTCTCTGCAAATTGTTGCCAGATGGCAACAATGTTAAAAGTTTTATTTATGCTTTGTTCCAGTGAATAGCAGTTATGTCTTTTGATTTTGCCAAAGCTTGTGTGGTATTTTGGTGATTTGGTGTCAGGCTGACTGTTGTCTCACATAGCCAGACCTAACTCCACAGTGTTATGTCAGTAGTGTAGAAAGTTCTTGCTTCATCTAGTGAAAACGCTCTGACTGGTTTGTGTTTCTTTAAACCAGTCACAGTCGTTTTGGGTGGCACTAAGCCCAGGATGCAGCGATGGTGCCACCTTAGTGTGCTAGGAAGTTGTTTCACATATGGGGAGGGAGCTCCTGTCATTAAGATGGCTAAGTCTTTGCAAAAGAGAATGTAATGTCTGCTAGTTTGTTATGTTTGTACAGTTTGTGACCATGTCAAGGTTAGGGTAACTTGTCACTTTCAGTGTGTAGGATGACAGTTTGCAGGTTGTTGTTTTTTCTGGAGTGATGAGTAATTTCAAAACAGTGATGCAAACACACAGATAGCAAAAAGGAGGAGAATGCATTCAGCAAGTCAGAGTAATAGAACTGTGTGGACGCAGTGATAGGACAGAGTACACCTGGTACACCAGAGTACACATTTGTTAAACTAAACTTCTCCTACATTGGTGCGACACTGGACAAAGCATTTCGAAACCTCCAGAACCTGCAGAAAAAAAGAGATTGGTGGGTTTATGCCATATTCAAAATATTAAGCCTTTTTTTGGTTTTAAAAACAAATCTGTGTTGTCAGGTGCAAGCAAAACAAAATTTGAAGTTGAAAGTTGAGTGTGATGTCCGAGCTCCTCACCCTATCTCTAAGGCTGAGCCCAGCCACCCTGCAGAGGAAACCCATTTTGGCCACTTGTATCCTGCTTGCTTCGGGCTGGGCCTGTCCAGGCTCCATGGATGAAGGCCTGGTGACCAGGTGCTTGCCGGCAGGCCTGGCTCCAGGGTGGGGCCCCGGTAACCCTCCAGGCACAGTACGCTTGTCCTTGGTTTTGCCTTTCATAGAGGTCTCTGTGAATCGTGCTTTGTCTCACCTTTCCCCAAGGACCAATTTGTCTTGGGAGGACCTACCAGGGGCAAACAGACACTGACAACCGAGCTCTCGGGGATCATTAGGGCACTCACACCCCTCCACCATGATAAGGTGGTGGTTCATAGTGGAGTCCTCTTTACTGAGAACATTGTAATCAATGAATTTCAAAACTTTTCATGTCAAATACTACTAAAACCAGAGCAATGTAATTGATTCATTACTTTTAGCATAGCTATGCACCTACTGTATTGCAGAATTTATTCAATATTCGTCTCATTGCAACCCTAAACCAAATGACCTGTGCTAGAATTGGTAGAATTGGTAGCAGTCATTTGGTTTTCTTACAGCCAACAAATAAAAGCATTCAAAAAATGTGACAGGTGTGTTATAAAATACAGTATTTGATCTTCGACATGTATTTGACATCTGTTGTGGTAAAAGCTAAATGTAATATTTCAAATGTAACTAATGTTAATATCTTTTCAGGCTCACCTCTCCTTCTCTTTGCCAACCGTCGAGACGTACGATTGGTAGATGCAGATGGTGTGCGGGGTGAATCGGCCATCGTTGTTAGTGACCTGGAAGATGCTGCAGCGGTGGACTTCCTGTATGATGAGGGCTTAATATTTTGGACAGATGTCAGCGAGGAGGCCATCAAACAGACGCACTGGAATCAATCATCCAATTGTAAGACTACATACTGTTTCCTGTTCAATTCAATCTCGTTTTTATTTGCTTACTCAGTGTGGGGTTTTGCCCTGGGACCTGCTTCTCTCTGTTTCTCTTCTCTTTTTTTTTTGTTTACACACCTGTAAAGTGTGTTGAGATAACTCTGTTATGTATGAGCACTTTAAATAAAATTTAATTGAACTGAATTGAATTTATGTAGTGCCAGGTCACAACAAAAATGATCTCAGACCCAGCAAAAACTTCCTTGTAGCAGGCAGAAATCTTGTTTGGGATGAGAGAGAGAGAGAGCGAGTGAGTGAGAGAGAGAGAGAGAGAGAGAGAGGCATAGGACTAGCAATGATAACAGCAGTAGTTGAACTATGACCAATAGTAACAATGATATATGACAAACAGCAGCAACAACAACAACACAACAATACTACTGCTTCTGCTATTACTACTACTACTACTAATAATAATAATGATAATAGTAATATGACTAATAATAATAGTAGCAACAAGTGAACCATTATTCCTTCTATTAGCAGATGGGACATAGACCAAACTAAAGACTCAGTGTACGTGTCAAGTTATATTTCAGTTTCACCTTTGTACAGTGGGAGGAAAGGTCATTTGCGTTTATATAAACCACTGTTCGGCGCCCTGCACAAACACATCAGGAAGCCCGACCACGATCCACACGAACCTGTGGGACAAGAGAGGTCAATGACTCCAGGGTAGATTCCAAGTTAGTAAGATGCATTCATGGGACATGAATGTGTCCAGGATGAAGAGGGAGAGAAAGAGAGAGTGGGTCAGTGTACGATGGGAAGTCAGCTGGCAGTCTAATCCTATAGCAGCATAACTAGGGCCCAGTGTAGGCTGGCCCTAACTATAAGCTTTATCAAAAGCCAAGTTTTAGGTCCACTCTTAAACATATACAGGGTGTCTGCCTCCCAGGCCAAGACTGTAAGATGGTTCCACCGGAGAGCAGATTGATAACTGAGAGCTTTCCTTGTGTGTTCATTATTTTGCAGGGTGAAGGCTTCCTCATTAAGAGCAACAGTATCAACAGTAACTGTTGCTTTCTAAGTTACAAATATAAAGTGATTTAATGAAGAATGTCACCATTTCACACTGTGTAATGTCTTCTGATTGTAGCACTTAAAGAAGCACTGGGAACTGGTCAGACTGTGGTAGTATCAGGACTGGATAGTCCTGACGGGTTGGCGTGTGACTGGCTGGGTAGAAAGCTCTACTGGACAGACTCAGAGACCAATCGGATTGAAGTGGCCAACCTGGATGGCACATCCAGAAAAGTCCTGTTTTGGATGGACTTGGACCAGCCCAGGGCTATTGCTCTCAACCCCTCTCAACGGTAAAAAACAAACACTTGTCATAGTGCTGTTACGCTGTAATATTTATTTAGACTGCTACAAATGTTAATGGGAATAACAAATAGAAAATCCGTTACAAAGGTGTGTTCACTATCATGTATTTCCAGCATAGTTCTGAATTCACATCAGATGAGCAACGTGCATGGGGGGCCCTGAAAGTGCTACTTGAAACATCCATTTGTCAAAAACTTTTGCTATGGTGTCTCTGTTTTCCAAAGTAACTCGTCAGTGATTTACTGTTGTGGGTCGATTCAGTCCTGTTAGGTTACAGTGTAGGAGAAAAAAAAACATTTCTGCCAATGTTAATTCAGTTATGTTTTTTTTAATAACCTGAGATTTTATTTAGTACAAATTAATTAGAATTGTATTTTAACAGTTTTTATGACGGTTTGGGGTATAGAAGTCATCAACTGTGACCTGTACATTTTCTACTCTTTAATGTATGTAAAAATAACACATTTAAACCAGATGTTTAGTGAGTCCACTGGTGTCCTTAGTTCAGTGTGAATTCACTGAAACATTTCCTTCAACTGCAACTTCTTTTCCTCCTGTATCACTCGTATCACTTGTCTTAAACAGCCTGAAATGTCAGCCCCAAGGACAGTCCGTTGCAGATGTGTCCAGATAATGTTGATGCAGATTAAGATGAGATGAGATTAAGATGTGGAGTTGTTGGTATGATGGTCATAATGTCAAGAAATCACAGTGGGTGCAGGCAGGAGGAAAGAGGAAATGAGAAAAATAAAAATGAAATGAAAATACACTGGAAGCATAGGACAGTAACATAGCTTGTGAAGGGACATGCTGACTACACTGATAAGAAGCTTCACTGTTCATAATTATGATTCTACAACTTCACAGATGTTTAATAAAACAGTGATTGTATTCCTTTCAAACCAGGTTACTGGGAAAAAAAATCAGTCCAATGCAGCATATTTAACAGTAGGTTTGAAATGTGTAAGACATGTGTACAGCTGATCAGTAGTCAGGTTTCTCCTTGAATCTTGTCTGTTTTATGAACACATTTTTTTCTGCATATTTTCCTCCAGCTACATGTACTGGACAGACTGGGGAGAGGAGCCCAGGATAGAGCGTGCTGGCATGGACGGCAGCAACAGGTACTGTAGTGTATGCTACTCTATAGCCTTAAGCAAACCATCTTTTGTATTTTGAGTAATATATTGTTAGTACACTATCCCCAGTGCATCCAGATGTTCAGAAGCAGTAACAATTCTACAAGAATAACAAAAGCACCAGTTTTAAGATCATTCTGTCTTCCTCTGTCCTTGTCAGGAAAGTTATAGTGGATGTGGATATATACTGGCCCAACGGTCTGACAATAGACCTGACAGAACAGAAGTTGTACTGGGCTGACGCCAAACTCAGCTTCATTCACAGAGCTAACCTGGATGGATCAGCACGGTATGGGATGAGTTTTATTGCATATAGTGGATGTGTTAACTTGTGTGATTGTATGCTTATTTTATGTAAAATATTGCAAAACAAAAAATGTTAAGTAGCTGTAATCTCAATTGAACTTAAATTAAACTTCAATATTTTTCCAAACACACTTCAATCAGCCAGTTCACATAGAAAAGTTCATTGTTATGCCAATAATTTAATCACTGCAACATGGGAGTGGGGACATTATCACTCCACCACACTCAAATTTTTCCTGCCCGTCCGGTGGGGGAATCGAACCAGTGACTTTCCGATCACAAGCCGCTTCTCCAACCTCTAGGCCACGGCTGCCCCCCCAATACAAACTTGTAGTGTGTTTCATCTGTGACTTCTTGGCATAGACCTCTCCACACAGTATACATTTGAGCCACTAAAGGAATTAGTGATAACGTAAAATGTCTCCCTTCAGATGACGACTATCAGGTGCAGGTGGATGCTGGGCTGAATGTAGGTGTGTGCAGTAGACTCACCTGCGGGAGCACACAGGAAGACTATAATAGAAGAAAGCTGAACATGATGGTTCCTAGTTTTTACAATGTCTATATGTAGTTAGAGCAGTAGATGCATTGTTTTCTATTTACTTTGTAATTCTTGTAGCCTTTATGAATATGTTGGATTTCTGATTACCGGTGCATTTGGAAGATGGCTGAAAAGTGATTGGCTCTGGAGTTCGACAGACCAATGAGACAGCCATAAAAAAGGAGCACAGTCAGCTCCTCTTGAGAGGCATGCCTGACGCGTGCTTAAGTTTGCAGACACACATGTATTTTCAGAGTCTGGCACAAGAAGACCTCTTTCTTGACAAACTAGTTCTCTAATTCTACCCAGACCAGTCATTTAAATGCACAGTCAAGCCAGAGCTACTGTTGCTGGGAATCAAATCTTTTATTTTTTATTTATATAATCGTATAACCCACCCACGAAACACTTTGTTGAGCCCTGACATGAGTAGGTTTTGCAGTAACACAAGAAGAACCAGGCCAGTACAGCAGGTACAAAATTGATAGAGCAAACATAGGGATAAAAAAATGCACATTACGTTTTTATTTTATCAAATTAAATCTACATACAGATACACACAAGTCAACAGTAATCATAGTTAGTATATTGTAAGTAAAAATGTTCATTTAATACTCATAAGAATAAAATAACAATAATCTTATTAGTATGTGATAGATATTGCTGAAAAAATTTTATCAGTAGTTTCTTCATATGGTTGTCTCAATTGCTATTATGGATAAACTTACTTGGCCTCTTTGCTTAAGATGGAAATAAAAGTCTGGCACCCATAAATGCAAAACAGTGTTTCAGGATCCCCTATTGAAACCAGAGAATTTTTCAGTTTTCAGTGCATTCAAGTTCTTTCCAACAGAGAATGGGGAGGAGGGGAGCAGAAAAAGAAAAAGCAGAAAAGCTGTACAGACAGAATGAAAGAAAAATAGAGAGAGGGAAAGAGTCTGAGAGAGTTGTCCAACACAAACAGAGCTGTGGTATGGAAACCCCAGTCAAACACACAGTTTTTCCCTCTCTCCTTTAGTCCATCTATCAGCCTTTATTCTCCACACCTTATCATTTTCTCTGCCTGTACCCATCCAGCCTGTTAAGATCATTCTCTCATTGCTTCACTTAAAGGTTATGTTTCTAGACTGACTATGTTAAATATCGAAATGTTTCATTTCTAGAGTGTTTATCAGCCAACATTGTCATCTGATTAACATAAAGGGTTGCATGTCTGAGAGGTTGATTGCAGCGACTGACACGCTGTCTTAAGATATGGTGTAGAGGTCGGATAAAATCCAAACCAAAATTTTGTAAGAATGTTTTGACACTGTTGGAAAAACGTATTAACCTCAGTCAGTGACTTTGTTACTGTACTGTCAGCACATAGGATCTTCAACCTTTATATCCATCATCGCTCCCAAGTGCTTAAAGCTGAACAATTTAGTATTTTTTTTGTAACCACAGCTCTCATCACAAAGCCAAGATGGAGTATGTTGATATGTTTATTTGTATGAGTAGTTACAGAGTCAAAGTAGACAAATGTACATGTTAGAAGGGGAGGCTTTAGTCTGAATGGTCCTGACTTCTTGAGTAATGAAATTAATTAGCCTCTTTGCTTATTAACAACACACACATACACACACACACACACCAACACAAAAGCTGAACAGAGCTTTGAAATCTGGAGTTGGTTAAATTTGTTCTTTTCTTTTTTTCCCTCCACAACTGCTGGCAGGCACCACTGCTTTTACAGCACACACACACACACACACACACACACACACACACAGGACTAGAAATGATGATTGATGAAAGCCAGTTTCTGGTGTGTTGATATTCTGAAGTCTTCTTTGATCTTGTGCCTAATTGCATTTGTGTGAGTGTATTTTCCTGTAAGTGATTCTAAAGTGTGTTTTAGAAAAGAAACCACTCTCTGCCGATCAAATCTAACACTTCACGCTCACTCTGGCCCTTATGCTTTCTGTAATTGTTTGGCCTTAAGAACAGAGAGTGAGAGGGTAGCTTTACCAAGGCTGCAAACATTTCTAAATGTGTTGTTTTAATAATTTAGTGTTAAGAAAACTTGAATCTGAGGTACAGCAGCTGTTCACATAGCTGTGGAATGTGGTCTAGATATTCATGGTCCCTAGTGGAAGATTCCTGATGGTCTTGTGATCTTTGCTCTAGTACCTCCAAACCTCCATGAGGTCAAAATGTCCTTGTATACAAGAAATAAAACTAATCAGCAGATTATAATGCAGTGTACTGAGCACATTCATGCTCCTCCACTGTCTTAACATTTTTAATCCTTTCATTTTATATATATATATATATAAATAAATATATATAAATTTAAATAGATATAAAGATACAAGACTGTCAGGTCTCAGTCTTGTATTATTGGAATCTAATATTAAATTATTTTGCACTGGAGACGCTTGATATCCATAATAATTAACATACTTATGATTAAATATAAACGGACAGGAGAGGTTCTGTCTTATATCTTTAGAAATTAGCCTTATATTTTGTGCTACAGCCTTCATATCCAGGACAAACCACACATCTGTAAGTAGGCAAAAACATATAAGCAAAAAATTGTGTGTTTGTGCCAGAATACAGGAGGCAGCTCTGGAATTGTCGAAGAATAACTGAACTCAATTTCAATTCAATTTCAATTTATTTATATAGCACCTTATACAATTAAAATTGTCTCCAGATGCTTTACAGAGACCCAGAGCCTGAACCCCCGAGCAAGCAGACAGTGGCAAGGAAAAACTCCCTTTTAACAGGAAGAAACCTTGAGCAGGACCCAGCTTGCAAGGGAGAACTATCCTGCTGATAGTCGGCCGGGTGAAGGGAGGGAAGGGGGAGGTAGACAGGACAGAGAGGATGAAAGAGAGAGAGAGAGAGAGAGACATACATGCAATAAACATCATAAATTACAAAGGACAGACATGACAGGTTGTTAGAATTGGAATTCTGAAGACTATGTATTGTATGTATTTGTTTTTTAGCTGATATGTTGTTTAAGTTAGTTATAATAGCACTACATAGAAGAACAACATGGGCAGATGTTGACAGTAGACATTGGGTTTGTCAGAGGGCCGGATGCAGTGCAACATGTAGATCTTTAAACACAATTGACATCGCTTGGGTCTATTTTCGCCAGCCAACTGTTGTCTAGAGGAACGAAGCACCTCCCCTTCCAATGGCCCACTGAATATGTATGGTAGTTAATGGCAAGAGACTTTAATTTTTTGATCTCATTTGAAGTATGCCATGAATTACACACATATGCTGTTTGTCAATGTAATTCTGCAAGGCACAAAAGTTTTATTCACTCCAAGACCCAGAGGACATAAACTGTCTCTCATACGGTGATGTGACTCACACATAAATTAATAGCTTGTTTGTTAAATCACGTTTGAATTTTCAGATAAGTTTAAAAGACTGACTGATCAAAAGAAGAAAGAGAAGTGATGACCGCTCTGCATGTGTGGGAAATAAATAAATTAATATGAATTACACTCTTGCTTCGCACATATGCTTAACCTCTGCTGCTGCAATTCTATCCAAGGGGGACACTGCTTAAGATCCATTAAAAATAATAACCTGTGTATTGTTCAATTTAAAAACATGAATACCACATATGATGTGTTGATTTTTTTTAATTGTATCTTTATTATTAATTATGCTTCACAACTTATTCAAACATATATCAGTTTTCTCTCTTTTTTAACATTTATCTTCCCCTTCTAAAGAACCCCCTCCCATCCCAAGTTGAACATTCAGCACAGCAGTCAGTCAGTCACCAACATGGTAGGATATCATATGGCATTGATATCGACAATAATTAATGCTAGTATAAAATGGATGATTAAAAAAATAATATAGAAAATTAAAAAAAGAAATAAAAAATAAAAATAGCAAAACAGCAAAACCTCTCCTTTAACTTTCAACTGTTAGTCCTTGGTCTGGGGAGCACCTTCCAAAATATATTAGATATTCTAGGTCCAACATAATCGAGAAATGGGGTCCAATTATGATATGTGTTGATTCTTTAAAAAATGTAACTTTACGTAAATTTACGTGCACATTCACTTGCTCAATCTTCTGAACACTTGAAAATGACATGTCATGACAGTTTAAGATGTAACAGCTTAGCAATCACTCTCATTTGTAAACATCAATATCATTCAAGCCCATTTTGCACCAGCCAGCAGCCACGAAATGGGCCATATGTGGTGGTTGTTTTTGCTTCTGACAGACGCAAATTGTTATTTCAAGTGAGAAGACAGAGGAATAAAAGCTTCCCTTTTCCTTTCTCTCCTTTCTGTGTCTTAGTCTCACACAAGGAGAAATATCCTTCTTTTGGACAAATGAAAAAAATGTCTCCAGCACAGCCTGTTGATTAAAAGGTTAACATCCTCCGACGTGATGGCAGGTCTTTGTGAGTCTAGAGTCTGAGGTGTCATCCCTGGACACATCAATTGTTCCAATATTGGGCAGCAACAGGTCCCATTCTTGAAAACATAGGCATTCTTCCTCTTTGGGCCTAGGGTCAGAGCACCCACATCAACACCACCCGTCTCTGGAGCTTCGCAGTCTTGCAGCGGCTAGTTCACCCTGCTCTAACTGTGGCCCCTCTTCTTATCTGCTTTTCAATTTGTTTTCATCTGTAGACTCAGATAGACTCAGGCTTCACCCACATTGTCAGCTAAATATGTTTAGCCATGACATCTTTTAGGTAACACTAAGCTTTGCTTTCCGTATTCCAACACAGCAAACTCGTCTCAGAACTCCACCTCAGTTACTTACTCACAAAAACATGGGAAAATAAGGTCCAGATTGAACAATAATGAGTTTATTATTTTTAATGTATGTATGTATGTATGTAGCCCTGCGATTGACTGGCGACCAGTCCAGGGTGTACCCCACCTCTCGCCCGTAGTTAGCTGGGATAGGCTCCAGCTCCCCCGCGACCCTGACGGATAAGCGGTATAGAAAATGTATGTATGTATGTATTTATTTTTTTATTCTGTTCTGTAGCGAAACAGTGGTGGAGGGTACCCTGACTCATCCTTTTGCACTGACGCTGTTTGAGGAGACCCTATACTGGACTGACTGGCAGACCCGCTCCATCCATGCCTGTAACAAACACAATGGAGACAAATCCAGAGAAATTCTCAGTGGGATTTACTCTCCTATGGACATCCAGGTTCTGGAGTCTTATCGACAGCCTTACAGTAAGTGAATGGTTGTCTCAAATGTAATTGTATGGTGCAGTATATCCATCAGTATGAGATTCAGTATACCATAAAACCATCATATTAAACTAACCCAAATGGAATGAGTAATGTAATTTATCTACCACATAAATTAGAGCATATAACAAGATAAAGCTATGGACACTTTCCCCTGCACTGTTTTGTCTATTCTGTAATAGCCATTTTATTCATATATTCTTTAGGTCTCTGTTTCAGGAATGAAGAGAAATGTTCTTGTATTTCTGAGGAGCTAATCATATTCTATTCACTTGTCTATTTTTCTTTCTCTCTTTCCCTTGTTTGTTTGTTGGTGACACTGCAGTCCAGACTCCCTGTAGTGACAGTAATGGAGGCTGTAGTCACCTCTGCCTGCTTTCTCCAGTCCAACCTTTCTACAGCTGTGCCTGCCCCACTGGAGTCCAGTTAAAGCCAGATGGAAAGACCTGCAAGCCAGGTATGGATAGTGTGTGGTTGTCTGTCTTCGTGTGTCGACCCTGCGATAGTCAGCTGGGATAGGCTCCAGCTCCCCCGCGACCCTGATGGATAAGCGGTATAGAAAATGGATGGATGGAATGAGACAGTCTCTTACACTTTTCTAGAATTGTTGATTTCCAGATGATCTGCACAACATGCTAAGACAATAAAATAGAAGCATATGAGTAGTACTCCTTAAAGGTGTATTGAATGTTCCATGGAAATTTACTACAAGGACCGTGAGTACTCTTACAAATGTTCAAAACTAAATCTCAGATGGATTTGATAATTGATTTGAAGGGATTTAGATTTGATAAGCACATGAGATAATGGAGTCAGATTCGATCTATTCTATTGAAACTCAACCCTAGTAGTGGATGTACAGAGTAAGTAGTATTTGTGATTACTGACCTCCATTACTATAGTCTTTATCCTGTATGAATACATTACACACCAGAGTGCATTAGCTTGAAAACAAGTAAAAACGACCTCTCCATTGGCAGAGCGGGACATTAACTGACCAGTTGCCATATTGATTCCCACGATGCTAAAACAATGGAGCCTTATACTGCAAAAACCTCAACACTGTGTTTGAGTGCATCTGTGTCTGTTAGTTTGTGTTATGTGATTGTGTTAAATTTGAATGGAGCATGCCAACCAATCACCTAGCCACTGTTGATAATAAAAACAACAATGCTCTATTGTGTCAACCTGCAGTTTGTGTGTCTGTGTGTGTGTGTGTGTGTCTTTGTGTCCTTGCTACTAATTTGTTTTGCTTGGCTGGTTATATTGAAGGCGTTTTGTTATTTCGCAGGCAGCAGTGTGTGTGTGTGTGTGTGTGTGTGAGTGAGTGAATGAGTGTGTGAGAGAGAGAAAGAGAGAGAGAGAGACTGTTTGTCAAGACTCTTTAAGTGTCTCAGAATGAAGTCAAGCAAAGACAAGAGTGGAATCACAGATGCTTTTTCTCCTTCTTTGTAATTGTTTCCCTTCATTTATTCCCCATTGTTTGTGGAACCATGTGTGTGTGAGCTACCTAGCATTTTACATATTCGGGATTATGTACCATACATAATGTTCTGTTGCAAAGTGCATCATGTGATTGCAAGTAATTTATTGTTTGTGGTTTTGTAAAATGTTGATTTTTATGGAGTGTTTCTGGAGTTTCTACTATTCCTCGTGTCATAGGACTCAAGTGATTTATTCAAAAAATGAGACTAAAAAACAAACAAACAAAAAAGAGATAAGGTAGGTAGTGGAATAGAAAGCGGAAAGACACTTTGGATTGCTTTAAATGTAAGACGTTCAGAGTCAGAGGTGTGAGAGACAGAGAAAAACAGTTAATTGTCTCCCGTGAGGTGAGTTTGGTTTCTGTTAAATCTAAACCAACAGCCAAACAGTTGAGGATCCCTCAGGATAGCAGAGCCCTTTGTATCCAGACCGGATAGAGCGAGAACGAAACAAGAAAAGTGATAATAACAGAGCTTGACCCAGGCTTAAAATCTTTTTCACCACTGACCGATTAATATGTTTGGAATTAAGCTCTTTGATTTTTTTTTTTTGCTTGTAGGATATTATTATTAGACTTTATTTCTGCACACCACTGTGGTTGATTGGTAAACAATAGCTCATCATGCCAGTGCTGGGCTTTCTCCATTAGGCAATGGTGGACTATAACTAAGAACATTTGCTAGAGTACTGTTCTTAAGTACAATTTCAAGATATTTTTACTTTACTCCTGTGTTTAGAATATGTGCCACCTCATATGTCTACTCAACAATATTATAACTTTACCCTACTACATTGATTTCACAACTATAGTTAAGACTTTTACAAAACATATGTTACACTTATAAATTACAGCGAAGATTAAACCACACCAAAAGAGACATTTCCCCTCTAAATCTCTCAGGTTGTTTCTTTTTGAGGCCAGATAGTTTAGGTGATTCAATGTTTCTACCAAAAGAGCAAAGATTAGAGAAAGTCACAAAGTCAGAAGTGTTTTTTCTTCTTTCCTGCCTCAGTACTAATCTCACAACCCTTCACATGTATTGAGTTACCATTTGGATGAAGCAGCCTGATTTCTAGGTTGGGAACAGGTTTGACTTTTTTTTTCTTTCACAAAAGATAGATTGATATTGTGCTGAGCGTTTTGGCTCTAATCCGGATTCTGCTGGATTAGGCACTTAGACTTAAATCTGCTGGATGGTGCCTTGATATGCATACTTCAATGATACAAACTTTGATGAAATGTGCAAGTTTCCCAATGGTGGAAAATGTCTGTTATTTGTGAAATGTAGAATGGTCATGCCTTAACTGCAGAGGGGTCTTAGATCTGCTGGATACTTGTTGCTTGATTTCAGTAACTCCAGACTCTCCCAAAAACAATATTCTGAGATAATGTATATGTCAATGTACCTTCTGTTATTGACCAGCAGGGCGTAAAGAATGGAACAATAGTGATGCGTGGTCACATTTAGTTGTATCACCATCATTAAACATAGGGTATTTGAGGTCCACTTTGTAGGATTTAAGCGCAGAAATGTAATATTACATATAAGAATTCAAATATATGAATTGGCCAGTAGATCACCTCAGTGAGACAACTGCAGTAGTCCTTCAACTACTCCAAACGTTCATTTGAAGTGATTTTTTTTTTGCCACTCATAGGATGAGGTTGTTGCTATTGTCTGATGACATCACATAAAAGAAATCTAATTATATTCAGCCATGGCACTGAAAATGAATTCTTGCTGCTAGTCCCTCTTTATTAATTCCGAACTCCTCTCTCCAACCCGGCCGACTATCAGCAGGATGGTTCTCCCTTGCAAGCCGGGTCCTGCTCAAGGGTTCTTCCTGTTAAAAGGGAGTTTTTCCTTGCCACTGTCTGCTTGCTCGGGGGCTCAGGCTCTGGGTCTCTGTAAAGCATCTAGAGACAATTTTGATGGTATAAGGTGCTATATAAATAAATTGAATTGAATTAAATTGAACTTGACTCACGTTTTTACTGTTGTCTTCCTGTAACAACTCACCTCTCACGAGATTTGTGTTTCTGATTAAACAATAAGTTTTTTATTTTTATAGGTAAATATTATTTAATATGTGTAGAAAAAAGACCCAGGTTTAAAAGTAACAGATTTCCCTTAAATTCCCCTAAATTAAAGAAGTCCTACCAATGCTTTTAGCATCTGCTCAACTGTTAAAATGAACACTCTGCTTGTGGGCAGATGCAGTAAATCCATGAAATCCAAGTAAGACCAACTGTTTTAAACCTAAATCAGCTCACACACAGTCCAGTGAGCACTTTTTGATTGCATGTAAGTACAGCTAAAAATCAACATGAATTAATACTTAACAAGCAATGAAACTTGTCTGATTTGTTTAGGAGCAGAGCAAGTCTTACTGCTGGCTCGACGAACTGACCTGAGGAGAATCTCTCTCGACCTGCCAGATTTCACTGACATAGTGTTACAGGTAAACACATACATTTAAGTTATCAGTCCTCTTTTGTTGCACTCTCATGTATTGTTCATTTTTTATCTGTTCATGTAGGTTGATGACATTCGTCATGCCATAGCTATAGACTATGACCCAGTTGAGGGTTACGTTTATTGGACAGACGATGAAGTTCGGGCCATCCGGCGATCCCACATTGATGGCAGCAATGCCATGATGCTGGTTACCACGGAGATCAACCACCCAGATGGCATTGCTGTGGACTGGGTGGCCAGAAACCTTTATTGGACTGACACTGGCACTGACCGGATTGAGGTATGTCAGACTTTACATTAGGGTTCTGTTCATTGTAAAAAGCTGTGTACGTTAAAAAACACCTGTTACATCACTTAATTTATGGAACTTTAAAACCACTGATTGCCCCTTCAGAGCAACCCTGGCCATGCTTTAATTTTATATTGTTTGATAAATGTGAATGTGGTCCATTTCACTCACTGGTTTCTCCCTGACTAGCTTAACAAGTAATTATTTGATTAATTTTTTAAAAAACGTTGGATGAAGATGAATCATGTCATACTCTAAGTAAGTTGTATTTTAATGCTGAATTGTGTCACGTGGTATTGTAGGTAACCAGGCTCAATGGAACGTCTAGGAAAATTCTGATTTCTGAGAACTTGGATGAACCCAGAGCCATCGTCCTGGACCCTGTTAATGGGTAGGTGCTAGTGTGTGTGCGTGTATGTTGGAGTTGGCCCTCCCAGCAGTGCCGTAGATACCTTTCTCAGAATGGACATTCTGCATTGTACAACTGGTTAATTCCAGTAGGTTTGATATATTTAATATTAACTAATTATACAATTCCACTTCCAAACATTAGTGTGGACAACACTTTGTTGCAACATTTAAATGGCTGTGTTGGGAAATATGAGACTAGAATGAGAAAATATATGTGCATTTAGAAAAATTTCAGTATTTCATCGATTTTAGAAAGTGACTGTGCCCTGCATCCTAGTAACAGGGGCAATATCAGAGAGGGGAAACAACCTGGCCTTAACAAGCCATATGAGGTTCAGATGAAATGAGAAATCCAGGTATCATTAAACTCTACTGCTATTAAGGCTTGTCTGTTTCTTTAGAAATTATGAATTGGTTGGCTGATTGCTGTAATTTTGTGAAAATGTACATTTTATGCTGAAGAGTCCTCAAAAACTAAAATGGACAGACTTGACATTATTTACATATTTACATATACAAATGTGTAAAAGTTTTCCCTGTGACTGGAACTAACCTATTTTCTGTCATTGTCTCCCCGTCTCTTTCAGCTACATGTACTGGACTGACTGGGGTGAGCATCCCAAAATCGAGCGGGCCAACCTTAATGGATTGGACAGGGTGGTTCTACTCAACAGTTCTCTTGGATGGCCTAATGGGCTAGCTCTAGATTATGCGGCAGGAAAACTCTACTGGGGAGATGCTAAAACTGACAAGATAGAGGTACGTCAAATGCGGTCAATACATCTGTGCACTGTTTCACTGGCTCATTTACACAGCTGGGACACAGCTGAAAGGCAGGACAGAACAGAAAATCAGATTAACATGAAGGGAATGAAGAAAAATTAGATGTATGTGCTTGCATGTGCGTTTTTAATCATGTCCCAAGTGAATGTGGAGTTATGCAATAGATGGACAGACTTGTGCACTATTGTGTTAGATTGTTGTCATCTGGTCTGGTCCCTACCGGTCTCTTTCTTGTCTGGCCTGGTTTGGTATGGTCTGTACTGGTACATTTTCTCCACTGACAGATAACAGCAACGATGGTTTCACTATTTAGCATTTCCTTTTTGGTTGAGCATCTGCTTATCAGTAATATCAGCCACGACAGTACACGTGCATATTGAAAACATATGGCCAAATGACCCTCAGTAGCTCACAGCATTGTGTAATAATGTATAGCAGGGGTGGCCACAATTTTTTGGCTTGCGAGCTATTTTTAAAATGGCCAAGTCAAAATGATCTACCCAAAATAAAAATGCTAAACATATATTTATTTATATATATACTGAGTATACCTTATATATTTATAATATATGTTGGTGTACCTTGCATAACAGCATGATCCCGTATGGCACAATACAATTCTGTACATTTTTGGCCATTACCTTACTTTGATGACTTGCACTGCATGGAATCAGCCAGGGCTGCATAGTCCGGACAGTAGCTGCTGCTAGCCAACCTCAACCCGTGTGTTAAAAAAAGATGAGTTCTCAGACTTGCTGCACAGTATGTCAGTCAAATGGCAAACGCCTTAGTGAAGATGGATGATAGGCTAACAGCTATTTTTTTTAATGCCATATGATCTACCCACACTACGTATGCGATCGATCAGTCTATGGTGATCGACTTATTGGACACCACTGATGTATAGTATATTATGTAATTAGGCTAAAGCATAAGAGAAAGCTATGAAGATACAACAAAGACATGTGCAGTGAAGAAGAAAATACTATGAATGATTGTTGACTGACTTGAAACATGTCAAATTAACAGCTGCTAGCAGTCTGGTATGCGAGTCAAGTCTTTATAAATACTGCTCATCACAGACTCATTTTGAAAGTATTATAACTACAACCGCATTTCACAACAAGGTCAACAAAGACTTAAGCTGGAAGTTCATCATGATATCACAAGTGCAGATGCTATTCTGATTTGAGTGTTTTGGACTCAGATCTAAAACATCTGTCTGTGATGGGCAAATTTAGCTTTCTGAATAACCACTCATTTGAACTACTTCACACTTGACACTGACCGTGTAGGGCTATTAGAATCAGAATCAGAATCAGAAATTCCTTTATTTATTCCTGAAGGGAAATTCTTGAATTAAATCATCAATATAAAAACTGAAATTACTTGACCCCTCATTAGGCATAACCAGTTTCTACATGGCTCTGGATGTAATGTAGGCTAGTGTAGATCTGCACCCGATGATTTGTTTTTTTAATCATTTAACCTCAAGATTGTTTCAGACATTGTGTAGATATTTTTTCATATTTTGTTAACTCAGTCGCTCAGTTCACAAGTTCTGCTCAGATCTGGTCCTGCATCCTGATCCAATCACGAGTTAACTGCTCTAAGTACAGATCTGAATGAGCCCAACCCTCAGTCCACTCAGAGGTGGTCTGGTCCCCATTTGAACACATTCTTACAGCAGTGTGTACTTGGATGTGTCCTGTACAACGCTGAACAATCTGCTACTCATCTGTCATCCAGAATAGAACAAAGTCATAGACAGACAAGATTTCAGGTTTCTATTTGGTTTAGTGTAAAGCAGATTCCATTTGCTCTCTTCCTTCCTGAGATAGGCAGCAGATGATTGTTGTTGATGTTGTCTGTTTCAGCTGATTTCACCATGGAGCTCGTAACCACAATATGAAGCCTCCTTTAAAAATGATGCAATTTTGAGAGTTGCTGAACCAGGAGGAACTCAATAAACAGCTACAACTAATTCTAAATCATTTAGGCTTTCTTCTAAATTTGGTATTAAAAGCAATACATTAAGTTGGAAGTGTGCTCTGTGTCTAAGTGTTTCTTACCTGCTAGCAGCTGTTTGAATGCACTTATTTTACTATTGACACCAAATGTATATGAAAGGAAACAATTGATGGTAAACGTCAATACAGTAAATTCTTACTAATATAGGCTACTTGTTGTCAGAGTCAGCCAAAATAATGTATACACACATCAGGAAAAAAGGGTAATGCCATCTGTTGGGAAAACATCGTACAACAGTGCACAGTGTTATCGGAATTTGATCAGACTTTGAAAAAGATATCTATATGTACAGAAGTACTTATACAAATTGAATATTTATGCATGCTTTGTGTGTATACCTTATTTTGGCTGACTCTGTATTTGAATTTTCTGTTGTATGTTATAAATATGCATAGCCACGGCCCCTACAGCCTGAAACCAGGCTATGACAACTGAATTCAGTGGCTAAGTTGGAGGCAGGTGATGTTTTTGGAGGCAGTCTACATCACCAACCACCCCATACACCGTCACCCACCACCGCCACCACCCCACCCCACCCTTCCCTCTTCCTATAATACCGAGGCACTCTGCACTTTGCCGACTGTTGAGAGTTAGAGGCGGTTTGAGCGGATTACATGGCTTTAATATTGTGACTGACTTGTTTCACTGTACTGTTAGCATAGATATTTTAGTGTTAATTTTATAGTTCTGCGTTTATAGTATTCAGTAGGTTAGTAAGCGATTTTGGACAGTTGTTAGGTTTGCGTGCTAGCTTCAACTCGTAGTTCAACTTCATGTGTGTTAGAGAGTTAGTTTGGTGGTTGTGGCATCTGCAGAATTTGATGTGTATAGTAGTTTTAACATATTTTCATAGCAACAGAGAGATATAGAGAGTAGACTAGAACAAAAATACGAATTCTTAAGCTCTCTGGATGAATGTGTACCAATCGCAAAAAGGAAGCTGCTCTGTCGCTCTCTCCCTCTCGCTCGCCCTCTCTCTCTCACTTCCTCTGTCAGGGTGAATGGACCCACCTTAAAGGACTTTTTTCACATTTCAGCCTTGTTTTTATCCTGTTGAAAATAATTGTACACTTGCCTGATTCTCTTTCTTATGTGTGCGTGTGGATGTGTTTGTGGTCTGATTTTCGTCAGTGTACACCCACTGTAAACCATGTCCCATATCCGTGTTTCCACCTCAATGACAGAATAGTAGATTTCTCTAGAAGTTGAGTCAAAGGATGAATCATACTGTCTAAGTAGTAGTTCCAAGAGAAGCAAAGACACATGAGGCATCCTCCTATGCGAGCAAATAATGTGTTGTAATATGCTTTATACGTCACACCAGAGAAGGCCTTGGTGGTGAAGAAAAACAAGTGGAGAAGGAAATTCATGCATTTGTGTGTTTGTGATTGAATGCACTAACATGGCTACATACAAAGTCCAAATGCAGACTGTGAACACTGCTCGACAAAGATGAAATGAAGGCTTTCATGGGAGCCCTCTGTTTTTTGGGTGCGTATTGTTCACAGCACATGTCCATAATAGTTGTGGTCCATTAGTCAGACTTTAAAGCTGCCTTCAACATCAACAGGTTTGGGCTAACTATGACTTTCCTGAGATCTGATGAGCAAGACACATGTCAAATGACAAGGTTGCTTCATTTCAACATTTGTGAAACATGTTAATTGAAAATTGGAGAAACATGATGTGGCTGATGAATACACTGATGACCATTCAGAGGCTGCATTTGACATATCAGCTATTTGCCTTGGTGCTGTGGTGCTTATGTTAAAGGGGCAGTTCAACCCCAATTCTGAGATTTATATATTTACTCTTACCTGTGGTGCCACTGATCGATTTTAGATTGTTTTGACGTTTATTGTTTTTATTGTTATTGCTGTTATTAAGCAAAATGGCAGATATTTTAATGCTCATGTGTTCTAAATCTCATATCAGAATTCAACCAGTATTGAGTTTTGAAGACAATAGATTGTAGCCCTAACCAGCTAAAAATAACTGCAGCCCCAACCCAGCTTTGTCCCCTGGTGTTCAAGCCCCACTCACACCCAACACAACAAAATCTATAATTTTTCAACTCAGGGCCAACCCGGCTCAAGACTGAGACCAACTATAAGCTCTGATGTGAACAAGAACACATAAACTCTCAAACTGCTTGGAAGTTGTCTTAGGATCAACCTAAACAAGCAAATAAATAAATAAAAATGCATTCACTGTGTACTGGGGATGTTGTGAAGAAAAAAATATCTCCCCACTCTCCAACCTATCAACCTATGATACTCTGCATGGCCACCTTAACTGTGACATATAGTGCATGTAAATAATTGACTGTAATGCATTCATGTAACTAAACTGTGTGTATGTAGAATATTTGCAATATAATCAACATAACAGTATTTCATACAGTGACCTTTTTTTGTGCATGTGTATGAGCGCAAAGAAAGGAGAGAAGTTAAATACCCAGGCCAGGTCTATTAAAAGAAAACAGGCCTAAACTCAGCCCGAATCGACTCTACTCGCAGACCTCTGCATGAGATACTGTGTGTGCTAATATGTTATACCTTCAAAGTTTACCAGTGTTTATTTGTTTAATTATTTACCAGTTGTGAAAGTAAGTAAAAGAGTGACCGTGAAAGACATGAAACGCTTAAACTCTTGCTTCAAACCGTTATGTCAGTCATCATATCAGTCATCGTATGATTCTATGGTCTTGTCCTCTTTCTTCCCTTATGAGGACTTGTATATAGCTTTATAGTGTACTGTTTTTACTTACCTTGTAAATTGTTAATTTATTTTACCTCTACATTCTTTTGTAACTGTTTTTGCACACTCTTTGCTTTTTGCACTCCTCTTCTGTCCTTGTGAGCTGCCACAACAAGTGAATTTCCCCACTACGGGATCAATAAAGTCTTATCTTATCTTCGTCTTATCTTATCATGCATCTGATGTTGCTGTACCTTCAGCAAATGGTACTGAAGGCCTGGTATTCAGGGCTCTTCAGCATACTGTAAAACATGGACTCTGAAGAGTGAAACTGTGTTTCAAGCCAATTAATCTGCACTTAAAGAAAACCACTAATGCTGTGTAAATGTTTCAGTACTAAGTGCTTATTTGCGTACTCATTCAATGCTTTGTCCTATCGGTGGGATTTTCCCAGATAGCAACTACCCCAAATTAGTGCTGTGACTGAGGGTTTTTTTTCCTGATCCATTCGTCTTTTTTCAGTTGATTTATTGTTAAATTTAAAAATGTTTAATGCGTCTGAGGATCTGCTTCTTTGGCATGAGTGTTTACAGTATGAGCTGCAGTTATTTACTCAGTTAATGCTCTGTATGTTTAGATGTTTGAATTATACCTCTATTTCAGACAGTGTGGTGTGTGTGTGTGTGTGTGGCAAGCATGCCAAATGGCTGAAAACTGAACAGTACCAAGCATTTTATACCTATTGAAAGAGATAAAATGATAAATGACTAAGGCAGGCTGAAGACTTTATCCAGAAGCACTGGAGGAATGCTGTCTCTCTCCCTCTGTCTCACTCTCTTTCTCACTATGTTTTCAAGTGTTTTTCAAAGAAATCTGACTCCCCCTCTGCAACCTTCCACCCCACCCCCTCTTGAAAAAAAAAAAAAAAACCTCTGAAGTTACCGCACAGAGACCCTCCTTTTGAAAAGGAGTGTGTGTGTGTGTAAGAGTGAGTGTTAGCAGCTTTGTCTGATGTGTTGCTTTGCTCTGCCCACACACAAAATGGCGGCTTTGTTGTTGTGATTATGCAGATTCACTATGTGGAGTGCCATTCAGTCACACTGCAGAGCCATATAGTGACTGTTTGTGAATGTGTGTGTGTGTTCGTGTGTGTAAGGTAGAACTCAGAGAGAAGGGAGGGGTATATGTTGGAATTCCCCCTGCTTAAAGCCCTGCACCTTGTTTCATTTTATTTTCCTTGCCCGTGTCTTGTTTTTGTAATTGTCCAACTGAAAGGGCTAACTCTCTACATCACAATCTAACTCATAGTATCAGGGGTGTCATGTTGTCAAGTACATTTACTAAAATATTATCTTGTTGATAACCGAAAATGTCCACTTCTGTGAGTTGAACATTACAACAATGAAGGTTTCTGTGGCTTGACAAGTTAAAACAGCTGGTAGGGTCCATGAGAAGTGTGGAAGAACCTGAAAGCTACTCTAGGAAATGAAACTTGAAGTTGTATGGCGTTGCTGAAAATACCAAGGAATATGTACACAAGGAGGCCATCAAAATTTGCCAAGTAGGGTGACTGGAGATGGAAAATCAGCTCACTTGTGACATAAAAACTCTTCACTGGGTTGGATGAAAGGGACCAAATACAGCTGAGTCCTTGTCCAAGGGCCATCACTCACGGTTAATTTTGTCCATTATTACAAACATACAACTTTGCCTAACTTATTTTTGTTTTTCACATTCATTATTTTTTTGCTTTCCTCAATTTTCCTTTGCATTCCTCAGTCTTTATGAGCTTGGTTATTACAGTAAATGGGGTGAAGGTTTGGGGATTCTTTGTAGTGTGGCTTCTGATGGTCTAGTCCCATCCTGCTGGAAACTCGGGATAGGAGGTCAAGAAATGATTGTCGAAGGCAGTGTAGAAAGTACAGAAGAACAGTTTTTAACCTGGATTTACAGTCAAAGGACAATGACATGTTCAAGATTTAATCCTTTCCCCTGTTGCCAAGTCTCTGTAAGTCTAATAGCACGATCTTCAACTGCAAAATTATCATCATATTGTCAGAAAAATGATGAGATGCTTAAACAAACACTTCAGGTTGCAGTTAGACCAGTGAGACACACACAGACACAGCTGAGCGAGCTGCACAAAGTGGCACAAGGTCTGGTGCAGAGTGAAATGAGATTAGATCTGTCATGTGCGTGTAAAAAATGTAATATCACCATTCAAATGATATCATTAATGTTAGCTATGCTTAAGAAGAGCAGAGTGCACAGTGGGGTGCGAATTCTTTCATTCTATCGATATTTTTAAAAACATTTATACAATGCAATTGCCAATCTGCTCCAGCCTACATGTCACAGATAAAGCTGAGAGACAGAGACAGCGATGCCCATATTCCAACCTCACGCCCTGCACACACACTGGCTAGCCAAAGGCTGATGCCAAGAAACATTTCTAGCACAGCAAAATAATAACAGTAATAATAAGAAAAAATACAGACGCATACCAGGTCTCTACAGATACACCACACACTTACAGTGAGCCTTAAGTGATGATTGAAAGATGATACTGACACTTAAGCTATGCACAATGTGCATAATTCTAATACTTTTGGAAATATCCAGACATATATTGGTTGTGCTTTGTAGATTTGTATATCTTAGAGGAGTGGACTATTGGCTTTGGCTATTGACTTTGTCTTCTGTGATCTCCAATTGCCCTTCTAGTATTAAAAAACTGAGTTAACATAAACAATATGAGCAGCATAGAATTTGCTGCCAGTATCTTCATAATGACCAAGGCCTGAATAAACCAGAGCGTTCATGAGATGAACTAGCCTTATATCTTAAAATAATGCTGCAGACACCATATCACTTTCAGCACTTCAGCATAATGAGCTCCGTATGGCTTTTATACGATAGGCAGAGTGGCACTTCTGAGTTTTTGTTCTGGTTGATCATCAGATGTTTGATTAATTGCTCACTCTGTCTGTCTTGTTGCGTCTATGGATAATTAGTGTTTTCACCGCTGACTCCAATAAAATATGTAATAAATTCTATTTGACTGTCTTCACTGTGGACTCTGCTCTCATGTCAGGCTTCGGCATAACCCCACACTGATATGCCAAAAGACAGTGAGACAGCGCAGAGATACACAGTGCAATGACTGGATGCTGTCATGTTTGTATTTGCTTTGTCATAAACTGTCCATGTCAATGGACAATGTCCAAAACTTATCATTGTTATTGACATATGCTTGCATTGGATCCTCTATCAAGATTGTTTTTTTTTTGTTTTTTTTGCTCAGTCCTAGTTAATACCCAGAGGAAGTGACGTCTGTGTTGGTGACATTGTACGGTGTTTTGAATGGAGGATTTTTGTCCAAGGAAGTTCCTTAACCGACTTTCCCAGAGCAGGAAGCAGGGAGTAAGGAGTGCTGTTTATGTAGCTTGGTGAAAGGAATGCAGCTAATGACATCACCACTGAATACAAAACTCAACAACATTTTTTCTGGTTGGTCAGTTGCGTACTATTTTTATTGATCATTTATCTCCGTTGCGCGCACAATTTCAAGTGAGTTTTCAATAATTTTTGATGATATAGTTTTTGCTGTTCAAATCACCTCCATTAGTCTCACTGAATGAATGAATTAGAATATGTTTTTCCCCTGCTTGGAAGAATAACAATAGTGCCATCAGGTCTCTTTTCCAACATCATGCCATTCATGCCAAATTTAATTCTCCTTGTAGAGCAATTGCAGTGAAAGAATATGTGGATATTATCACATATATTTAAAGACTTACTACATTTATAATAACATACAGATGTTAACACAGCAAAGTTTTTCGTTCAGTACTTGTCTTGAAACACAGTTACAGTGAATATCAGTGTTTTGGCTTAGGTTTGCTCTGCCTTGGAAAAGGGTGCATACCTGAATGAATCAATTAGACAAAGGATTTAAATGATGTTTTTGTGCACATTGGCCTCTGAGAGGCTCTGTGCTGTCCTTATGTTTTGTCCTACATGAGGGCCGTGAAAGGGGATTCGAGACAGCTTTGTGAAATGGGAAATCCTCTCATTAGAACACAGTGGTAATAATGGAGCAGCCACTCAAAGACAGGCAAACACATATATTGAATATATGAAGCCAATACTAATCCCCCTGTTACAAGTAAAGGCAGTAACCCAGTAAAATACTGTATGTGAAATGTTTACCATGTTTGTACATTATTTTCAGATACGTTGGTGTGGAATTATTTTCATTTAAAATTTGCAGTTGGGGTTTTTTTTGGCCTTGAAGCAGTCTCTGAGATAGTATTCAGTATTGAGTATCTGCTAATGTTCCCTAAGTTAAAGGTTTTTGACTTGTTATGTTGATATGACAGCTGAGAGGCTCTGCATTCCAGCTTTCTTGGGTTTCTATGATATTTTGTGTAACATTTGTGGACAGAGAAAGGTCAGTGATTAGCTTTGTGGTTTGGTTTGTACAGGATTTAAACAATGCCTCTGATGCTGCTTTAGCATGCTTCCATAAATCCTGATCGGGTCTGTTCTTTGTAACTCCCAGGTTAGAGAAACAGAACCACCTGTTGTTGCTCAGAGTTTCCACACTGTCCTGCCAGCTTTCTCATCCATGTTTCTTCCAGCCTTTTTCCCTCTCTCTGTCTCTCTACTGTGTTACCACAATGAGATAGTAGTTGCATGTCTCATTTCCTCTGAGAGCTCCGTCTTTGGCTCGTGTGTGCGTGTGTGTGTGTGTGTTGTGACTGATCTTACATTAGAATGGTAATATTGTGGTCTGATGTGAGCACTGTTGTGGTGAGTAAGCAACAGCAGCTACTACCAACAGCTTTGTGTGTGGGCCATACAACAATTTCTTAAAAAATATAAGAAATGGATCTTTTTCGCCCACTTACCTAGCAATTTTCAATAACCTCCACTATATTTTGATTACTATTTTTTCATGCCAAAGGCAGCATATTTATATTTTCATATATATATTCATGTATATCCATGCTTTTTTCACAAACTCGATATCTAAGGAATCGTGGTGTCCTCTTGAAATAAAGATGAACTGGTTAGAATTTCGTATGTTAGAGGTCTCTGTGACGTCACCAAACATGTTTTTAGCCGTAACTCAATTCATAAACTAATTTTAACAAATGTCATGAAGGGATGTGATGAAGGTTAAAGTTCAACTTCTCTCTGACATCATAATGTTTTCTGTCGTTTAGTCAAAACCATAACTCAAGAACACAAAGCGCGATTGTGACCATATGTCACATTTGGTCAGATTTCAATTTCATTTCATTTCGTTTATTTATATAGCACCTTATACAGTAAAAATTGTCTCTAGATGCTTTCCAGAGACCCAGAGCCTGAATCCCTGAGCAAGCAGACAGTGGCAAGGAAAAACAAGGAAAAACTCCCTTTTAACAGGAAGAAACCTTGAGCAGGACCCGGCTTGCAAGGGAGAACCATCCTGCTGATAGTTGGCTGGGTGAGGGGGGGGTGAGGGGGGGGGAGAGAGAGGTAGACAGGACAGAGAGGATGAAAGAGAGAGAGAGAGAAACATACATGCAATAAACATCATAAATTACAAAGGACAGACATGACAGGTTGTTATAATTGGAATTCTGAAGACTATGTATTGTATGTATTGTTTTTTAGCTGATATGTTGTTTAAGTTAGTTATAATATCACCACATAGAAGAACAACATGGGCAGATGTTGACAGTAGACATTGGGTTTGTCAGAGGGCCTGATGCAATAAGTCAGATACGGAATTGGGTGTCCACTTTGAAACTGTGATTGTTTCAGCTTCAGCTTAAGCTTTCAGCTTCAGTTTCACACTTCACACCTTTCTTGAAGATGAGTGTGAAGCATCCGCGTTTTAGAATTTGTACCTTTTTTTTTTTAAAGTAACATCCATAAGCATTCTAGTCCACCACAAGCTCACTGGTTTTGATGATATTGAGCTTTAGGTGATTGTTGTTGCATCAGTCAGTACAAATCAAATCAGCATATAAATTCAGATAATCTTATGTATAGCAAAGATCCTCGGGATGCATCCCCAGTTCCACCAGAGTGTGTAAAACCCTTTTTTTGATAACAGCTAACATATTTTCTATCATTTCAGTTTAATTATGTGAGGGTTATGTCTGTTCTGTCTAAATTTAAACATCAACACTGTTAACAGTCATGGCATTACTGATGGTGTATAATCAGACGCAAAAATGACTCTTGTCCCTTTATAAATACCAGGCAGCAGACCATTATATAACAGAGCTAAATTTTATTGCACTATTGTACAAAGATCAAGCCTGCACTCCTGGTTACCAGACCAGAGGCCCTTGAATAGTTCTTTTCCTGAGAGCCCTTTTCACCAACTTGAAGGTGAAGTACAAAGTAAAGTGCATTAACGCATAAACATAGGCCAGTGAGAACTCATGTCACATCAGTAATTCTTTCTCTATAGACCTGTGCATTGTTAGGCAAATTATGAATGCAAGATGCAATGCTAACTTGCTTCCCAAGGAGTACATGTGTTCTTCCATTCAGCAGCACTGAATGAGCACTCAGCAGTCAGAACTCAGACAGAGATCTCCACAAACAGCAGAAAGATCCTTTACACCTCACTGAAGTCTCTGCTGATTGACATTCTTTTTTCTTAGAGTATGACTTCAAGAAAAAAAAAATTGTTCCAGGTAGCTGCATCTATAATGTCCACCACTGATAAATAAATCAAATCTAACAAATATTTCAATTTAAATCACAGTTCATTAATCTGTCATTGAACAACATGGAGTTGTGCAACAAAATGCAAGTGGAGTCCCTTGTGGTGGAGGATGAGGTTAGGTAGTCTGGTTGTATGGCAAAGGGCTGTATTGTTTGCCAGAAGGCAGCAAGATGAACAGGCTGTTGTTAGGATGGGTGTTGTCAGAAGTTTTGGGTTCTCTGGAGGCACCTCCCTTCATCATGTTACTGATGTTTTCTACATAGAAATCTAGATGTCCTTATAGCCTCAGATTTTGCCTCATAATATCACATCCAGATGTTTTCTTCGCTATCACTAAAATCCAATGACTGTCTGTTTCCATAGTTATAGAAAAAACTTCTAGCTGACAGTGCAGCGTGGCGTTTCCATGGTGAAATCTAAGTTAAAAGTATGGTGCAGAATACAAGAATTTAAGGTAGAAAAACAAGATGAAGCAAACTGTGCCAATTTTTCACACATACCTACGTTATAATACCTATGTTATTACTTTAAGGTAAAAAAAAATCTGAATGAATAAATGTCAGACTGTGCAGTGTGACTGAAGCAGAATCTTGACAAAAATGGGTTCATAGTCTGTGTTTAGTGCTGGGATAAGGCAGTTAGACTTTAAGTCACCTGACAGAAAAGTAATGTCCTCAGCAAGTTAACCATTAGCATAATTTAGAAATAAAGCAAATTCCAAATCTATTGGAGTTTTGCATATGGACACACAGTCAACAGTGACAGATTTCAGTGAATCCCCGATTGGTGTGAAATGTTAGGGTTCTCAGTGACACACTGTTCAACCCTCCTGTTCAACACTGTCCCATTCATCCTGTGTGTTTTAGTATGTTTATCAAGGAATAATGCACCAACGCATGTGAACCGTCCTGTGATGGCCTGACTTCTTCCTGCATGTGCGATGAGACCTTTGTTACTTTTCTGTTTGTTCTCTTTCTTGTCTTTTTTGGCCCCCACCTTCCCCATTTCCATCAAGAAATCAGACATTCTCACACTCAAAATAAAAAAGGAGGGAAGGGAGGGAAGAAGGGGGAAAATAAAATCACTCTCCCAGTACATAATTCTTCCTGTGAGAGAGAAGGAGAGGGCAGAGAAAGGGAGTGTCTGTGCCATCTTTTCACTGGGATGGCCATGTCTAATTGTGTCACAGTGATAAATGAATAGTTTTTTTTGTGGTGAGGTCAGGAACCTCCCCTGGATCAGTGAATGGTTTATTTTTTTTTTCACTTTGTGCACCCCCACCGCCTGAATGGATATTTAAATGAGTATTCACCAAACCAGATAGCTGGATATACTGTTGCTCATTGGCAACACTAATTCTGCATGTTTTGTTACTTTTTTGATTTTTTGTAAAGTCAGTTTGAAATACATGCTGAAGCTGTTCCAGCTTTTACCTAACGCCTCCCTCCTCAGTCAGTTCCTTCTGTTTTGTGTAAGCACATTGGTGTGTATTTTGAGTCGTGTTTGGCTGTGGTTGGGAGGCTGAACTAGTCTTTGTAGTAGTTTTCTCAAAGTGGGGCCACATGGAGTTTAAACCCCCAACTGTATGCGTCACTCTTTCTGTAGTTCCCTGCTTTCCTGTCCTCACTTGTTCCTTCTACTTTGTTTTTATGCTTATTAAGTATTTCTGCACATAGCACGTAATTAAACAATGTCATTACTTCTTTATTTATTCTCATGTGCAGCTGGGGCTGAGATCATATCATGTCTTCGTTTTGTGAAATTCTTTTTGTAAATTAAATATTAGTTAACAAAATTAATATGGGAATTTTGTTTTACACATGTGAAACATTTTATTTGATATAATGCATAACAAAGTATTAAACAATAATTTGAGTTTCAGTATTAGTTATGAAGGGTTTAAAAAGCCAAAACTTAGCATATAAATATATTTAAATCAATGAACACATATTGTGTATATATATATATAACATAAATATTTATTTGCGTATTTATTTATTTATATATTTTATATAGTGTAACTTGCTGCAATGAAATACATAAATAGGTCAAAGTTTATTATTTTTTGGTAACAGAAAATCTTTCTTGCCTTTGCACAGAAATATGTCAATAGTTAAGCCATGTTAGTTTTGGTTGCATGGTTAAAAATCATAACAAAAGTTATGTCATGACACTGAAAAAAGCAGATCAGGAAAAAGTGCCTTTTGCCTACCTGTGGCCTGTGGCCTTGTCATTTAGGCTACATCCACACATGTATGTTTTCATTTTTAAAATAAAAGCGCTCTCTCTGTTTGAATCTGATCTCTGTCTATAGTGGCTGGTAGGACTCAGGACTGGTGTCTGTGTCATAGTTTCCCAAAGTCTCTGCTTCTGCCCACAGTTTTCAAAATGAAACAGGGTTAGCAGTGTGTGAGGTTTTAAAGTGTTAAAGTGAAAATGATCTTTGTCCAGATTACCATTTTAGCGCAGTCTGTGTTAGTGCATACTAACACACTAGAACATGCTGATGGACATTGAGATTGTCTGCTCTGCTTCACTGGTAACAGAAAATGTGGTTTTTACTTTTATGTATCTCTACTTACTTTCTGTTTTTACTTTCTAGTATATGTTACAGGTACGTGGCTGGTTCTGAAGCAATAGATATTTTTTCCTGTGAACAGGACAAGAATGATGAGACAGGGAAATGTGACTGCCTGCTCTTCACAAAATCCTCCTGTACAATGCTATTTTTGTTTAAACATTGTCAATAACATTTTTTTCATCATTCTATTTTTAATGCCCATTGTGTATCTCTAAATAGAGACAAGATAGCATACAATTCTTCAATGTCCGAAGTCAAATATGAATTCATTAGTTCATAGTCCAATTGCGTTAGTGGTTTGGCGGAGTCCCCCTTGGCACTCAGGTCATACAACAGCCATGCTACCTCCACAGAGGTTGTCATTTTTGTTGTGCTTTTCGCATGCGGACATCATCTCTAGCTGAGGTTAATCAGGGTCAATTTGGACGTTCTTCAGGAACCACAGTTTTATTGATGTGAGTATTCCACCAGACACTAGTTCTTCCTGGCCTCGTCCAAAACTGGTGCTGGACATGGCAATCGTTCGAATAATAGCTTGCCTCGTGCCCTTGTAGGCAGTGATGATGTTATGAAATGCATTATTTCAATGTACAACAGCTGCTAGGTCAGCAGTGCCTTTAATTTGCTATCCATATTGAATTAACCGCAGGAAGTCAAGGTTACCGTGTTTGTTTATTTTTTCCTGGAAAAGTGAAATATATTTAGGGCATGACAAATCAGGGAAGGGCACAGAATATTTCTGCCCATCCAGACTAAAACACAACTATGAAGCTTTCAACTGCATTTCCTAATGTGTTAGTTGTTCTGAAACTCCAGTGTAGTGTGGATGCAAGGTTCAAGTCTAGCAAGTGATATGCAAAATGAAAATGTATTGGTGTGGATGTGTTGTATTAAATTTCAGCAAAAAAAAAACAAAAAACTGCCAGAGCTGCAGTGTTCATGTCAGCTTGAAGATGGCCTTATGTAGTACTAAGATCACTACTAGTACTAATACTACTGCATGAAGAACAGTTGTTCTATCTCAGAAAGTGACCTGTGATTTCATCATGTGTTTCTCTTTCCCTGTGCTTTACGTAACATGGAAAAATAGCCTGTTAGCATATTAATCCTGGCTCACTCAAACCAACACATCTAACCAGCTGCAGGGTTGCGCTGCACACAACTGTTTCCAAGCATTCACTTTTAATTTATTTGTTTGTTGTGCACATAAAGTGTTGCACACTATCCAACAGAATGTTTCCCATTTGTGAAATCTCTGGCATAGCACAGTGAAGAACTCAGGCAGAGTGTGACATACACACACAAGCACACGGCGCTCATGCACAGTGTAGATAACTGTAGTGTGACTAAAATAAAAGAGCATGTCTATTTCAGTTGAGGCCAGTCCAGTAATAGCACAGACAGTGAGGAGGAGGGCTGGACACAAGTTCTAATTGCAGCCTTGCCAATTGCAGCTCTCACTTTCCAGTAGTAGAAACACACACACTTGCACGCATAGGGAGCAGGAGCACCTGTATCAATTTTCAGCAGTCTGATAATAGATGCTTTATGACTGATATGCACACACGCACATAAACATACACAGAACAGAGAGAAAGGCTATGTAAAATTATGTGATGTACATTTGTGTGTGCTAGCATTGTGTGTTTCCCTATGTTTTGTCTGTGATTTTGAAATCTGTGTGTCAGCATGGAAGTTTAAGGCTGACCCAATGTTGTTTCTGCATCTGTTACTGACTCTTAGTGACGATTTAACGAAAATCATTTAATTACGTTTTAAATATAATTTAAAATGATACCTGTAGTGTATATAAGAGAAATTCCAACACCCTTCCTTGTGTTTTTACTGCATTTTACAAAGTGGGACTTTTCAGATACACACCATTAAGAAAACAAGAGTGGTAACAGCTTTGTTGTATCTTGACTGTCATTGTTATGTGCTGTTTGGTACATGAGCGAAGCAGACAGCAGTAAAAAAGTGTGTTTTTTTTGTATCTACAGCAAATTGTTTTCATGCCACGGGTGTGTTGTCAGAATTGGACAGTGGATGGATTTCTAAACTGCATGTGTTTTGCCGATTTCCATTGTTCTTTTTTTCTAAATTCGATGTATGTGTTATTGGTTATGTCGTTTTCTTCATTTTCTTGTGTTTTGTCTATTTTTGCCATAAGTATATTGTGTATTGAGCTCTCTGACCACAGAAACAGACGAAATGTTGGCACTCGCTCATAGAGGTCTGCATGCCCACATCAGAGGCTGGCCTTTATTTTTTTAAATAGATGGGGCTTGAATTGGATTGGAATTTAACTTTTCTTGTTTCGCTGTATGAAATGTTGTTATACTGATTATGTTATCAGTATTATGTATTTGTGTTTTAGTGACCTGCATGCATTGCACACATTCTTGTTATTACATGTAACAGTTCAGTTGACCGTGCGGCGTGTCAAGGAGAAGACGGGAGTGTGGGGAGTTGCTTTTTCATCTCAACACTTGCCGATAAACAGTGAACCGATTTGAATTTTTGGTTTTGATTGAACGTTTGCCAGTTGGCTAAGAGCTTTTGAAACATTGTTCTAAAGTTTCTGTGAAGTTAACATCAAAGACAGGTAGGCTGTAAATCTTTTTATTTTTACTTACTGTATTTGCTGCTTCTGGATCACTATATTTTACTGCTTTAATCTTCTCTGCGTTGGTATATTTAAAGTGGGCTTGATTCTTGGGGACACTGTTATGTTTGTGGCCTATAATAAATGTACTTCTTGGTAGTGTGTGTGTGTTTTTGCACACCACAGAGAACTTACAATATAGTTGGTGTCTGTCTTGGGCAGGGTTGGGCTCAAGCTGAAAAATTGCAGACTTTGTCAAATTGGGGCCGAGCTAGGGCTTGAACACCACAGGGCAGGACTGGGCCAGAATTTTCAGCCTGTACAGGGCTCCACTCTCCAGGTCCCGCTGACTTTCCATCTGATGGAAACATTATAAGAAGGTTTTTTTTCAAAAAGACCAAGCTCACTTCTGAGCTCCCAGTTCTCACATTTCACTGTACTGAAAACAACCAGGGCTACTTCTTCTGCTGTATGACTCGGGAAGCTGGACGTTTGGTCATCACTTTAAGCCTCTGGTGGTAGAGAAAGGAATATGGTTATGTTGAAATTGGTGGAAGTACCATTTAAAATCTAAACCCTAAGCTGATATTTTTCCATTATTTTGTTCTGCTCTGTAGCCTCTTTGCCTCTTTACCCAATCCTATGTATTTTATGCACACTTTTATTTTCTTCGCTGGAGGGAAATGGATTATCCCCTGGACTAGCAACTATTAAGCTGGTGGATTTGTTGTATTGCGCAAGGACTCTTTAGTGAAGTTGTCCCCCCATGCTGTGGGACATATGAGGAAGTTTTTACCTTTCCGTTTAAATTTCTTTTGTCCATACAACTCTAAAATCGAACTGTTAAGTATTACATTCTGTCATAGCTGGTTGAACATGAACTCTGGCTGAGGAAAAGCTCTAAAGGTTTACTTGTGTCCTCTTTATGTTCTCGTCTCAGGTGGTCAACGTGGATGGCACTAACAGACATACTCTACTGGAGGACAAGCTGCCTCACATCTTTGGTTTTACTCTACTGGGTGATTACATCTACTGGACTGACTGGCAGAGACGCAGTATTGAGAGGGTCCACAAAGCAACAGCTGTAAGAGAGATCATCATCGATCAGCTGCCAGATTTAATGGGGCTGAAGGCCACTAAAGTTACAGAGACATACGGTAAGTACTGGTTTTTAGGTGATTTCTTATCAGGTGAGCTGTTGAAGATGCTGAGCAAAAGTAAAGAAAGCAAAACCAAAAAGTGTAAAATGCAGTATTAAATGTTTGTCCAGGTACAAATGGCTGCGCGGTGAATAACGGTGGATGCAGCCATCTGTGTTTCTGGTGTCGGCAGGCCGTCAACTGTGCCTGTCCCATGGGCATGGAACTCCTTTCAGACCTGCAGACCTGCGTGGTGCCGGAGGCCTTCCTGCTCTTCACGAACAGGTACTTCACTCTGCAATAGAGCTATTTAGACTGCTCGCTGTTTCACTCTTACCTGACTTTTCATAGTCGCTGTACAAGAATATTTTGTTTTATTTTTTATCAGTAGTAATCACAACCTTAGCAAATAATACAACATTTTTGCACATTGCATTTTTCTAGTTTCTCATCAATATTTCAAACAAAAAGCGAGCAGAGTGGGTGAAGATTTATGATATCTAATTTACTATGAACAGCAGTGGGACAAAAAACAAGAAAGATATTAAATGGCCTTTATTTCTGTGTTTCGTTTTCTCTATTTTGACTTGGTTTTACTTAAATTTTAACTGCTTCAGCTTGGACAGCTCAGCTCAGCTTAAGTTGTCTTGATCAAACCCTGCCTTTTTACTACCCCAATTTCAAAAAGTTGTGACACTATGTAAATAATCGTTTGCCAACAAATTGTGTTTACTGACAAGAGCTTGTGAATGAGTGAGTCTTTCAAGGATGCCCCTTTCATACCCAGTCACAATGCTATCACCTGCTACCAATGAACCTGTGGAATGTTCCAAATGGATGTATTTTCAACATTCCACAGCTTTCCCAGTTTTTGGTTGCCCCAGCTTGTTGTATTCAGTACCAGTTCAGAAGTATATATTTACAAAAATTAAATACATTTTACGCATCGTCTTACCTTTTTTGGAATCAGGGTTGCATGAGTGAATGAATGGCAAAAAAATCAAAGGGGTTGTTTATTTAAAAAACAACTGTTTGTTTCCTCAGGGACAACATCAGGAGTATCTCTTTGGGTACCAACAGCAATGACGTAGCCATTCCTCTGACAGGAGTTAAAGAAGCTTCAGCTCTTGACTTTGATGTGTCTGAAAGAAGAATATACTGGACAGACATCCAGGCCAAGGTAGGCTGCTTTGTAGAAATAATAAAAAAAAAAAGGTTGAGTTTCGGTTGTGGCTGATAAACGCATTTTGATTTATTTATTTTAAAATTAACTGGGTTTCTCTAAAATTGATATGTAATTGTAATGAAATTCATTCTGAATACATATTGTCAGCCGTTTGTTTTTTACTGTATATTACCTGACTATAGTTAGACAGTGTATTTGCTCCTTATTTAGAATGGTGTTGAGGAAAGTATCGGTGGAAGAAAAACACGACGGACATTGAGAATTGAACTCACACAGTGCACACAGTCTTATGTGGATTTCTTTTTGAAAGATCGTGTGAAAGCCTTACGCTTCACTCTTATGGACACAGAAGGTGTACTTCATTGTCATGGTGACTCTGAATCAGAATGCAGTACTGGTTTTCATACAATATGATTGCATTCCCCATAAAGATGCCTTGAACTCTGTTATCTATCCAAGAGAGAAACAACACAAAGTCCTCCTCATGCATTCCATTTACAACTGTTACACCTTGCCCTGAGTTGCAGCTGGTATCAAACAGGATGGGCCTGCTGTGGGCTTGCAGTGGGGACAGCAACAGCACCCCCTGTGTCTGGACTGGTTATGAAAAGAAATGGGAAGAAACTGTTATTTGTGACCCCAGTAACTACCCATATGGCAAGAGGAAAATGGACTTTGTGTATAGCTGTTCAAGTTTTCAGAAATTCATCTGTGATCACAGGACTGACCAAATTACTTATTTGTATCTAAACAATGATAAAACACGTATATCTACTGAAAAGATGTGGAACACAATTAGTTATGTATTGCGTTATTTACAGTATTGCATGCTGCTAGAAATCATCCTAAACACTTTAAAGATAACATCCCAGCTGGTCAGATTTTGAGACTCAAATGCAGCTGCTCAGATCTTGACAACTTTCACTCCAAAAAAAACATCAAGGCCACTTGACTGAAGGAAAGAGGTTACGCCTCCAGCTTCATCAGAAATCCATACAACATGCCAAACACCATCTCTCGCTCATCTCATCTCTGATGAGACTGAATACCCAAAAAAACAAACAAGTCAAGCCAGATTTGTTTCTCCACTGAATAGAATCATTGTTCTTCACAAATTAAAGAGAAAATCAAAAGAGAGTTGCTTCAAGTGTGCTTCAAGCAGAACCATCTTTCAAAGACCTTTGTAAATTCACATTTAAATTGCGCAGAAATATGGCTGAAAAAAGGCCACATGGCTTACAATAACAGATGTGGTAAGACGTGCTGTGCACCAATATAACAAATACAAATCATCCCTAAAACAGGTGGGAAATTCCTGTTTTTTCTTTCATTGCTGTGAACACTGCACTAACTGTACAGCTCTCTTAATTAAAATTTCAGCCATTTTTCTGTATGTAATTTAACTTTGTTTTCTTATTGTAAATATACTTCCAAATTTAATTCTATATTAATAATCTCTATTCATATTTGCACCTTATGCCAAGACAAATTCCTTGTATTTGTAAACATACATGACAATAAAACTGATTCTGATTCTGAATCGAATGGAAATTTGATTTTAAGTGACTGTCCTTTTGTCTTCTTCTCAGACCATCAGCAGAGCGTATATGAATGGCAGCTCTGTAGAACATGTCATAGAATTTGGATTAGACTACCCAGAAGGCATGGCAGTCGACTGGATGGGCCGTAACATCTACTGGGCTGATACAGGCACTAACCGCATTGAGGTGGCCCAGCTGGATGGCCAGTACCGCCAGGTCTTGGTCTGTAAGGACCTTGATAACCCACGCTCACTGGACAACCCCCGATCACTTGCACTGGACCCATCTAATGGGTAAGAATGGGAACCACATTATTTAAGTCATTGGTCAATTTTGCCAAATAGTGCAACATTTATAGCTTTATATTGTCTTATGTATTTTTTACATATTCATAAGGTTCCACCTGCAACACTGATGACAATGTAAAATGCAATAAATGACATGATAAAGCCGTGGCTGCAAACAGGCCCTGTGATTCACTGTCAGACACCTGTATTATAATGGAGGTTCACACCTCTCAAGGGTATGAGTTGGTGCCAATGACTTCATGTAACTTGTCTCTTCACTATGCTTGAGGTAGTGAGAGAGTAGTAGTGTCATTGTGTTGGTATGTAGGCATAACAGCCAGCGTTCCGCCTCTTTCCCCCATAACCTCCAGCTGAGAGTGATGTGATTATATTTAAACCTGTAAACAAGGCCAACACTTTTCCTTTTGCTCCGATACCTGAGACTATCTGTGCCAGCATGTCCTGGTGCACTCAGTGTACTTGGTGACATCTTGAAGATGTCCTGGCCTAGAACTGTCAACACACTTGGCTGGAGACATCTGATGTCATTTTATGATCACACACTATGCTCATACATTAATAAATACAATAACACAAAGTTGTCATCTTTCACAGAACTTATAAATATAAAAGCTGTAGTAAAAATGTAAACAGGTCCCCCTTTTGGAATAGTAATTTGAATAATGGATTTTACTGAAACATATGGATATCTTGCATGTTTGTCCCGGGCTTAAATAGTTTTTCGTTTTCACAGTTACATGTACTGGACAGAGTGGGGTGGTCGACCTCGTATAGCCAGAGCATATATGGATGGCAGCACCATCACAACCCTGGTCGATAAAGTGGGACGAGCCAACGGTCTAACCATTGACTATGTAGATCATCGACTCTACTGGACTGACCTGGACACATGCATGATCGAAAGCACTAACATGCAAGGTATGGGCACACACCAGCACTTCATCTAGCAGGCAACACACTTCTTTGTAGAAGTCCCATATACCCGTAAATAATACATTTTAAATGTTCCTATTGGTGTTTTTAGTGTTTAAATTTCAGCTAAACATTGTCCTAGTAACACAAAGTTCTTCCCTTTTCAACCTTTTGAGCAGGTTTTCTTTTGTAGAAACTTCAACACAGCAACACATTAATAGACTAAAGCTTTCTAGATTTTCAGGTGACTAGAGAAGAATGAAAACTAATAATTAGAATTCAGAATCTGCTGGGTTAATCCTTTTCTATCAAGTCATCCACATATCCACACTGGAACACAAATGTACAGAACCTGAACGCAAGCCATGTGGCTTCTGTGTTTTTATGATTTGCTTTCGTGGTTGAGATGGATGTCACAAATTTGTCCTTTAATTATAATAGAGTCACAGTGAAACAGCAGTGAGACTAACCTTCTAAATGAGATTGTTTAATAGAACCAGTCAAACGAGGGCATAGCTGAGCGGTACAGGGGACTGCTAACTTCTACCCAGAACCCTCTCACATGCTTTGTTGGGTCAGGAGGAGGAGGGCCAGTCAACTAGAAAATACACGTCCTGCTGAAAATGCAGTATGAAGGCTGACAGCTGAATTGATTTTCAAGGCACTAATAGAAATACAGAAATGTGAAATGAATTGCCAGAAAAATCATAAAGCTAAAAAGCTTTGTACTGCACTTTCCAAAAATCTGGAAGTTGAAATTTAAAAGTGGCAGATTTGGAAGTTGAACTGCATTAATAAAAGAAGTGCAGAGTTGAAATACATTTTTAAAAAGCTGGAAGTTAAACTGGAAAGCTGGAGGTTGAAATAAATTGTCAGAATTGGCTATATTAATATCACATATTAATATCAGATGAACTGAACTGCCATGCCAGACACTTTGTAACGGAGAGGACACACTCCTAAAAAGTTGAGAGTTGTAAAGCATTGCTGAAAATTTGAAGTTGACATGCATCCTATAAAATGCAGAAACCAATCTTTTCACTTTTATTTCAATAGATTATTAATAAAAGTTTAACAGGTAGAAAAGTAAAATAGGTAGAAAAGTACCAGATAGCTAAATTACCTTAGAGAGTTAGGTTAATGATGTGATTTTAACAAATTTGAAGCAGACAGGCGTGTTTCTTGGGTTCACATATGCCCAAACAAGGAGAGGGGGAGAAGCTTATGGTTTTGAAAGAACTGTTGCAAAAGAACTATGTGTGAATGCACCCTTGAACTAATCAGTTTACAAGATTTTCTTAGAGTTTGTCTCCTCCAGCATGGAGTACAGGCTATAACATCTAATTTGTTTGTGTTTGGCTGTTTAATCTCAAAAAGTAATGGCTGGCATGAGATTGGCTGCTCACAATCTCACATCAAATGAAACCTCATGGCCTGTAGTGCCACAATCAGGCAAACTCACTTGTCATTCGGGTTAAGCCCTAGACGAGGTTGTAAATTTTCCTCTGCACTGCTTTTGCTACCATATAGGTCTTAAAGCATTAACAGTACCCGTAATTATTATGAATGTTTTTACAAACAGCTAATTTGCATAGACTTAAATACAAATCTGTTATGGTGTGGGAATCTTTGCTTGATGTTTGGAGACATTGTTGCAGTTAATGACAAGATGAGGAGCCCTTGAGCTTGTGTAGAAATGCTGTCATATCTTCTGCAGGCCTTCAGAGGGAGATCATTGTAGACGACCTCCCTCACCCCTTCGGTCTGACTCAGTACCAGGATTTTATTTACTGGACTGATTTTAACCTGCGCAGTATTGAACGGGCTGACAAACGCAGTGGACTCAACCGCACTGTGGTGCTGCAAGTATGACACTATTTTATGTTTTGTTTGTGAGACTTTAAAAGATATTTCAAACTTCATTTGGTGGGTGGCGGGTATTTTTTGTCATTAAATTATCACTAAAAAATGTTGGTCAATCACAGTATTTTGTATTTATATCTGTACTTTAATCCATATTAAGCTTCACTGCTGTTCCATCACTGTGTCGTCAGGGCCAGCTGGAGCTGATGCTGGACATCTTGGTATTTCACTCCTCCCGTCAGGAGGGTACCAACGAGTGCTCACATAACAATGGCAACTGTGCCCACCTCTGCCTTGCCACACCTGCTGGGGCCCAGTGCCGCTGTGCCTCCCACTACACTTTGAATACTGATGGAAGAAACTGTAGCTGTAAGTACAAACAATAAACACACACACATAGCTTTTCTTTTGCCAGAGAAAACACCATGTCCACTCAGTGTGCTCATGACCTCTGTCTATTCCCTCAACATCTCCTCCTTTCTTACTCTCTGTCTGCAGCTCCCTCTAGTTTCCTTCTCTTCAGTCAGAAGGCCAGTATCAGCAGAATGGTTTTGGGAGAGCAGAGTCCTGACATCATCCTGCCCATCCATGTCCTGAGGAATGTCCGGGCTGTCAGCTACGACCCGATGGACCGGCTTGTCTACTGGCTTGATGGAAGACAAAACATACGCAGGGCCAGAGATGATGGAGCAATGGTAAAAATCACCCTGAAGCATATCTTAAGCATGTTTCACTTTGAAAAAATACAATCAAACAAACAAACATTAGCTGTGCCTTCTCATCATGAATAAAGATGTTCTGCTATTGGTCAATAAAATACACCATAAAAAGGATGCAGCCAACAAAAGAATGTCTCTCAGAGGGCTAAAGGCTAGCAGGTTGATTCTGTTCCTCCCCCTTAAAGAAGTGGTTTATTGAAGAATCCTCCTCACAAAGACCAAAACTGGTCGTTTTCAGCATTTGGATCACCTGTAGACTCTTAAAACAAGGATGAATTATACAGAATCTTTCTTAATGCTATAGTGACATATGTATTTAAAAAGGCATCAGAGTGAGCAGGATCACATGTGGTGTATATGTGAACATGTCATCTAGATTTTGCTGTAACCGCACAGTGAGTTTAACAGTTACCTATTTATGTCCAACTAGTCAGCGTTCAGGGTCTGCTCCGAGGTTTCTGCCCTCTAAAAGGCCCTTTTTCCTCAACACTGTCACTAAGTGCTTGAGCTTGGGGGAATGCTGGTTCTCTGTATAGTAAATATTTAATTAAAGAGTATAGTGTAGTCTTGCTTATGAGATAACTTATGTGAATTGGTGCTATGTAAGTAACTATGTAATAGTTGGGGCTTATGTGGATAGGTACATTTTGAACCAATAAATCAAGTGTTGGGAGTTAGGGAAGTGCTTTATAAATGATGGCATGGTATGGAGTTGTCATAAAGAAAAAAATTGCACTCTCAATTTAATATTTTATGTGTGTGGATAACTTAATTTGTATTATGAACAAAAACATACAGTAGGTGTGTTGGTTGAGCAGGTTTCATCTGCACATAGAGTTGACAGCCTTGGAAAAAGAAAAACTCAAATTATTGATCGGCACAAATTGTGAAAATGTCTCTTCTGGCATTGAATAAACCCCAAAAACTCTGTATGAAAAAGGTCTGACATGCTTTAAAATGGATGAATGGATTAGATATCACTGTACACTTTGTTTTCATATGGTATGCACTGACCTAAATAGTCCCTACCTTTTTCTCTACTTGCCTGCAGCTGTGTGCCTGCCCACCATCAACTCTGCTCATAAGTCACCAGATATCTGCTTGTTTTCTGTTTTACTAGCTACAGTATGCTTCACAATGCCAGTGGTGATATATGAGTAATTCAGTTATATATATGTTCAAACTGGAAACAGTTTCAGAAGAACAACCCCAAAGTTAGGTGAAGTTTTCTAATTCACTTCAATTTATTTATATAGTGCCAAGTCATAACACAAGTTGTCTCATGCCATGTTCCAATTAGAGCAGGTCTAGGCCAAACTCTTTAATTTAATTAAAATTTAGAAACCCAACAAAACCCCCATGAGCAAGCACTTGGGGACAGCGGCAAGTGGCTAGTGCCTAGGAACAGACCCCGCCTCTAAATGGGCGGTCATCTGCCTTGACCGGTTGAGTTGTGAGAGAGAGAGAGTGAGAGAGAGAGAGGAATAGAGTGGGGGAACACAGACAGGAACAGGACTGTTGCTACAGCAGCGAAAATAAATAATCGTATTGTATTGAAGTATTGAAACTATAAAAATCAGTATTAACTATAGTAATGATGATAGTAGTAGTGGTAATAGTAGTAATAATAATAATGTAGAAATATCACAGTTGGTAATAACATAATAAATAATAAACCCATTTTTTCCCTTGGATTTTTCATATCTAAAATGCTATGATACCTGACTGACTGAATCTGTGTTATGGAGACTAGCGTCACTGCTATTCTGCAGTTTCAATGCAGACATTCTCAGTGATGACTTTTTTCTTTTTTTTGGTCAAAATAAATGACCAACTTGTGTTTTTCTAACTTGAGGAAAACCCTCTCACGTCACAATGACAGATAAGTAAATAATTAAATAGACAACACATTGCAAAAGGTATTGACTTAATTTGCTCAGTGAGTAACCATCCTATCAAAGGTACATACCAGTAAAGACTAATGTCAGTCAAAAGGATTTTCCTAACCATATTTAGCTTTATAGAAAGATAAATACTGTGCCAGATGCAAATAGACAAATCTGTATAGTGAGATAGAGAACAGTTTGTAAAGCTTCACGTCTTTGAATAAAACTTATGATGTTACTCTGTTTGCCTCCAGTCTTCCATGATAGTAAGCAGCAGTGTTCAGCCTGTGGACAATCAGCTTCACGACTTGAGCCTGGACCCCTACAGTCGCCACATTTACTGGACCTGTGAGACAACCAACACCATCAACGTTCAAAGGATGGACGGACACACAGTGGGGGTGGTCGTGAAGGATGACAATGACAAGCCGCGGGCCATTGTGGTCAATGCTGAGAAAGGGTGAGCTCATTTTATTTTGATGGCTACACTTTGTTCCATTGGTTCAGTGGGTTGGTGATTACAACTGTATAACTGTGTATAAATGTGTGTCTGTCTCCCTCTGCAGATACATGTATTTTACCACAGTGCAGGAGCGCTCAGCTAAGATTGAAGGAGCCAGTCTGGATGGGACAGAGAGGGAGTCCCTGTTCACCACTGGTCTGATCAGACCAGTAGCTCTGGCTCTGGACAATAAACTGGGGAAACTATTTTGGGTTGATGCTGATCTTAAACGTATTGAAAGCAGTGACCTGACAGGTGAGTTACCTTATACAGAAATAATTCAAATGAAATGTTATATTAATGTTCATTTGTATGAAATGAATCACAAGGTAACACTGCCAGACATACCAGAAATGTGTCCTATACACACCGTATGAAAGAGTTGACTAAGGTGTCCAATTTGACACAAAAATTAAGTATACAGCAATAATAGATTAAGATTAAGACTGAGTGTATAATACCACTGTGGTATTAGAGGACCTGTAATAAGGACTGATGAGGAAACAGGAATAGAGTGAATGATTTGATATGTATGGTGGCACGGTGGTGCAGTGGTTAGCACTGCCGCCTCATAGCAAGAGGGTTCCAGGTTTGAATCCCGGTCTGGGCCCTTCTATGTGGAGTTTGCATGTTCTCCCTGTGCCTGTGTGGGTTTTCTCCGGGTACTCCGGCCAAAAAACATGCACATTAGGTTAATTGGCTACTCTACATTGCCCCCTAGGTGTGAGTGTGAGAGTGTGTGGTTGTTTGTCTTTGTGTGTTGGTCCTGTGATTGACTGGCGACCAGTCCAGGGTGAACCCCGCCTCTCGCCCGTAGTCAGCTGGGATAGGCTCCAGCTCCCCCGCGACCCTGACGGATAAGCGGTATAGAAAATCAATGGATGGATGGTTTGATATGAAATTAGATACTAAAAATATCTTTTCATAGCAAAAAGGTCCATTAAATGGCACACAGTCAAGAAGATGTTACAGTTACAGAGACAAGACAAGAAAATGTCATAGCTTACAGCAGGTGATGTAACACTTTGGGTCAGCTGGAGATCTGGATAAAGACCCTGAGGTAAGTGTTATAGTGAGAGAATTGTCCAAACATCTGCTGATCTGTAGAAGCTGCTGTGCCCAAAATATGCCTGTAAAACTATATCATCTTAAAAACATCATGGTAAATGGGCAGCCGTGATGATATATATAAATAAATATATATATGATTAACAGAATTTTAATTTTGCATTTAGTTTGTTTTAGCTACATATTTTTACTTAGTGCAGTGGTTAGCACTGGGATTTCACCACTCGTGGATTTCATTTATACCTAAGAGAAACTTCCATGTGTGGTGTACGCACCATAACAGGGTGAATTTGTCAGTGACTGGTTTTTCACGAGTCCTCTTGTCTCCATTATCAGTGTTCATCAGAGAGCGTTGACTAGTTTGTTTTTAAAATAAAAAATGCCCTGCTAATGCATATCATATTAAAAATGAAAATGAAAAATAAAAATTTAAGAGATGCTTATGCAATTAATGGGAGAAAAGTGGCTGATTAGCAGCTGATATTTATTTATTTATTTTATTTTTTCATTTACAGTAACAGTATTGCTATCAGCTGTCCATAATTGATCAGGATATTCACACTCGGTTCACTGCACCTAACATTCTACTTTATTTCGCACAACATTACACTGCTTATTTGTTGTATATACACTTTTTTATATTGCTTTGTATGTTGCTATTTTTAACATATTTTGTATAGCTTATTGTGTGCAATGCTGCTGCTGCACTGTCATTTCCCAGCCTGGGATCAATAAAGTATATCTATCTGTCTATCTGTACTATTTTCATATTCTTCATAATCTCTTGATTCCTTCACACCCAGGAGCCAATCGCATTGTCCTCCAGGATTCCAACATTCTGCAGCCAATGGGGCTGACAGTTCTTGGAGATCATCTGTACTGGATCGATCGGCAGCAGCAGATGATAGAGCGAGTGGACAAGCTGACTGGAGATGGGCGTACACGCATACAAGGACGGATATCATACCTCACCTCCATCCATGCTGTGGAAGAGATGGATCCAACGGAGTTTGGTATGAACCTCTGATTAACCCTATACATACTACATAGTCACTACTAAAACGGGACAAACAAAGCCCTATTGCAATGACCTAGTCTTCTTTTCTCCAGCATCCCATCCTTGTTCCCGTGACAATGGGGGCTGTTCTCACATCTGCATTGCTAAGGGTGATGGCACACCTCGCTGCTCCTGTCCCATGCACCTGGTGTTACTGCAGGATCTGCTGCACTGTGGAGGTGAGCAACAAACCACAGCAACAGGATTATGGTGCAGTCAGACTGAAAAGTGATTTCCGTGTGGAACAGGGCAAGATGCATTCATCTCTGGATGTGAACTGACCCTTTTCCTTTATCTTTGCACAAAGTTATTTAATCTGAATAACGTTTACAAGCAAAACAATTTCAATTTCAGTATCCATTTATTTATATAGCACCTCATACAAACAATCTCTAGATGCTTTACAGAGACCCAGAGCCTGAACCCCTGAGCAAGCAGACAGTGGCAAGGAAAAACTCCCTTTTAACAGGAAGAAACCTTGAGCAGGACCCGGCTTGCAAGGGAGAACTATCCTGCTGATAGTCAGCCGGGTGAAGGGAGGGAAAGAAGAGGTAGACAGGACAGAGAGGATGAAAGAGAGAGAGAGAGAGAGAAACATACATGCAATAAACATCATAAACAAAACAACACAAGAGACAAAGACAAGTTTGGGGTTCCTGGAAACATCTCAGATCTGTCATGGTCATCACACATCTCCACCCTGATAAAGAAAGCTCAGAAACAACTATACTTCTTAAAGCTGAATTTCCATGCCAAGTTCTTGATAACATTTACAGAGGAGCATTAGAAAGCATCCTGATTGGAAACATCATAAACTGGCATGCAGTGTGCACAGCTCAGCACAGGAAGGCTGTGCAGCAGCATCTGTGAGGTGACATGTCTGTGCAGAGCTCAAAAGGTACTGAAGGACATCACCTACCTGAGTCACAGCCTGTTCATCTGCTTTTGTCTGTGCCACCACACTACAGAGCAGCTTCTTTCCTCTGGCTTTAAGAAATATTTTATTTTTTTATTTATACATTCACATATATTACTTTGTGAGTGGCAATCTAATCTTGAATCTTGAACCTTCGTGGATTTTGTTAATATCCAAACTGTCTCCTCCCCGAGTCCCTCCTAGAAGTGTCGACGGAAAGATTTCAGTCTGATTGCACCAGGATGCTCACACGCCTCCTGGAATCCAGTGTCCACTCTTTTCACCCACATTGAATGTTACATGTCTAACTGCTCCTTTTCTCCTTCCCCACACTGTGAACGTACGTCGTCTCCGCTCTGTCTTTCTCTCTTAGAGCCTCCTACCTGCTCCACAGAACAGTTCACCTGCTCCACAGGCGAGATTGACTGTATTCCCATGGCCTGGCGTTGCGATGGCTTCCCTGAATGTGATGACAGCAGTGATGAGGAGAACTGCCCCGTGTGCTCAGCCTTTCAGTTCCAGTGTGATAAAGGAGGCTGCATTGATGCTCACAGGCGCTGCAACGGTGAACCCGATTGTGCTGATCACTCTGATGAGCAGGACTGTGAAAGTAGGTTTACAACTTAAACAGTGAACATTAACTCAGTTGATGTGCGACTTCTAGCACACTGTCCACCTCCTTTACGATTAATCCTTGCTTGCAGTCTTTCACTGATATTCTTGTTTTCTCTCTCGAAAGTCAGTGGGACTTTTATTCATGAAAGACACAGCTTACAACCATATTTTTACCATTTTTATTACTTCTTCAGCACAGCGCAAGTGTGACCTCAGAACAGCACACACCTTTTTTGTTGTGTTTGTGATTGGAAACCTGTGATTAAGCTAATCAAAGTGACAGGGATGTTTCTTGCTCCTCCAGCCATCTGCCCTCCTAACCAGTTCCGCTGTGGTGACAACCAGTGTATCACCAAGAAACAACAGTGTGACAGTTACTCTGACTGCCCTGATGGATCAGATGAGCTCGCCTGTGGTAAAAAACAGTGAAAACTTGTGCACATATGTATTGTTTTAGGTTAATTACCTTTTTGATTCTCGTAAACGTACCTAAACAGATTCTTCTGGTTTTCTTTTAGAGTATGTGTCTCCTCCCTCCAGCGGCATCCCTAATACTGGTCCTAACACCATTGGTCCCGTCATTGCTATCATCCTGCTTGTCTTTGTGATTGGGGGAGCATACTTTGTCTGTCAGCGTGTGGTGTGTCGACGCTATAAGGGCCCCAGTGGGACTTTTCCTCATGAGTACATCAGTGGTACGCCCCACGTACCCCTCAATTTCATCGCCCCCAACAGCTCTCAACATGGCACCTTCCAAGGTAAGATCAGCTACACAGTAATAGTTTTGGTATACTTCAAATGTAATTGCATTTGTAAAGTGTGAATTGCTGTGTGTAGGTATTTCCTGTGGGAAGTCGATGATGAGTTCAGTCAGCCTGATGGGCAGCAGCAGCAGCGGGGCCCCTCTATATGACAGGAACCATGTCACAGGCGCCTCATCCAGCAGCTCGTCTTCCACCAAGGGAGCCTTCTATCCTCAGGTCTACACATGCGCTACACGCTGTCTTTATGCGCAGTTTGCTGTTTGCTTTTCATTGTCAAGTAACAAGCAGATGTTTTCTTTCTAGATCCTGAACCCTCCTCCATCCCCAGCTACTGACCGGTCTCTCTACAACACAGAGGTCTTTTATTCCTCCAACAGTCCATCCACCACCAGATCATACAGGTAACATGAGATAGACGCAGCTATTTTCATCCTTCAGCCAATGATCCCCTGGTTGTTCTCCTTGTTTGTTTCCAGTACTTTTTGACCCATGCAGTTTGACCTGTACTTCTACAGTGATCTGTATGTTTATAGTTCAGTTTGACCCATGCTTTCTAAATTATCTGAACTTTATTACAGCTCCCTGTTACAAAACACAAGACACAATCACCATACTATAATTTGTATTCTTTCAAACTGACATCATTTTAACCATTTCATTCTGACTGGTTTGTTTACATGGAACACTTATAAAGATTCAAATTGCGTTCAGCTCGTTGGGATGGAATGTTTACATGTAAACAAAGCTGTAGCTGTAGTTGAAGTATATTTTTGAGAGCAGTAGAAATGAGTGAGGATTAACTGAGCAATAAAACCACGTGGAGTTAATAAATTATTTTATATAAACAAAGGAGTTCCTGGCCAGTTGGGTTTTAGTTATCTGCTTTCTCCATGTTAAAAGCACAGCAGAAGCACTAGGACAAAACTAATAATAAGAAATACCACTTAAATGCAAAGACGGAAATACTTCATTCCTCTACGGCGAGTAATGAGGTATATCTGACTTTGATACACACATAATACTTGTTAGCAGAATACATTCAGTGCTGACTTGACTCTGCACATGGGATTTGTAGACAATAAGAAAAAGATCGAATGTGACCAGACTTTAAGCCATAGAGCCTGCTCAGACGTGTACAGCGATCAGCTTTAACGTTAATAACACCTGCTGAATATTTCATTGGTCCCCTTTGTGCTGACACAACAGCTCTGACCTGTCAGGGGAAGGGACACAGGACCTCTGAGAGTATTTTGTGGTCACTGGCATCGGAATGTAAGATCCATTGGGTCCTGTGCACTGAAGGAGTGTGGGAGGGAGGATTCAGCTTATTCCAGTGCATCTCAGGTTTTTGATTTTGTTGTGTTATGTTAATGTGGTGGCTGATCAGTGTATACCGTCTGTCTGGAAGTGAGGCAGGTCATTGGGTAGTTCAAAGATTTTAAAAAATGTTTTCCATCAGAAACACCAAGGAAGTGACCAGGCAAAGCAGATAGCAAGGCAGTTACATTGGCTTCATTGTTTTCCTTGTCTCAGGTTTCAAGTGTTGTTCTGCAAAATATGCAACCAAGTGTCAGCTCTAAATGTAAAGGTAAACTGTCAAGACTGTCAAGTTTACATGATCAGTAAAATCACAGGAAACCCACAGATTCAACTAATGTAGGCATGTGCTGAATACCAAAAAACAAGCAAGGTCCATCTGTTCCATTGTAATTTGAATAGAATTGCTTCCCTCAGGAAGACAAGAAAAGACCAGACAGCTTTATTTGTATAGCCCATTTTTACAAGCAGTTTGTCTCAAAGGGCTTAACATAACATCAGCAACATCCTCTGCCCTTCGACCCTCACATCGACTAAGGAAAAACTCCCAGAAAAACCTTTAACAGGAAAAAATGGAAGAAACCTCAGGGTGAGCAACAGGGGAGGGATCCCTCACCCAGGACGGGCAGACGTGCAATGGATGTTGTACAGGCAGGAAAGCAGTTAACAACATGAGAAATGAGACAGATGGGGAATGTTCAGTCAGGGGAGAGCTGATGGAGGCAACTCCTGGTGGACAGGAAGGTGTTCCAGACTTCCAGGAGCCACCAAAAATGTCTAATATCTTTGTCACATGTTGGTTATGTGATTTGAATTTTAAGGACTAAGTCATTTGTAGGTTTCTTTGTAGTGTGTAGTTTACAGAGCACTCATTGATGTTGAAGAAACAGTCCTGAATCTCAGTTTAATACCATAGCATCTCAGTCAGTGATGATGTGGCAGAGATCAGATAAAAGTTAAATAGAGTAGAAGTGAACCTGCACCCTTATGTAAGCTTACTCTGTGTCCCCTCCCCATCAGATCCTACCACCCGGTCCGTGGAGCTGCCCCACCCACTACTCCCTGCAGCACTGATGTCTGCGACAGTGACTATACCCCCCACCACCCGCCAGCTGGGCTGGCATCATCAGCGGGCTGGAAGGTCACAGCCCATGGCAACCACGGCAAACACAACAAGTACTACATGGACCTTAACTCAGACTCGGACCCCTACCCTCCACCCCCCACCCCTCGCTCCCAGTACCTGTCAGCGGAGGAGAGCTGCCCCCCATCCCCTTCCACTGAGCGCTCCTACTTCCACCTGTGCCCCCCTCCTCCCTCACCCTGCACCGACTCCTCATGACCCTTCAACAGCCCAGGAGTTCTGTGAGGAAGGACGGATAAAGTACACTCACTGCAGGAACTGGCCTTATCTGGCCCAGTTTACCAGGGAAAGAACTCATGTGCCAACTTAAAGCCCTAGCTGGCTCACATCTGCTGCTTTATATCAGCTGGTTAGGCTCAAGTGCATTGCTCAAGGTCCCTATGTCCCACATTGGTCATATCATCATTCCAGTCATCCTGGAATCTCAGGGTGGCCATCATCTGATCACTTTTATGTCTGGCTTCCATGATTCTAATATAATATTGACTAACTCATGGTGGGTTGAAGGTTTGAAGTCCTCTCTGCCTTGCTGCAGGGCACAAAAAGAGAAAGAGAGAGATGACGAGTGAATACAGCCAGAAGCTTCCTCTTTAATTTTCATTCCATCAAAATAAGGAAACTTCCTTTGCTGGGCCATTTCTCGATCACAAAGTTTCAGTACTTTCATCTGTCCAAACACAAGCCTAAATGCTGGTCTTGCATTCCCCTAAACTCTTTGACATTTGCATTTGACACAGCAGAGGGGGAGAATTACGAGTAGGCACTGGTATATGAAAACCACAATGAATCCAGTTCTACGAATCTTGAGTTAAGATTAAAGCCATGGCATGGACTAAGCACAGCGCCCCACACCATTTGTCGTCTTCTTCCTCACAGCATCCAGAACAGTGGCAGGACTGTATATAGTGTTAAAATAGTATGAACAAAAATAAATTAGAGAGGAAATTATTTTACTATTTTTTCATGTTGGCTGATTCACCACTCCACAGAAAATAAAGGACAGATAGTTGAGTGGACGTATGCATAAATGAATTTTGAATGGATGAATGACTGGACATGAGCATTATGTAAATGTTTTGTTTGATGTAAGAAATTTGATCAGTTTGATTGTGATGACTGAATGAATTTGTAGAAGTATGAATGAATGAGTAGAAGGATGCAATAGGGCCAAGGCAAAGTCTGAAATCTTTTGTACCTTGTTTTGAAATTGTCTCCTTCACATTTTAAATTGGGAATTCTTTGTAGCTGAACATGGGACCTTTTGAAGTAGCAGAGCCTTCCCCGGTCAACAACAAGACAAACCCTCCAACAGTCCCTTCTTTATTCCCTCAAACCGCCAACAAATGTGACAACACACCAAATAAATATCAACATGTAAAGCTTTTGTACAATTGTATAATGAAGTCAGTGACTGATTTGTGAGAAGTGAATGATTTCTTTGTGAATCTGAAACCTCCTCCATCATTTTACTTTACCCCCATTATCCCGTTTACCAAAAGTGTGTTTGCTGCTATTGTGTACTATACAGTTACTATAACTTAAAATGACACATAAAGCCCAAAATTACCACTTTCATACTGACAGTAGATCATGAAGCTATTTTACAGTTAATAACAAATTATTCTAATAGTAATTTCTGTTATTTGTATTTCTGTTTGTGTGTAGATCATTTATGTATGTTTTAATGTCAGTCACCATGTTTTGAAGGAGTCTTTCTGGAAGAAAAGTGAAAGGTTGAAAGAGTTCCCGTTGATTTTATTCAGAACTGTTCCAGAATTCAACTGAAAGTCTCAGTATGCTTCAAATGAAGAATTCTTCTAGACTAGAAAGTCTTCTAGTCTCAATGCAATGACCTCATCTGCTTTCATACCTTCACACATGTTGCCAGTGTCTGTGTAGAGTGAGCTTGAAAATGTGTTTTAGACAGCATTAGCCCATTGAGCACTCGGTTTGAAGCATGCTGAGACCTTGAGTTGTGCTCACCTCCAGTGTAGTGGACCTTGGCTGTGGAGTTTAACGCCTCATCACTTCAAAGGTTTGACTCACATGATATTTTTTTATTCCTTGCCTTTGATGTCACATTTTGTAGGATATCTGAACACCTATAGAATAGATATCTTTGAAATGTTCTGAAGGTAGTTATTGTCCCCAGAAGATGAGTCCCTGACCTTTGCTTTTATTTTTTGGTAGAGGACAAAGCTCTAAAGTTGCAGTGAAAAAGAATAAAATTCTGTCTGAAAGTGTCTCTGTATTACAAAATTTAATTAGAGTTTGGTCTAGACCTGCTCTAAATGGATAGATCTCCCTTGCAAGCCGGGTCCTGCTCAAGGTTTCTTCCTGTTAAAAGGGAGTTTTTCCTTGCCACTGTCTGCTTGCTCAGGGGTTCAGGCTCTGAGTCTCTGTAAAGCGTCTAGAGACAATTTTGGTGGTATAAGGTGCTATATAAATAAATTGAAATTGAAATCAGTTGGCAGTACAAATAAAGTTACACATTTTACAATAATATAAAATACAATTTACTAATTCCAGGTGGTTTTTTGTTAGTTAGTCTTCACAATATGAACTCTGAGACAAACTTTGCATTTGCTGCTGGTACCATTAGGGCTTTAAGAATATCAAAATTCTCAGCATGTTTGTTCTGTCCAAATAATGTTCAACAATTAACACAGTGAATGATTTTGAAAATATAATAAAACAATCAAAGGTCCAAGCAACAAAAAGTGGGAAGATATTTTATGCATTTACAAAATACAAAAGAGATCTTTTAATTTCCCATGAGGGAGTGGAAGGCTTTAGAACAAGTGTTGGAGAGAAAAGAACACACCAAGCTTCCTCTAAGCTGACCTTGCTGTTATCTTTTTATTACAGTAATTTATGTGCTCACAGGAATCTTACGTCATTTAATCGTAAATTGCAGTCAAAGCTTAAAAACAGTTAGGTGGTCAAACAGGGACATAGGACAGGGGCTGTAAATGGGCAAAGGTGAATGTAGCCTTGAATAATTGAGCATACCTCTTCCAGAACAGTGACAGTAGTACTCTGTAGCAGAGGTTCATTTGTGTTGAGAACATTGCAGTTTTCTAATAAGAAAATATACCAGGACTTTTGGAGGTGGGGAACTCTGGGAATCCATCTTGACCAGGTGACAGCACAGCTGATCAGAATCAGAATTTCTTTATATATCCCCAAGGGGAACTTCTTCAAATGATGTCTGGTCACTGGCTGGAGGTGGATTTCAGGTAACAAGTGTCTATGTATGTTGGTGGGAACTCTTTCAACAGCACAGCTCATTATAATTAAGGGATGCAGGTCCCAACTCAGTTCACTCCAAAATCACATCACTGCACAGAGTGAAATGTGCATCTGCTTAACCTAGCCTCTTGTCCATGAATAGACCTATGCTTCTTTTTGTGTGGTGATACAGTTGGTGGGTGTAGGGTGTAGTTTGATAGAAAGAAAATAGTGGGGGGTTATGTTTTGTTTTGTCTTTGAGCATCCATGCAGAGTGCCATCTAATTCCATTATAATGGAGAGAAGGCAGGCATCTCTACAGCCAATATCTTCAAAACTCAGCAGCTCACACCAAAACAATCTAGATAAATAAATAGCATTACAGGTAAAATATGTATGTTTGATTTTGGTGTGAACTGTCCCTTTAAAATCCTGTATTTGTTGCTTTGTTTTGTTTACACTCATGACATTTTTTTTTATATCAAAAGCATTTTATATAATAAAGGTTCTATTTTAATGAATGTTGTGTCTGTGTTAGCTGTTAGCAATGAACACAGAAATCATTTCCTGTGGTATATTGGCAATGAAGTGGTATATTAATTAACTGAGCTTCAGTAGTAATAATTATACTTACCGTACGTACCAGTTTTAGTAGCAGTTGTAGTATTTTGACTACCAAACTGCAGTAAGCAACAGCATTAGTAAGCAAAAGGCCTCATCACAGAAGCCATCTCGACTTGTAATTGCAGCAAAAATACAGACTTGTACTAAAAACTCCATTCCTATTAGGTGTAGCTGTACATATGTCAGTGTCAGGATCATGCCTCTCCCGGCATGTGCCCTCTTTCCTCCCCCTTGCCTGTGTCTGTACTTGTGTATGTGTTTTTTCCTGCTCCAATCCGGAGTGAAGCAGGCAGTCTTACCTGCAGTACACGTCCTGAGTTTTCTGCAATCAACTCCACCCTGAGCTCAGCCCTTTGAAGACTGGTTTTCACTTGCCGTTTGGCGTCCAGGTTCACCAGCTCGTATCTGTCAGCCCATTCAGCTCAGTCTCTGCCCTTGTTTGCCCAGCCCTCGCTGACCCAGAGATTTTAAGCAACTATAGACCAATATCCATCCATCCATTTTCTATACCGCTTATCTGTCATAGACCAATATCTAACCCTCCATTTCTCTCCAAGATCCTTGAGAGAACAGTCTCCAATCAGCTATGTAACTTTCTACACAGTAATACCTTATTTGAGGATTTTCAATCTGGCTTTACCAGCTTATCATAGCACAGAGACGGCATTAGACAAAGTCACAAATAACCTTTTACTTGCATCAGGCAAGGGACTTATCTCTGTCTTTGTACTGTTAGACCTTAGTGCTGCATTTGACACCATTGACCATTCCATCTTATTACACAGATTGGAATACACTGTCGCCAAGTGCTTGCTCAAGGGGGAATGTTGGGTTCTATATTCTATATTACAATTTAATCAAAGAGTTTGGTCTAGACCTGCTCTAATTGGAAAGTGTCATGAGTCATTGAATTGAATTGAATTGAATTGAATACCAAGTTGGCATTAAAGGAACTGCATTAAGCTGGTTTCAGTCTTATTTTTCAGATCGATCTCGATTTGTTCATGTTAATGATACATCGTCCACAGTCACAAAAGTTAGTCACAGAGTTTCCCAGGGTTCTGTGCTCGGGCCAATACTATTCACCTTTTATATGCTCCCCATTGGTGATATTATTAGGAAACACTCCATACATTTTTATTTATGCAGATGATACACAATTGTACATGACAATGAAACCAGATGAATCAAATCAGCTAGCCCAGTCTTTTTTTGAGCCGCTACACATCTCTAACTTTAAAAATAACGTGCGGCGTGCTGTTGGGCAAAACTGTTTGAATATCAAACACGCTGTCTGTGTAGAGCACCGATCGAGAGAAGCCGAACCCCCTGGATTATTATAACTCCCTTTTATCAGGCTGCCCCAATAAGTCTGTGAAAACTCTCCAGCTGATCCAGAAGAACCAAAATTAGAGATCATATTTCTCCTGCACTGGCTTCTCTACATTGGCTACCTATAAAATTCAGGATAGAGTTTAAATTCTTCTCCTCACATATAAAGCCCTGAATGGCCAGGCTCTGAATGGCCAGGCATCTTAAAGAGTTGATATATTATCCCACCAGAACTTAACTTTCCCAAGATCCCAAGGTTACTGGTGGTTCCTAGAGTCTTCAGAAGTAGATTGGGAACCAGAGCCTTTAGTTATCAAGCTCCTACTGTGGAACCATCTTCGGGTTTCGGTCCAGGAGGCAGACACCCTCTCTACGTTTAAGAGTAAACGTAAAACTTAACATTTTTGATAAAGTTTATAGTTAGGGCTGGCCTAGGCTGGCCCCTAGTTATGCTGCTATAGGCTTGCTATAGACCTGCTATAGGCTGCTGCTATAGGCTCCTTGTGCACACATTTATGTCCCATTAATGCATATTACTAACTCAACTTCTTCCCTGGAGTCCTTGTCCTTTTTCATCTTGCAGGTTTCCATGGATCGTGGTTGGACCTCCTGCTGCAGTCATGCTCGAAGCCTACTGCGCCCCATCCCCATAGTATTCTTGTTCCTTTGCCACAGTAAGTGTGAGATTTTGACTTTTGTATCATTAAAAAGACTATTGTTTTGGACGAGAGTCTTTTTTTGGAGCACCAGGCTGGCTATCAGGCCCACTCCCAGTCTAGGACACATCTGGAAGGTGCACATGAGCCGCATGAGGTCCATGTCTGAAAACATTAAGTCCTGGATGTCCTCCAACTTCTTATTAGTTAACTCAGAAAAAACAGAACTTATTGTATTTGGACCTAAACATCTCAGGGACTCTTTCTAGCCTGGTTGCCACCCTGGATGGCATCACCTTTAACTCTATTACAGTGGTGAGGAACCTTGGAGTCATTTTTGACCAGGACCTGTCCATCAATTCCCATATAAAACATATCACTAGGACTGCCTTCTTTCACCTTCATAGTATAGTTAAAATAAGGAACATCCTTTCTCAGAGTGATGCTGAGAAGTTGGTCCATGCATTCATCACTTCTAGGCTGGACTACTGTAATGCTCTTTTGTCAGGATGTTTTAAAAACTCTCTGAAGAGTCTCCAGCTGGTCCAGAATGCTGCAGCGATGGTATTGACATGAGTTAATAAGAGAGAGCATATCTCACCTCTTTAGCCTCACTTCATTGGCTTCCTGTAGGATATAGGATAGATTTCAAAATATTTAGAATAATTGATGATCTCCAGGACCTCACTGTTCCTTATTACCCCTGTATAACACTTTGCTCTCAGAATGCAGGTTTGCTAGTAGTTCCCAGTATCTCTAAAAACAGACTGGGAGGTAGAGCCTTCAGCTGCCGTGCTCCACTACTGTGGAACCAACTCTCTCCATGGGTCAGAGAGACAGACACTCTCTCCACATTTAAGTCTAAGCTAAAAGCATTCCTCTATGATAGAGCTTATAGTTAGGACTGGCTCAGGTAACTGAACCATTTCATAGCTATGCTGCCACAGGCTTAGACTGCTGGGGGACTCATCAGGACACAGGGAGCCATCTCTTCTCCTCTCCTTCTACACATTTGCTGTTCTGTCTTTATCTGTTATACTGTGCAGTCTGGCCTTGGTGTCTCACACTCTCTCTGTGCCTTCACAGATTTCTCCAGAGCTCCATTGACTGACACCAACCTCCACCTGCATCACCTCCTTCCCTGTGCTTCTGCCCTGCCTGCCATCCCTGCTCATCAACCAACCTGCTGCTCCTGCTTTCCCTGTTAACAGCCCAGCCTTCCCACCAGGAGCTGCCTGCATCAGCTCTCCCCTGACTGAACATTCCCCATCTATCTCATATCTCATGTTGTTAACTGCTTTCCTGCCTGTACAACATCCATTGCACGTCTGCCCGTCCTGGCTGAGAGCAACAAAAACAGTCAGATTCCATGTATGATTTATCCATCCATCCATTTTCTATACTGCTTATCCGTCAGGGTCGCGGGGGGAGCTGGAGCCTATCCCAGCTGACTACGGGCGAGAGGCGGGGTTCACCCTGGACTGGTCGCCAGTCAATCGCAGGGCCAACACACAAAGACAAACAACCACACACTCTCACACTCACACCTAGGGGCAATGTAGAATAGCCAATTAATCTAATGTGCATGTTTTTGGTATTGTGGGAGGAAGCCGGAGTACCCAGAGAAAACCCACACAGGCACAGGGAGAACATGCAAACTCCACATAGAAGGGCCCAGACCGGGATTCAAACCTGGAACCCTCTTGCTATGAGGCGACAGTGCTAACCACTGCACCACCGTGCCGCCATGTATGATTTATCTCCAATTAATCTGAATGTCATTATTGAAACAAATACAGGAGTCCTCAACATATTTTTTTCCAGAATATGAACCCAGGACTTGTCACACCCTAAGAAAAAAAAAAATCACACCCAGAGACCAATCGGCTAGTACATCATGAAATACAGATGTACTGAATCACCACCTGATATTGCTCATGTTGTAAGAATGACATCTACTGGTGGCACAAAGTAATTGCACTGTATTGGATTTTAACTTATAATAGATATATCGTACCTGGGTCCAGTTTGTAATTGGAACCCATGATAGAAGAATGTCATATTATTAGAGTATCATATCTCTATTAATACACCCCTACTATATATTAAACTAATGAGTATTTCCTGGTCTTGAATAATAATAAATAATAAGAAGAATAAAGATTCTGGTATAATTTTTATTATCATGCTAAGAAGAATGATTTTATTTTTCAACTTTGCCTTAACTTAATATTTAAAAACTCATTTTTGTAGAAATCCTAAATTCTAAATTCAGTATTATGGCCTGGCTAGCTTGGTTTAAGTATTACTGCTTTTCACTGCCTGCTGGTTACAATCAGTATACCATACGCATACCTACTGTAATGGTATATTAATATATTTAGTAACCAAATTTCGTTTATTTCTCTCTCACACACTCCCTCTCTCTAAACAGACACATGTACAACTGCTTGGAAGTGAAATGGTAGGGTTACTTTCTAATGACATTAATGTGAGGTAGCCCTGCAGCTGGATCATGTTTATACATACCCAATCACACAGGCATATTTGGAGTCATTGGAAGCAATTGAAGAAGCAGTCTATGCACCTTACAGATGTAGTGGAAGTGGAAGAAGGAGCAGGAGCTTATGTAAAGGATGGCCAGCTGACATGTACTTTTTGCATCTGGAAAGGAAACTCTTCATACCAACAGGTGGTGGTAGTCTGTATGTAGCAGTTATTAAGGGAAATCACTGGGAGTAGGACTGAGAATATATAAACTGTTATGATAAAGCAGCATTTGTTTTTCACACTGCTCTCACTGACCTCTAAGATGGTTTCAGTTGGTCTGCAGTTGCAGTTAGTCAGCACTTCTAGGTGTGCCTGTCTGACTTTTGCTTGCCTTCCTCATTTCTTCTGGGGCAGTGACTAGCTTAGCTAAACAGTCATTTACAGAGATTTCTCTGCACAGTTTAGACCCTTCAAAGCACTATCCCAAGAATTTGTATCTAATTCTGTGAATGAAAGACACACACATTTCAAAATCAAAAATTTATCCTTTGAAATAATTACTTCAGCTTCATTTTAATGTTGGTAATAATAAATCCTCATTTAGTGATAATGAAGTGAAAGTCAAAGTACAGACCATATACAATACTCACAAAAAGGTAGGGATATTTGGCTTTCGGAACTTTCAGAAAGCACCTAAAATGCACTATAACCTTTACAGGTGAACTTAAGTCAAGTCAAGTTGACTTTATTGTCAAATATGCTGTACATGAATTACATACAGCACAGATAAAATTTCAGTCCTCTCGAACCCATGGTGCAAACAGGCAATATATAAATAAACACACTTTAAAAATATAAATATATAAATAGACAGATCAGACATGCACACATATTTGTACATATATGCTATGCATATATATATATATAAATATATGTGTGCATATATGAATATATATGTACATATAGTTGAAAGACATATATGTGGGGGGCCAATTTCGAATAAGATAAGATAAAATAATCCTTTATTAGTCCCATAACTGGGAAATTACAATATTACAGCAGCAAAGAGCATATAGAGTGTGCAAAGCATGCACTTTCATGATATAATATCGCTGTAGCATGAACTTTTAATATTTTCCTCAAATTTCACCTGAAAGTCGAATATTCCTAACTTTTTGTGAGTAGTGTGTGTACTGGGTGGTATGGTGGTGCAGCTGCCTCACAGTGCAGTTGTCACACAGCAAGAGGGTTCCAGGTTTAAATCCTGATCTGGGCCCTTTTGTGCAGAGTTTGCATGTTCTCTGCCTGCACGGCTTTGCTCTGGCTTCCTCCTGCAGTCCCAAAAACAAAAGATAATAGAATAGAGAAGGGCCTTCTGCAAACTGCTGCCACAAAGTTGGAAGCATAGCATTGTCCAAAACATGTCCGTCTGCTGAAGCAGTATGCTGTATCTTATAGTTTGTAAATTCTTTGAAATACATACCAATTACAATAGGACATATTGGGAAGTCTTTTATTAGTGCATTAGTACTATAATTCAACTTCACTGTATCTCCTGAGTAACATATTAACTTCCACTGTTAACCTTCTACACACGCCTTTTTTTTTTTTTTTTTTTACAGCAACCGGGTTTCCATTTTTATGTGATATAACCTCTACTTTACTTTGTCATAAGCTTCATTAGCAGCTGTTTGGGTGTACAGCATGCTTCTGTGATTGGCTTTGTGGTCTGTTGAAAAAAGCTATGAATATGCATTTATCTGATTACTTACACCTAGTTGCACTTCAACTGGATTGGCCAGCATGAAACGTATAAAGCAACAATATCACACAAATATCAGACCGGATATTGTTTTTCAGGAGTTGGTAGAGACCAAAACAAAAAGGGATAAAAGAGATTTGGATACCAGTCCAAATAAATGATATTGTTGCTTTGTAATTGCTTTATGTGTAAATAGTAGTCTTGTATCTTCAAAGACACTAAGGCACAAAAACTTCAATAAATGTTGCCCATTCAGCTCCCCTTACTCCTCAAGTTCAAGAGATATACAGCTTTAAAAGTGAGTCAATGTTTATTTTCATCAGTAAAAACATACAATGTCTAACATTTTTTTACACAAAGAAGTTTTTTCAAATCATTTATCATTTAAAAAAAAAACCCCAACAACTTCAATTATTTCAAAAAGATGTACAGAGTACTTCTTCATTTTTGTGCTGTAGCTGAAATGCAACTCCAGAAACCGATTCAGTTCAAGGCAAGAAAAAAAAAAAACCTCAACATGGCAGCTCTTTCAACAGGTGGACAGGGGACAAGTGTAAAAGACTTACAACACCGGCAAATACTGCACAATACCGCAGAGACGAAACAACATTATCAGCCATGATGTGTCCATGTCCTGCATCAGCTCACTTTGTGGTTTAGCTTCTTATTCAAACAGCTCTTTGGCAGTAATACTTTCTGCAGGACACACTGTTCCTGATTCTGTTCTGTGCTTGCAACTGGAAAAACAAAGGAGTCAAACTTCAGTCAAGAAGTTAAACTTTCATTTGTGCCATTTAATCAAACCAACAGTTAATGTTAATTAATTAACATTAATTCCAAATGTTTCCTGATGAGACTGATATTTGGTCAATATTGGATCCAAACTCACTAACCAAAAGGACAACATTAAGTTCAAACTATGTTGACACTATAGTTTTGAGTATGTCTTCATAAAAAAATGGCTAAAATGATCGTGATCAAATAGTTTCTGGACTTACTTCAGCTGGCTGATTAAAACACTGACACATGGTCATTAGAACTAACTGATTATGCTACAGAAAACTAACATTTCATTGTATGGTAACAGTGAGATTAATAGTAAAGAACAAATATGATCTTTATTCAGACATCCAATATTGTTTGTGTTCACAGGTATGACAGGTGAAACTGGAAGCCCCCTATTTATTGCATTCTTCACCTTATGACTCCTGTCTTTCATCATTATTTAAGACACGTGATTATTTTTGATACTGTCCTTGTGCAGAGTTTTGTATGTTAGCTTGTGAACATAGTGGTAGACTCCGGGTCACTGAGCAGTTGACACTGTTAATGTCACTGTTGGTCATGTACTTTGGTTTGACTTTTAGAAACTAACACAGAATGAACTCAAATCTGTAGACATGTCCACATTTAATATGACAGCTACAGTTTGTGTTATCCTGTTAACTTTAATTTTTTTTTTTTACTGGAAAAATCTGTTCCAACATATTTCAAACACTCCGAACTTAATGTCCAGTGAAAATAATCCCTTGCCTTCACACCAAACATGAAGTGACTTTTCTTGTGGCATGATAATATACAAAGTCGCTGCAAAGGGTATTTGGGAGAGTTGAAAATATTATAAGCAAAAAAAATGGCACATTTCACAGGGCTTTGCAGAAGGGAGGGTATCCAGGAGGGACCAAGAAGAGCAGGAAAAGTGAAGCTGAAACTCAGCAGCAGAGAGGTGTTGGTTTCTGGATAGAGGACCAGATTTGGCGCTGAGCAGTTTGCCAGCAAGAGCAGAGCTCACAGTACACTCATTTAAACTTTTGCGGTTAAGAAGTAGTTCTATCTCCACTCTCATTTTTAAAGTTAGACGACTGTAATTAGTCTCTCTTAATCCTTGTTGACTGGAGGAGAAACATACTTTATTTCATGAATGTACAAAGAAGGCAGGGTATAAAGAAGAGACTGGATTGAAGGCAAATTTGCACTAGTAGCATGAGTTGAAAACTTGCTTAACTTTTTCATTGGAGGGTCTCATTCTCTGATTGCTAACATTTTTGACTGGTGTTTTTCAAGCTCCATATGTATTCCTCTGAGAACAAACTGTTTTAGTGACACATTAAAAACATAATTTTTATTTTTACAATTTCAGTAATTTTTTAGACTGAACTAATGGCTACCTATTGATATGCATCAGTAAATGTAAAATAAAAGAAAAATGACTTCATGAATCACTTTTCTTAATGTAGATGATAAAGAGACTGCAGTTTAAATTCTCTCATGATGGTCAACCTCAATTCAAAACAATGCAGTGTAGATGTGCTAGTATTACTAGTAAATATAGTTAGTGTGTAAAGTGCAGCCTGAAATAAGAACTGTGTGTAGTTTCACAGAGTAAATCCATAATTTTTGATGGAAACCACTTCAGTATGTTAATGTCAACGGGTAGCAATTACAGCTAGTGTCTTTACACTGGAATGATTTAATAGCGAATTTCATGACTAGTAAGACATTAAAGAAGCATGACTTCAGAAAAATATACAAATAAAACACTTGCATGTTTGTGTGAGCAGTCAACAAAAGGATCTGTCCATCAGGTTCACTTTTCTCTTTACGGCTGTCTGGACCTGGGTGTCCTGCTGTCGGATTGTTTACTACGTCACACAAGGTGCAGCTTGTTTCTTTAAATACTTGTCCTGTGGAGCTCCAGCCTCAGCCAGCTGCTAACTGCACTGTGGAGCTTCAGAGATTCTCATCCACCTAGCTTTTCTTTCTCAATGGAAATCAGCACCTGAAAAATACAGGAAGATTGGACAGAGAAAGATTAGTACCATCCTCAGTCAAAAAAACATCATCATCGATCTCTCTAATCAGTTCACTGTTAGGAGAAAATCAGTGATGTTGATTAGTTGATCTTCAAAAGACAGTATAATAATGATTAATCTTTGTAGTAGGAAAAAGCCAATAGCTGATTAATAAGTCAAGATTGCCTCCTACCCCAATGAAAAAAATTTCACAGTTAATATGAAAATTAACAATGTCTGGTTTTATTGGAAATGGGATAATCATTCAACCTAAGCCAAAGAAGTAAATTCTTAAATACATAAATCTGGATTACTGAGCATCAAACACAAAGTAATGAGTCTGGGACTGAATATCCAAGTTAAAGTATTTAATAAATAAATATATGACTATTTCAACTAACCATAAAAATGTAAGCGGAAATGACTTTTTGAGCTATTATTTCCATCAAAGTCAATAATTCTACTAATTTCCCCAAACAAAAACCAGAAGTCAATGAAAAGCTATTTCTCGGATATCAAGGATATGATGTTTTTTTTGCCTTTTATGAATACATCATCTTGAAAACTTTCAAACATTGAAAAATCAGTACAGTTCAATTAGGAAATTATTGTTGTAGTTTTCTCATTCATACCTTACGTACTTTTAGAAATAATCAATGTTTCTGTTTAATTTTCCCCTTTAAAATTAAAGGACATAATGTCAGAGTGTGAACAAAATGGGAGACAGGACCGTGGTTCTGCAGCCTCACATGCTGTGGCTGACCTGTGAGGTAGCTGGTAATCCAGTTAACCCTCGGAGCTTCCACCTGCATGTCCAGCAGCTTATTGCTGAGCAGGGCAGGTCATATGGTGTTGAAAGGACCGGAAAAGTAACAAAAACATGACTCTCACTGTGCTCCCTGCCTCCTCAAGGTGAGTATAAGCCCTGTGCAGAAAAGATGATGGTCCTCCACTCAAATATGGGGGTTACGGGCAAACTGCAGGGGGTCCAGAGATGGTTGGACTGCTGATCAGAGGTGCTTCAGGACTAGCCTCTCAAACGACTCCATGACGTGTGAAGTCAAAGCCACAAGCCTATAGTCACTGTGTGTGTTTGGGTGTTTCTTTTTGGGCACAGGAAGCAGGCTTGCCTGGGTGTAGGTTGCTGAACTCTCTCCTCAAATCCTCTGTGGTGATGGTGAGAGGAGACACAGTAAGTCTGGGAGTTGTGCGAGGGGGCAGTGGTGGAAGGACAGGAGCCTGGGGAGTTGTTGAAGATAGATGGTGGAGTGTGGGTGCTGGTAAATGTGGTGGGCAGAGGGAGGGTGGTGTAGCACAGTGGGGGCGAGGGGGATTGTGGTAGGGAGCAGGCTGAAAATAGGTGGCTGAGATGAGGGTCATATGGGAGGAGTGTCATCTCAGGGGTTAAACAACAGGTTTAATTTATTGGCTTCATTGGCTCTTCCATGAAGAGTGATGGCTCTCATACCACCTCCACATCTCTATCATGTTGTTCTGAGCCAGTTTATTCTCCAGCATCCTCCTCTAACATTCCTTGCCCTCCCAAATTTTTTTTCCCTCAGTTCTGCCTGCATTTTCTTCATCTCCTCCTTATCACTGCTTCTGAATGCAGACTTCTTCCTGCTCAGCAACGCCCCAGTGTCCTCAGTAACCGAGGGTTTGTTATTGGAATAACAGCACATGGTCTTAGTGGGAATAATATTGTCTGTGCCAAAGTTAACATAGTCTGTAATTCAGTTCTGGTCCATAAATATCCTCCCCATGTGCATCACAGAGCACATCCCAGTCAGTCACCTCTGCTCACTGTCTTGACTTCTCAAAAGCATCTCAGCTGATAATAAAATCCTTCTCCAAAAGTTACACACTATTAGTTCCACTTTAATCACACAGCGAGAAGTCAGACTGTTTCTGATGGTACAAGTCAAAATCTCTTATAGTCAGAAATGGGTTGCCACAGAGGTCTGTCCTTCTATCCAATTCTTCCTAATCAATACTTCAATGTCCATTTCTTTTTTTCTTTTTTTTTTTTGCAGATAATGCGGTTTTATTTACTCCAGTCCCTGACCCGTCCTCAGTCTGCTAAAGATGCTTTTTAATTAAATGCATTTTCATAAAAAAAAACTGTAACAAATGGTGCCTGCCAGGCCTCAGCACCTTTTGAAGCATATCTGACTTTGAGGAGCACAGGAACAATAATTCAAATTGAATTTATTCTAAAAAAATGTATCAACAATTGTTTCAAAGTATCCAGATCCAATTTGAATTAAAATTTATGGCAACCATTACCATTTACTGGTAAAAACAACTTAAATCTTTACTTTTACCAATTCCTTTTCCACAGACACTCAATCCTTAGGTACCTGCCCACCTCTTTAATCTAGCATAATGACAATATGCAGTATTGCCCTGTCAGACCTGTGTCACTCATGCAAAAGGGCACATGTTCTTAATAGACATGTACGAGTCCTGAGTCCCCTGAAGATCAATAAGGTAGCAACCACTGCTTGTTCATGTAATTTATGCTACTCGTTGCAACAGTTTCTTGCTAACACCTACTTATAACAAATGGAGTAGGTTTTAAAGACAACAAAGGGCCCAATTTAAAGTTTGAATTAACATGGACTGCCAGCAGTTATGTTACATTAAATTATGTTTATTTAATACCCTATTAACTTTACAAGTTAATAGACATGACATCACATAGCAATCTAATGTGTAGCTAACATGGTGCTATGTTGGAAGCAACTATTCTATAGTACTATGCTCTGCTCCAATCTTTAAATGAAAAACTTGTTCATGCTTTTGTTACTTCTAGGCTGGACTACTGCAACTCACTATTGTCAGGATGTCCAAATTATTCTATTAATAGCCTGCAGCTGATCCAGAATGCAGCAGCTAGAGTTTTTACAGGAATCAGTAAAAGGGATCATATCTCCCCCATCTTAGCTTCTCTTCACTGGCTTCCGGTAAAATTCAGAATAGACTTTAAAATTCTCTTACTTACATATAAGGCCCTAAATGGACTAGCCCCATCATACCTGCAGGATCTAATAGTCCCATATATTCCCAATAGAACACTCAGATCACAGAGTGCAGGTTTACTTACAGTTCCCAGAATTTATAAAAGTAGAACAGGAGGACGAGCCTTTAGCTATCAGGCACCCCTGCTGTGGAACCAGTTGCCAATCTGGGTTCGACAGGCAGACACCACCTCCACTTTTAAGACTAAACTTAAAACCTTTCTGTTTAGTAAAGCATATAGTTAGCACCAAATAAAGTGTGTAGGGCTGGTAGGCATAGTTTCACTCACCTCATGATATATAGCCACAGGTAGAATAGGTCTGACTAACTGTTAATCTTTAAATCTCTATCATAGCTAAGCTGCTATAGGCCTATGCTGCCGGGGGACACAAACATGATCCACCAAGCAGTTTCCCCTCCTCCTTTTCCTCTTCTATCCTCTCCCCTCGTCAGATTAACATGCAGTTCATTATTTTATGTCACTAACTGTGTGTCCAGTGCTCCTCGTAGTCTTGTGTCTCTCCCTCCCTTTCTCTTTCTCTCTCTCTGTATCTTTCTGCAGGTATCTCTCCATCCAGATCTTCAAGTTGAACTGTAGCCGGCTCTATGACCAACCCAATGTGTATTGTTGACATCTGCCTGTCATTCCTCTATGTACCGACTATGGGCGGGGTGGTTCTCCCTACGGGCCAAAATCGAACTGATAGGATAGTGATTCTCAACATCACATAAAAAAAAAAAAGAATACATGAATGTTACAGCAGTTCATTATAATTTTCAATACTATAAATTTCCTATAACTTGTGAAATGTTAAAATCATATTGAGGTGGTAGCAAAAAGTGAAACTAAACCGTTGAGATTTTGTTTTGCTTATCTTTTTAGTAATGTCATTTCTCATGTTGCAAATTGCTTTCCTGCCTGTACAACATCCATTGCACGTCTGCCCGTCCTGGGTGAGGGATCCCTCCTCTGTTGCTCACCCTGAGGTTTCTTCCATTTTTTCCTGTTAAAGGTTTTTCTGGGAGTTTTTCCTTAGTCGATGTGAGGGTCGAAGGGCAGAGGATGTTGCTGATGTTATGTTAAGCCCTTTGAGACAAACTGCTTGTAAAAATGGGATATACAAATAAAGTTGACTTGACTTGACTTGACTTTAGATGAAAGTGAAACACTGTTTGTTATGTGCTTTACAGTGATGGGGATATTGTCTGCACCCTTAATTGTGCATTTGGACTTGCATGACCCAAGATGACTTTTAGTTGGGTTTCACTGGTAGGTTCTTGGTGATACTAACTCAAGGATCAGTATATTGAGTGATCCAGAAGGACTCAAGTCTGTTGCAAATGAAGTTTCCGCTGAGAATATTTGGTACTATGTCTTGATAAGGGTTCTGTAGTAGTCAAGGCATCGAACACTCTGTGATCTTCACTAGTTAATATGAATTGTATTCTGGAGACATGGTACAGATGCAGGAGGCAAAATTGGACGACAGTCTTTACTTGTCCATCAAAACACGTTTAGTGAAATAAACCACCAAGGTTTTTGTAAAAGATTTACTGGCTTGATAATTTTTTGAAACTGATACAAGACTATCTTGTATGTATGACCTGACCAAGACTGAGACTTGTAGAGCACCAAATTTAGAGCCTTGTGGAACACCACAAGTAAGACTGGCTGATGAGGAAGAGGAGTTACAAACAACAACAGAGAAGGTTCTGTTGGAGACACATAGGTAAAGGGTTTGGAGGGTGATACCACTGAAACTGAGACTAACCCTAGATTCTATGCGGTTCAACAGAATGCTGTGATCTACCTTGTCAAATGCTGCACTCAGATCTCGAAAAACCAGGAAGAGTCACCAGCATCATGAAGATATCATTTGTGACCTTAATCAGTGCATTTTCATTGCTGTGGAGGGCTAGAGCCCAGACTCAAATGTTTTGAATAAGGAGCTGTTGCTCAAATTGGCAAAGAGCTGTGAGGAGATAATTGTTTCCAAAATGTTGGATTTAAAAAAAACCCAAAACAAAACAAAACAGTTTCGAGATAGGTCTTTAATTAACGGGAAGATGGGGATCGAGAGCGGGTTTCTTCAGAAGGGGTTAGATTAAGGCATGTTTGAATGAAGAGGAAGTGAAATCAGAGACAGTGCAGTTGTTATGCAGAGGATGGTTGAATCAACTGTTTCAAGTACCTCTTTGAGTGATGTGTGTCTATAAATGATGTATACTTGGCAGGATGAGAAACCTGATACTTGTCTTGTCTCAGCTGCGTTGGCAGTCACCCTGGGATGTATAAATACAACACACAGTGAAGCAACTAACTGTAAACTAGATGACCTGACTGTGAAATGTGCTGATGTGTAAGCTGAAAGAAAGCAATGAGAAGTGTTTGTTCTAGGGGCTTCTACAGTGTTTGTTCCAGAGCTTCTACATCAGTCACTGTTTTTCTCATATAATAAAACTTGTAATTTAAGACAATTCATGTAAGAAAATAATCTTATATAAGTAGACCTGTATTTCTGTTCAAGGAATTTGTGCAGTTTATTTTCATTCCTGGAATTAAAATAAATTAATAATATGAGCAAAACAACTTTCAATGGGTTATTAAGTCTTTGTCTCTTGTCCTGTTTTGTTGATGAATAAATGATAACCACAAAAACAAAGTGCAACAAACACTGTCTACACTGAGCAGTCAGTTCTCTATTAGCCATGCTCAGGGGAGACCCATGGGAGTGGTGGTTGTTACTGCTGTTCTGAGTGATGAAAGTTGTACTAAATTCCAGTATGATCTACCATCAATCATTATGTCAGAGCTAAAACAAGACGAGGTCAGAAGACACGAGGACAAACTAGAAATAGGAGAAAACAACATATTTACATTCACAATATGTAAGTATTTCACACAAAGGGAGTAAATGAAGTGATTACTTAAAAATTTAGAAGCTGTAAGGACGACAGACGAGATGGATCTGAGAGGAGCGAGCTTCTCTTGGAATATAGTTACATGACATTCATTTTTGAAGGGATGGGGGCATAAGACAAAGGAAGGAGGAGGCTGAAAATGTAGAAGAGTATAACTAGGTGAATATGGATGGATGCAAGATGTTTATATGCTGCTGTCCCACTAAACAGGTTCTCAAGGAGAAATTTACTTTAGGATGAAAGTTTCCACACGATTTTACCTCAATATAGATTATGTACTACAGAACACAACTGTGTTTAACACACAAATTATAATATGGGCAAATGTGATTAGAGAAGTAGAAGTATAAATCTTGAGTTTGGGTAATATTATTGTATTAATTATCAGTAGTGTGTGCTAGGCCCCTAAGTGTGTGAATGTAAAAATGCACATGCAGGTGTGTACATAGGGACATGTGGACATCCCCACATGTGGAAATGGATAAAATCAAAACATACATTGTGCTGGTACATCGCAGGATGGCCAAGAGTGTGTAAGGTGACAGGAATTACTTTAAAATATTAGGACCTCTTGAGTGTTATTGTCTTAGTGTGTGATGACATGCCTCCTGGATAAAAATGTAACTTTTATGTCTGCATGAAGCCAGATGACCGAGAAAGGTGTTAGGTGGGTTTGTCATAATGTATCTGGCATGCCACAGGATGTGGCTACAGTGTGTTACAGCAGAGAGAGGTTTTGCATACTGAACATTTACCAAGAATGACAATGAAATTTTAAAAAAGCTGACAGAATTCCTCTTTCACCGTAAGATGTGTGCAGATTTTCTAAACAGTGGTTAGAGAATATGAAAAAGTCCTGGGTGTCTTACTATGCGCCAGTAAGTTTCCTTAATAAAAGTGTAAGTTAGCTGGCACTGGTGTGAAGTCAGGTGGCTGACAAAAGTGATAAGTGCTAAGTGTTAGGATTTGTCTTCGCAGGCACCATCATGTCTATGGTACAAAAGTGTAATTTAATTGATGTGCCAAAAAAAGTGTTAGGTGAGAGGGCTGGTCATAGTACACACATGTCGCAGGGTGCACCATCTTTGTGGTACAGTATGTATACATTTTGCGTATTAAATGTTTACCCCATATGTTTAACCATTTCAACACAGACCTGTTTTGGGGGATTGATCATACCTAGCAAAATTTCAGTTTTGTTTCCTGTTGTTTTGTCTCTACCAGCTCTACCAAATAACTAGGAGTCATTTCAGCATTGTTTTGTGTTGTTTCAGCTTGTAGGTGTGAGTCTTACCAAACCACTAGGAGTTTTTTTCAAGTTTTGGTCTTGCTTTGTGTTGTCCCCTCATTTTCTTAGTTTTTGTTTCTTTTTTTTTTTGTTTTGTGCTGTTACATTGTTTTGTTAGTGTAAGGTTTTCAAGACCACTAGCAGTTATTTTGCTGAAAACATGTCAAATTTCACAACTTCCCATTTGTTCCTCCTGTGTGACACCACACCTGTCAGCTTATTAAGGTGAGATTTGCTGTGTACATTTCACTGTACTATCTATTGCACAACAGACAGCACCTTTCTAGATACTAACCAGGATAAAATCATGGCGGTACTGGCAGCACTGATAGAACAAAATCAACACACAGGTGAAGAAAAAGGTAAAGTCCAAGATAGGACAGTGTCCAGTGTCGCTGTCAGTATGGGTCTCCTCCTCTAATGATGTTGGTTCAATCAAATCTGCTGAACCTGTACAAATATTACTTAAACACAGTGCTTCCCTTCCAAGGAATCCACAGTATCCCCTTTCTCAGAAAAATCCAATCTTTGTTGAATCAAGGTATATTAGTGCCTTGCAACAGTCCATGCAACACTCCTATAATTCCAGTTAAAAGCCAGAGTACAGGTGTGTACAAGACGTAATCCAAATCCTGAATACCAACTAAATCGAACCACCAGACTGTACTTGATTGCTGCAGTGCTTTCTTTTCTGTTCCCCACCATACAGACAGCCAGTATCTGTTTGCATTCACCTACAACGGACAACAGTACACACTCAACAAACTACCCCAAGGGTAAAATGAATCATCACCATATTTTCTTGCACCTTGTGCAACAATCCCAAAGATATTTTATTCCCAGGAGGTTCTACTTTCATACAGTATGTAGATGACTTACTTTTACCCTCTCCTTCTGCTCGCAAAAACTGACAAAATTGTCCTCCTCAAAGCAAATGAAGACATTTTTAGGAAAGACAGGTTACTGCAGACAGTGGATAATTGATTATGCATCACTTGCAGCACCACTGCAGGACATATCTAAACCCTCAACCTGTACCCAGCCCCGTACCTGGACACAACAAGCTGATGAGTCATTTAACAAACTGAAGCAGGCATCACTGTCTGCTCCTGCCCTAGGGCTGCCTGAATATAACCAAACTTTCACACTATTTGTACATGAGAAATGTGGGTTTGCTCAATCTGTTCTTATTCAACGCCATAACTCTTCTTAGTGACCTGTTGCTTATTTTTCTTCCAGAATGGACCCAGTAGAAAGAGGACTTCCCGTGTCTAAAAGCCATAGCTGCAGCCATTAACAAATCTGCTGACATTGCTCTAGGTTCTAGCTTCCCAGAGAGGCTTACATGCGTGTAACAGGGATCCAAGAGGCAAAATATACTATATTGCCAAAAGTATTCACTCACCCATCCAAATAATTGAATTCAGTCATTCACTTCTAAGGTGTATAAAATCAAGCACCTAGGCATGCAGACTGCTTTTAGACACATTTGTGAAAGAATGGGCCGCTCTCAGCTCAGTGAATTCCATTGTGGTACTGTGACAGGATGCCACCTGTGCAACAAGTCCAGTAGTGAAATTTCCTTGCTACTAAATATTCCACAATCAACTGTCAGTGGTATTATAACAAAGTGAAAGTGATTTTGAATGACAGCAACTCAGCCACTAAGTGGTAGGCCACGTAAAATGACAGAGTCTCCGCAGGAACACCTGTTAAACAAGGCAAACTTATTGGTGAACTTTCAGAAGCATGCCAGCTACCCTCATCCGTTGCTGTTGTTAAATGTGAAACCCACACCAAACCCAGTGACTCTGTCTCACGAGGCAACGCTATGGCTGACCATATGGCCAAAACAGCTGCCAAAATTGACAATGGTTTTGAATTTATACTTGTATGTATTGACATGTTTTCAAATTGGCCTGGGCTTGCAGGAAGGCTGATTCTATTTCTGTTGAGACATGCCTGCCAAGATGTGGCATTCCACAGAGCATCAACTCAGACAGAAGAGGTCATTTCACTGGACAAATAATGGCTGGACTCAGCAAAAGCAAACTCTGTGCTGAAACAGGGCTGAAATGGACAATGATGTTGCCCCTAGCCCTAACGTTCATGACGTCCACACCCACTAGGAAACACAAACTCACGTCTCATGAGATTATTACAGGCAGACTAATGACTATACCAAGTAATTCAGTATTGTGTATGAAAAAGATGGACCTTCATGCTATGGACAAATCCATGATATCATTTTCCAATTCAATTCAATTCAGTATATTTACATGGTGCCAATTCACAACAAACGTTATCTCATGACACTTTCCAATTAGAACAGGTCTAGACCAAACTCTTAATTAAATTTTATAATACAAAGAACCCAACATTCCCCCATGAGCAAGCACTTGGCAACAGTGGTGAGGAAAAACTGCCTTTTAGAATGCAGAAACCTTGGAGCAGACCCTGGCTCTAGGTGGGTGGCCATCTGCCTTGACCAGTTGCTCTGTCTTAACCTGTACTGTGCAATCCATGCAATAGCTAAAAACGGGTACGCCCTCTACATCACTGCCTGTGGTACGCTAGGACAAAGGACGTTCCCTCGAGAGTGGCAGCACTGGCATCCCAGAAGTAGAAATTCCCCACTCCCAAGGACAACCACAGCTATCAGAGGAACAGAGGACACCATAGTCCCAAAAGCAGAAGTCCTCCAGTACTAGGGCTGTGTATGGAACTTCGGTTCTTTTATGGTACTAAACGAAATGCTTCGGTAGTACCGAGTATCGAAATATCCCTTGTCTTTCGGTGCCAAGTTTCGGCTACAGTGGAGGCTCCATGGTGGAGGTAAGTAAGCTGTAAAGGATACTGTTGACCAGTTAAGCCTTTATTTCTCAGCCTAGATAATGGTTTCGAGCAATAATAACACAACCATGTTATTGTTGATGTTTTGTAATGTCAATTAGGGAGCTGATAATAGCCCTAAACCCCAGATATCAACCCCCCCGCAGAGACATGCTGTCAAATACACTCATACCTGCATGGTATGCAGTAGAGAAGGGAAATGTCAAGAGAGAATTGCAAGACGTCAGAGATGTGGCTGTGACTACGGATGGGTGGACCAGTGTGGCACAAGACCACTACCTGACTGTTTCAGTCCACTTTGTGAGAGAGGGTACCATGAAGGAGAAAATCTTGCATACCAGGGCAGTCTACACATCACAGACAGGGCATGTAATAGTTTAAGAGATAGGGGATATTCTTGATGAATTCAATATAAAGGAAAAAGTTGGTGCAATCACTGTAGACAATGCAGCTAATATGGATGTAGTAGTGAAAAAGACGAACATAAGAAAAATTTGCTGCTTTGCTCATCTAAACATTGCTGTGGGCAGGAAGAATCAGACCTATGGTGATGTCGTTAAAGCGGTGCAGCTAGGCTAAACCTGTCCTCAAAGAGAAGCAGCGTCTTCTCGGTAAGTGAAAATAGCCTAAACTTAGTACAAATTCTATTCAATCAATTCTATTCTATCAATTATTGAGCTATTACGACAAGTAAACAACCTGTTTAACAGCCACAGTCTCTCTCTCTCTCTCTCTCTCTAGGCCTTCCAGAACATGCTGTCATTCTGGATGTGAAGAACAGGTGGAACAGCCTGTTCCTGATGGTGGAATGATTTCTGGAACAGTTTCCTGCCATCCAGATGGCCTCCATGGATCCTCAGTTAAAAAAATCAACGGAGAAGGACAGGTATTGTAGATAAGGATGGATATTACCTTATTGCTTTATCAATGTGGACAATGTGCTGGGCTGTGGTCTAGCTAATAAAACATTGTATATATGTTTTTCAGACTGGAGAGATTTTCTGATGATGATTATAGAAAAGCAGAACAGTTTGTCAGAGTTATGAAGATACTTTATATTTCAACTCTCTGCAACTCTGCTGAAATGAGTCCAACTTTGGGCCAGATTCTGCCCATCTTGGGGAAACTTAAGCACCACTTCACCGTCACAGATGAGAACTCCTCCTTTAAACAGATACCAAGTATGTAGGATAATCATGTAGATTTTTCAGTTGTTTCCCTTATGTTTACTCAGCCACATGACTACTATACTATGTTTTTGTGTTGCGGGATGAGAGCATCAGGTAGTTCTTGTAGGAGGGCACAGCCTTAGACCCAAGATTCAGGACGAAAGTGGCCGATGAAGTGTGGACCAGACTAGAAGAGGAGCTGATAAGTGGGACCTCACAACAGGTGTTTATCGTTATTGATAATATTTTATTCCTCTTCCATTGTAGTTCAGTTTATATGAGTCTCATAATGTGTTGAATACAGAATAAAGGTGTAATGACCCTGGCCCAGCAGATGGAGCAGGCGCTTGAAGGGACAGCTGGTGACCACGATGGCAAGTCGTCTGATGAAACTATACAGCTGCAGGAGCAACATTGGTAAAATAAAAATATACAAAGACACCCACCTCTATTTCATTTTCGGAACAAAAATAACTTGTTGGCATCTATCCTGATTGTCTTTTTTCTTACTCTTCTTCTTGTTTCCACAAGAAGCCAAAGCTCTCTGCCCTTGAGGAGCTATTGATGAGGACATGGAAGTTGAAGTAAGACAAGAGAAAACTCTCAGCACCACAGAGAAGATTCAGGAAGAGACACAGAGGTCTGCCATCTACTCTAACCTCAGTGAATCCTGGTGGTGCATGACCTGGTGGTGGAATGTGAGGGACATTATGCCAATGCTATCAAACTTGGCAACTAGGTATCTCTGTGTGCAAGCATCATCCACACCCTCAGAGCGTACATTTTCTACTGCTGGAGACATCATCAGTCAGGAGCGGGCTTGTCTGTGTCCTGAGAAAGCAGACATGTTGATTTTTCTGAAGAAAAACTGCTAAGTGAAAAGGTCCTCAGTATGTAGCAGTGATGCTCACTGCTACATACTGAGGACCTTTTCACTGACCTGTCACAAAACTGTGCTGGAAATTATTTGTTGTTTATTTTTACTGTAAGAAAACTGCTTGTGGAAATAAGGATGGACATTGATATTACCATAAAAATAAAAACTTTGTACTGTAAGGTGTAATGTAATTTTCTCTTTATTAGAATTGATATTATAAAATTGGTATCGTATTGTTCAGGAACCGGTATCAAAGTGATTGATACCCAGCCCTATCCAGTACCCAACTCGACTGCAGCCGTCAGAGGAGCAAAACTACAGACGCGCCAGATGGGACCTTCTAGTATTTCAAGAGGGAAATACGTTTAATACACACGGAACACAGCCCCCCACCAACACATCTACAATTGGCAAAAATGGTAGCTAAAAACAGACCATATCCTAAGAACTGTTATGTCTGTGGATTCATTCCACATAACACCACAGAAGGACTTCCACTAATGGACTGTTACACCTGCCATCTACTTTATCTACTTCATCTCAACTCCACCAATGAAAACTGTGCTTGTACCAGTCCTCCAAAAACCAGACAACTGCACTGTGATCAGCTCAGTGCCAGTGCCAGCCAGGAGAGTTCTTGTAATGCCACCTGAGGCACATATTGTCAAAAGACACACACACACACAAACACCATGAGCAAGGCATTATGGCATCTTTGGACCAAATGTGAGACCTCTCTCATGCAGTAGAAGATCTTGCAAATTCTACTGCAAAGGGTATGCCCATGCACTTGCAGGAAATGACTGCTATATGAATGATGGCTCCGCAAAATCGTGCTGCACTGAATTATCTTCTGGCCTTGCAGGGTGGAACATGCGTCATCACTGAAACTGAATGTTGCATGTTCACACCTGATCATAACACTACCATACAGGAATTAACTCAAAACATGTGTAAGATTGCCATTGCATAATCCTGTTCTTATGAGTCTGTTTGAATGGCTTAAGGAAAAATTAGGAACTTTAGGTTATCTAATTCTTGAATTTGTTCTGCTTGGCTTTGTAATGCTGATTGTTCTGAGCCTCCTGGTTACCTGCCTCAAGTCAATTTGCAAGTCATTTGTCTCCAACACATGCACTACAACCATGTGCTCCGTGGCAACTCAACCTGACCTACTAAAAATAGAAAATTCTTATCAATCCAGTTCATCAGAGGCTGAAAAAGTTCTGTCCAAAACTGAACTGATTTTAACTGAACATGACTGAATTTGCTTTGCCTTTCTGTCCCCTTCTGAGTGGACTCCTGTTCCCGTCATATGCAAACTAGGTATCACACCTAGCCTCCTGCAGGCTGAACCCCTCCTTCACAACTGTACTGACATATGGTTTGTCACTGCCTCCCTCCAGCCTTCTGCTTCCTGCCTTTCCAATGGTGCTGGTATCCCTTTTTAATTTCAATTTATTTTATTTATATAGCACCTTATGCAATCAAAATTGTCTCTAGATGCTTCACAGAGACCCAGAGTCTGAGCCCCCGAGCGAGCAGACAGTGGCAAGGAAAAACTCCCTTTTAACAGGAAGAAACCTTGAGCAGGACCCGGCTTGCAAGGGAGAACTTTTCTGACAGAAGAACAACATGATCACTACCATACCATACCTTCTTTTCCCTTTTGTCAGTACTCTCATAATCCTGAGTTATTTTAGTAAGTAAGTAGTAAATAATTTCAATGTTGAAAACATTCCTCCTGCTCATATTGAAGATTAGTATTTAGATTGGTTTAGATTGGTAATCACTATATCAGCATTCAAACTGTGTGTATCCCAAACACAAACACACAGTAAATTATGATTTGATACTTAATACATATTTTTATCTTTTACTCTTACCATTAAAAAAACATTTTTTTAATTATCTTTTTGCATGTAAAGATAATTCTTTAATAGTCCAACAGTGGGGTAATTTGCAGTATGGCAATAAGGTGTTTTCTTAATTTCAGGTACCAGGCCTGTAATTACAGCCAGCACATAAGCAGCTGTGGCCACCCTACACACCCCAGAGAGAAGAGAATGAAGTAATCCAAGGAGTTGGAGTGCTACTGAAGTGCAGCAGTCAGCAACTCGTCAGTCACTCACACAGTCTCGTTTGCTTCTCTGTTTCCACATGAAGGGTGTCCCAATATACGCACATGCATGTGCTTTTTCACATGCACACACTTAGGGGCCTAGGTCAATCACTTGTCATTAACTGTGACTTTAATGACCTCACATTCTAAATACATAGACAGCTTTGCAGCTATAAAAGCTTCCACTCTTCCAGGAAAACTTTCCACAAAATTCTGGAGTGTTCCTGTGAGAATTTTTGCCCATTGCAGAAGCATTTTTATTTCAAGTAGAAAAGCTATTTATATCTATCTATACATCTATCTATATATATATATATATATATATGTGTGTGTGTGTGTGTTAATGAAACATTTCTATGTGTACAGACATTATTAGTATTATCATTATTATTACTATTATTATATACCGTTGCTGCTACCATTACATACTGTTATTATATATTGTTATTATTACACTTTTATTTTACTATTATTATTATCACACAAGTGTCCTTTGAGTGTATTTTTATTCAATTTTTCTACTTAAGTATTTCATGTTATTGTATTTTCATTGTATTCAAATATACTGGACTGCTATGACAACCTAATTTCCCCTTGCAGATGAATAAAGTCCTCTATCTATCTATCTATCTATATATGTGTGGTCTAAGGACAGTCCATTGAATGCAAGTGTGTGTGTGTGCGCCATCTGTTCCATCAGACATGTGAGACAGATGACTAAAAACACAGCTGTAAAGCAACCTGTGTGGGTCAACCTGTGCTGTAATAGTATGATTATGAGTAATGCCACTGGAACCACGGCATCCATGGCCATGTATTCAAAACGTGCCAACAAGCTAGTCGATCCTGTTGACAATAGACAGCTAAGCTGTTGAGTCTGCACATTGACTTTTTGGGTAATTATGTGCAAATAAAACAAAACAAAAATAAAAATTGGGTTAACTATGAACACCACTTCAGAGCACTTGTTATATGTGGAACCCCACTGATCTCTTAGTGTCAATCCTTCAAAACATACCTGGCATGGCTGGCTCCTGATGTCCCAGTTAGGCAGGCAGGTGTTTCCATGTACTGACAAAGGCTGTGGGGATCAGTGAATAAGGCACAGTAGTGATGGAGTTCCAGCTATCTGATGTGGGGTCGTAACAGTCCAGTGTTTTACACCGCTGTGTCCCAAAATAACCCCCAACAACATAAAGCTTATTTCCTGAGGCCACAGCATGGCAGCTCATCCTTTTGGATGTCATGTCGCCCACTCGAGTCCATTGATTGGTATCACAGTCAAAGCGATAAGCAGAGGCAGCTGTGAATTCAGTGTCGCCACCCATGATGAAGATTTGACTCCCTAAGACAGCAGCTGCTGTGTACCGCCAAGGTTGGGGGCATTCAGCTGCAACATTCCAGCGGTTACCCACAGGGTCGTAGCACTGGACCTAGATATAGGAGGCAATGACAATGTTCAGGTGCAATACTAACACTGTTTGCTGTTCAGATTTGTAAAGATATTAAGGCAAGGAAATTTCATACAACCAAGCAATAAAATGTGTAAACATAGAGCATCTGCGTTTTACCGCTTGGGCATTATCAGGGCCTTATGGGCCTTATCAGGCCTTATCAGGGCCTTATACCAGGGTATTTAGAAATCCCAAATGTGATTTGCTGAATTGAGGTATGTATTACATGTATTACATGGCAACACCAGAGGACAGGGATGATGTGGGATGATGCCAGAATGCCTTTGGGATGAAAGGGATTGTATGTATGTATAACTATCACTCAGTGTGCCTGGTATAGCCAGTTATATTATATTTACTATAACTTGCTAAACAAGATCTATGAAAAATATGATGTGTTAAAATCCAAAAGGAATCAGTCAACTCACTATTGACAGGGACAGACCTCTTTTTTCCCTGATGTTGCTACAGTGTTAACAACAAATCTGATAGGCCATAAATTTTTAAATCCAGCAGTACCTGCTAAGCAGAATAATAGCATATTTAAGAAGTGGTGACAAGTGTCATAGGATCCTCCAGCAAGAACCTATGAAAGGAGGGCGCTAATTTCTCATTTTTACATTATTACGCTAACTGCATACGAAAAACAATGAAAATGTCACGAAGGCATAAAGGTAGTATATTATATTCTTATATTATATTATATTATATTATTCATGTGAACACACAAGTGGAGTAAAGTATGTTTAATGACAAATGGTTCTTCATTACGACAGAAAGTAGTAGTTTTGTGAAACTGAATTGTGGAACAGAGTTGTCTTGTAAGTATTGCTAAGGAAGGTGAAAACAGATGTCCACCAACCTTGGATGCCTTGTCTCTGTGTATGCTGGTCCCTCCAAAAACAAAGAGTTTGAGTTTGGCACTGACGACAGCTGCATTACTGACCCCATCTCTTAGAGGAGCCATCATAGTCCATTTATTACTGAAAGGGTCATACCGCTCCACCTATATAAACATACCACAACAATACTGAATGGTACATTTCATGTTTGATTTCAAACAAATACATGCCTAAAAGATTATGGTAAGACGCATAAATTTGAGTCAAACTCATCAGCATTAGGTATTTCACATATTTATCAATTATTATCAATTACAATCTGAATTTGTGTAAATGTGCACAGAATTAGATTTTAACATTTATGAACATAGATAAAATTAGACATTCTAAAACTGCTATCATACAGAAGTTTTTCTGACCTGTTTAAGGGAGACAGATGGCGAAGCAGGGAAAACTCCAGCAATGGCTGTATGACCTCCAACAACATAAAGACTATTCTGCAACTCAGCGGAACCATGGCCAAACCTGGAGACAAGAATACCCACATTATGTGTGTGTGTACTTTAGACAGTGTAGAAGGGTCTTGCTGATATTGTTCTTTCAATAAAATGCAGTGCGTTCTACCTGGGAGAAGAAGATTCTTTACTGTTACATACAATCACAGTCAGTACCACATAGTGAAACTTGTTTTCTCTGCATTAATGTGTAATGTCGTTCAAAGTTCAAAGCCAGTGCCTTTGTCAAGGGCACTGATAAGAGACTTGACCTTAAAATGGCAACATGTTTTTGAATGGGGAAACTGGAACACCCTGCAGCACCTTCTACCTGTGATGCAACACTGCTAACTAGCACCTGTGCTGCCTCTGATATGGCAGAAGTACACTCTGAATTTAGCAGGTCAATCTGTCACTCCAAGTCCAACCAGACAAAGTGCAGTCACTGCTAAAGCGACGTCATTCAAGTTAATGTTTAGGTAGTATCTTATTTTTTTGAGTTTGGATTTGTTTGCAGGTGAACGTGAATGTTATTCGATATTGACTGCTCTGTTCCTGTACATGACTGGTCATGCAACACACAAATTGAATTGATAGGAATGAGTCAAAAGGTTCATACCAAAATGTGACCAATTAAATGTTGGTAATATACAATATATTAACAAAATCAGGAAGAATCTCCTGCAGAAAGCACTGCTCCTGAACTTCTTGAAACACCTATCCAGCCTCTTCTTCACACAAACTCTACTCCAAAAAAAATGTCAAAACACAATGGATTATCTTTATTTTTTTCATGAAAATGTGACAGGGTAAGCCACAATCTAATAACATATTATATTACATTTATATAACCAAAAGAACAAAAAGGGTATTTCAGCTGTGAGCCAGTTTTACTCAGAACCTATGACGAGTACCTTGGTTGGTTGTTTTTGGAAAAACACCAACAGGTACTCGCTTTGACTTCAACCTGAGAAGCTATAGCTTTTACTTCCTGAAAAACTTTAATCTGCACTGTAAATACACTACTATTCACTGCTGCTGTCCTTGCTGTGTGGAAAAAAAACTGCCTGCAAATTCTGGTGAAATCAGCATTTATCTGTACCTTGAGTTGTATGGAGCAACCCGAATACTTACACTACACTTACACTACATCGCACTTGAATTAATTTTTTTTTGCCAGGCGCTCCACTTAATCTGATGAGTGATATATTCCAATTTGGGAATTCTTAGTTTTTATATGTCATAAAATATAAAAATACATATATAAAACATATAAATATGAAAATAGATGTTAAAAAAAACCCCTGTGCCCTTCTGTGCGGAATTTGCATGTTCCCCCTGTGCCTGCATGGTTTTCTCCGTGTACTCCAGCTTCCTCTCACAGTCCCATAAACATGCACATTAGGTTAACTGGCTACTCTACATTGACCCTAGGTGTGAGAGTGTGCACATGTGGTTGTCTGTATTTGTGTGTCAGCCCTGTGACTGACTGGTGACCAGTCCAGGGTGTAACCCACCTCTCGCCCGTAGTCAGCTGGGATAGGTTCCAGCCCTCCCGCGACCCTGACCGATAAGCAGTATAGAAAATGGATGGTTCGATTGTATTCTATGTTGTTTGATTTTATTCAGTTGTTTTTATTCTGTGAGTGTGTACCATTCTGCCCGAGTTTGTCTCACTATACATTAATTTTTACCATGCTGCACCAATTTGTAGCACTCATGCAGGACTCTACATGAGTCCATATGCCACTGTTAATCAATTTAAGTTAAACATTACACCACTTAACCACATTAGAACCACTGACAGGTGAAGTGAATAACATTGATTATGTCGTTGCAGTAGGGGGGATATATTAGATAGCTTAGATATCTCGTCCTTGAAATTGATTTGTTGTAAAAACAAGTTTGAGCCACAGAGGCCTGATCTCGCAATTTACAGGACTTGAAGGATCTGCTACTGACGACTAGGTGCCAGATGCCACAGCATACCTTCAGACATCTAGTGGAGTCCTTGCCTCGATGGGTCAGGGCTGTTTGGTGACAAAAGGGGGATCTACTCAATATTAGGTGGGTGGGCTTAATGTTATGGCTGATTAGTGTAGTTTGTACGACTAAACATGACTGATTGTAGAGTACGAGGATGTGCTTGTTATTATATCCATCTATCCATCTTCTTACGCTTCATCCGGAACGGGGCAGCAGCTTCAGCAGGGATGCCCAGACTTCCCTCTCCCCAGACACTTCCTCCAGCTTTTCCAGGTGGACCCCAAGGTGTTCCCAGGCCAGCCAAGTGACATAGTCCCTCCAGCGTGTCCTGGGTCTTTCTCGGGGCCTCCTCCTGGTGGGGCATGCCTGGAACACCTCCCCAGGAAGGCATCCAAAACAGATGCCCAAGCCCACCTCAACTGGCTCCTCTGGATGTGGAGGAGCAGCAGCTCTACTACGAGCTCCTCCCGGGTGACAGAGCTCCTCACCCTATCCCTAAGGGAGTGCCCCGCCACCCTGCGGAGGAAGCTCATTTCAGCCGCTTGTATTAGAGATCTCATTCATTCGGTCGTGACCCACAGTTCATGACCATAGGTGAGGGTTGGAACGTAGACTGACTGGTAAATTGAAACCCTCACCTTACGGCTCAGATCCCTCTTTACCACAACGGACTGATACAACCGCCGCATTTTCCCCTCACTCGTGAACAAGACCGAGATATTTTGAGGCAGGAACTCTCCCCCCATCCTGGAGGGGGCAGACCACCTTTTTCCGGTCAAGAACCATGGCCTCGGATTTGGAGGTGCTGATTCTCATCCCAGCTGCTTCGCACTCAACTGCAAACCTCCCCAGCTCATGCTGAAGGTCTTGGCTTGAAGAAGCCAACAGCATATCATCATCCGCAAAAAACAGATGCACGCATCAACTTCAGAGCAGAAAGTTGCTCCCTGTTTAAATGCAAGAAGAGCGTCCGCAGCGGATCGCATCCTTCCTCCTCTCAGCATTCAAGTCCGCCTGTGGACGTTACAAAGCCCAATCGTACAGTGGCCGACAAGTACAAACGCACTGCATATACAGAAACGTGCGGCATATAGGAAAACAGATGCAAAAGGAAAATGCTGCAAATACAGGAATGCGCTACGTATTTACTACATATTCTTTTTTCTTTTTCTTTGACATTGATAAGTCTGTTGTCTGTCTCTCGGGTGGAAGCTCAGCACTGCCCCTAGAGGCCTGGAGCACTTCCGTTGTATGACTGGATGTGCGGTTTTTCTTTCTTCATTTGTTTGCTTATATGCAGTGTGTTTCTGTATTTGTACTGTTTTCCTTTTGCATCTGTTTCGTATATGTAGTGCGTTTCTGTATTTGCAACACCTGTCTGTATATGCAGCGCGTTGGTACTTGTCGGCCACCGTACCGAGCGGCCTGATTCAAAATCTCCACCTTTGTAACTGCACTGGAAATTATACGTTGTTTATTTTTTTTGTAAGAAAACCGCTTGGAGTGGAAAAATACCAAAGCTGAAAAATAAAACTAAAGATTTGTACTGTAATGTGTAATGTAATCTTCTTTTTGTTAGAATTGATATTATAAAATTGGTATCGAACAAAGTATCGTTAAGGAATCGGTATCGAAAATTTTGGATTGATACCCAGCCCTATTCCCAAACCAGACACCCTCCGGCCCCTTGCTGTGTCTAGAAATCCTGTCCATAAAAATGATGAACAGGACCAGTGACAAACGGCAGCCCTGCCGGAGGCCAACATGCACTGGGAACAGGTCTGACTTACTGAGGGCAATGCGGGCCAGACTCCTTCTTCGGGAGTACAGAGACCGCACAGCCCTTAGCAAAGGGCCCTGGACCCCATAATCTCTGAGCACCTCCATGGAACACGATCGAATGCCTTCTCCAAGTCCACAAAACACATGTGGACTGGTTGGGCAAACTCCCATGAACCCTCAAGCACCCTGAGGATGGTATAGAGCTGGTCCAGTGTTCCACAACCAGGCCGAATACCGCATTGTTCCTCTTGGATCCAAGGTTCGACTATCCGCCCCAGAGTCCCTAGCCTCTGCTTCCTTGACGGAAGACGAGTCAGCAGGATTGAAGAGATCCTCAAAGTATTCCTTCCACCTTTCAACAACGCTGGTTCCACCTCCTGAGGCACCGGACGGTTTGCCAGACTTTCCTTGAGGCCGTCCAATAGTCCTCCTCCATAGCCTTCCCGAACTCCTCCCAGACCTGAATTTTAGCTTCCACAACTGCTCACGCTGCAGCACGCTTGGCCCTCCAATACCTGTCAGCTGGCTCGGGGGTCCTACAAGCCAACCAGGCTCGATAGGACTCCTTCTTCAGCATCCCTTACTTCCGGTGTCCACCACCGGGTTTGGGGACTGCTGCCACGACACGTACAACAGACCTTACGACCACAGCTCCGAGCAGCAGCTTCCACAATGGAGGTGGAGAACATGGTCATGATCTGGTCAAAGTTTTCCCAGAGGTGTGAGTTGAAGACCCCTCTGACGGGGGGGTTCCACCAGACATTCCCAGCAGACCCTCACAATGTGTTTGGGTCTGCCAAGTCTGTCCGGCTTCCTCCTCCACCAGCAGATCCAACTCGCCACCAGGTGGTGATCAGTTGACAGCTCAGCCCCTCTCTTCACCCGAGTGTCCAAAACATATGGCCGAAGGCCAGATGACACAACCACGAAGTCGATCATTGACCTCCGGCCCAGGGTGTCCCGGTGCCATGTGCACTGATGGACACCCTTATGCATGAACATGGTGTTCGTTATGGACAAGCTGTGACTAGCACAGACGTCCAACAACAGAACACCACTCGGGTTCAGACCGGGGAGGTCGTTCCTCCCAGTCACGCCCCTCCAGGTGTCACTGTCGCCGCCCACATGGACATTGTTATTATACTGTTTACTATATAATGTAAGAAATGGAACTTACCTGGCTATCAGCATGGGTGCTCCTTTAGACCACTCTTCATGGACAGTGTCATAGATCCAGACATCTTTAGACACTCCATTCTCTGATCCCCGTCCTCCCGTCACGTAAACCTTACAGCCGATGGCACAGGCACTAAACTCCTTCCTGGGGCTGGGGAGGTCTGCCTTAGGTATGATCTCCTTGGCTTTGTGGTCGACCTAATAATGGATCACACACCAAAACACAGAGGTGCTACAGGTAGTCAGTGGGAGTTACTTGGAAAGATCTGCTTCTTATATCCACAGTGATATCTTATGAAATGGTAATGGTTGTCCCAGGTAACAGTTAAACCCTTAGGTGTTAAGGCTTTTGAAAAACCTAAAACTTTGATTGCTGTGGAGTGAATTCACATACAGACTGTGTCTGTCCCCCATCCACCTAAATCAATTAAATCACATACAAAAAGAGGAGTGATACATAAAAATCGAGTAACACCTCCACAGCTGCAACAAATAGGAGAATTAAATATGGAGTGTTAGATCTCTATCATCTAAAGCTGTACTTGTAAATTAATTAACATTAGATTATAATATAGACATATTCTGTCTGAAACCTGGCTTCGGCCAGAAGAATATGTCAGCCTAAATGAATCCACTCCCGTGTCATAATAATACTCACATTCCTCGAGACACCAGCCAAGGAGGTGGAGTTACAGCCATTTTGACCCAAGTCTATCATTCAATCCAAAGCCTAAAGTCAACTATCATTCATTTGAAAGCCTTATTCTTAGTCTTTCACATCCAACCTGGAAAACAGTACAACCAATTTTTATTATTGCAGTATATTGCACTCCTGGCCCATACTCTGAACTTCTACTGGAATTTTCAAAGTTTCTATCAAGTCTAGTCCTTAAAACAACAAAAGGAATTATTATGGGAAATTTAATTATCCATGTGGACAATGATAACAATGGCCTTTGCACAGCATTTATCTCTCTATTAGATTCAATTTGTACCGCAGAATATCACAATACTAAAGAAAAGTCTGATGCCAATTGTAGTCCCTCTCAAATCGACCATTTTATGGACAGTGCTGCAAGCTCACTAAGAATAACCATAGACTCTATTGCCCTGCTACAAAAGAAACATGTAAAGGAAGAGAGAATAGCAGTATAATAATGAGGTTCGCATATTAAAGAAAAATGAAACAGATGATGATGAAACAAACCAAATAGCTAAATTTCAGGAGGGTCTTAAAGATATAAAAACCTGGATGACTTGCAGTTTTCTCTTTTTAAATTCGGAGTTATTGTTCTGGGCCCTAAACACCTTAGAAACAAATTATCCAATGATACAGCAAGATGGCTTAAACCATCAAGTTGGATGGCAGAACACTGCTGCATGATTACTCAAAAGAACCAGCATTAGAGATCAGATTTCTCCCCTACTGACTTCTCTACATTGGCTGCCTGTAAAATCCAGGACAGAGTTTAAAATTCTTCTCCTCACATATAAATCCATGAACGGCCAGGCACCATCATATCTTAAAGAGTTGATAGTTCCATGTTATCCCACCAAATCTTTACGTTGCCAAGATGCAGGGTTACTTGTGGGTCCCTAGAGTCTTCAAAAGTAGACTGTGAACCAGAGCCTTTAGTATCAAGCTCCTCAGCTGTGGAATCATTTTACGGTTTCAGTCCGGGAGGCAGACACCCTCTCTAGCCCCTAGTTATGCTGCTAGAGGCTTTTACTGCTGGGGATCTCCCATGATGCACTGAGCTCCTCTCCCTCTTGTTCTGCACACATTTATGTCCCATTAATTCCTGTTACTTCTTAAAAAGAAACAAGTAAAAAGAATTTCCCCTCAGGGATAAATAAAAAAATTCTGGTTCTGATTCTGATTTCCCGGAAAGGTTGGACCTCCTGCTGCAGTCCTGCTTGAAACCAACTGTGATTTCTAGTGTTATGTCATCATTTATTTTAATTCTCTTACTACTTTGTACATCTACTACCACTATTATTGTTATATATACTTCATCATTATCATTATCTATAGTTCCAGTACTTCTAGTATTACTGCTGTTGCTATGCATCTCTGTATGTGTGCTCCTTCTCTCATATCTGTATATAGGTTATGCAAGTATGAAAGACTATGTATCTGTACTTTACCTGGTATATCTTGTCACACATGAAGGTCTGGCCTCCCAGAATAAGCAGTGTGTGTCCTGCCTTGCGTGGTCGAGCACAGGGACTAGTTACTACTCCATCATTCTGAAGAATTTTCTTCTTACACTGCATTGCCTCTTCTACTATTGACCTGCACGGGGAGAGTTAAAACACAAACTGAGAGCTGAAGACGCATTTTGTCAGTTCTTTATCAAAAGCCACAGCTGTTCAAATGAGTCCCCTTTTAAAGACTAGTTAAATTTTCAAAAGGATTTGGATGCTGATCAACAGGACCAGTTGGCCAGACAAAACATCTTGTCAGGCTGAGAACACAATATTAAAAGAGAAGAGAAGAGCAGAGAAGAGAAGAATGTTACAAAAAACAAGATCGGTGCCCGTCATTTTTCCTTGGCATGTACAGTGACAACTTCCTGGACAGCTGTTCTGCTGAATTTTTCACACTGAACTAAGGCCAAATATAACAAGTATCATACCCATCCATCAATGTATTTTTGGACAAATAAATCTATGCTTCATTTAAATGTTGTACTAAAAACGTTGTCCTTACTGGACTTGAGATATTTCTTATCATGTTACATAGTGCATGTTTATAAATGCTGCAGCACCGATTCTAACGGGGACAACTTGCTCCTTTTTGAGCTACACTTCATTGAAAACATTACAAAGTAAATATATACAATATTTCCCCTCACCAACTTAACTAATTTTTGTAATTATATGCTTATTATGAATCAGGCCAGCAACTCATTTCAAAGAAGTTGGGACAGGGACAACAAAATACAATACACACAATAATCTCAGACAGACGAAAATGAAATAAAGACAACAGAATCAGAGCCATCCATCCATTTTCTATACTGCTTATTTGTCAGGGTTGCGGGGGGTCTGGAGCCTATCCCAGCTGATTATGGGCAAGATGCAGGGTACACCCTGGACTGGTGGCCAATCAATAACAGCACTGACACACAAAGACAGACAAGCACACATGCACACTCACATCTAGGGACAATTAACAAAATGTGCCACCACAGTGCCCAGAGAAAACCCATGCAGGCACAGGGAGAACATGCTCTGCAAAGAAGGGCCCAGATTGTGATTCAAACCTGGATCCCTCTTGCTGTGAGGCAACAGTGGCAACCACTGCACCACCAAGCCGACAAGACCTCTGTATTAATTTGTAAGGTCCCTGGCACAGCCTACCTGCTCCTCTTGTCAGCCATAACCAGTTCTTCACAGGTTACAGATTCCAGCAGACATTCAGATGGCAGCAGAGCCAACCTGATTCCCCTCAGCAGCTCTGGTAAATGGTGACGTCGACCCTCCAAATCATATCGAATCCACCGCATCACAGAATTAAACACAACCTGTCAGAATAAATACATAATAATCATAAATAATTAGCAAACATGAAATGTTCAATAATAAGCTTTTGGATGGTCTGGTTAGTTGTTGGCCAGGGAAAAGTATACACTGAAACTGAATGAATAAGATTAATGTAAGGAAAATAGGCAACAGCTTGCTGATTTTATCCTGCTGACCTAAAATTCAACTTGCTTTTCCTGTCTTTGCTAATGACTGATAAAAATTTGGTGGGGTAACCACAACACGGTGAAAAATGGAGAAGGGGTAATTTTCCTGGTTTAATTTACAGAACTATATCACTCAACCTGTTTGAAACAAACTAAACAAACGTGTACACAAACTACATCCACCAACATGACATTACATTACATGACAAAACCTTAAGAAAAACATGAACAAAAAGCTGAACAATCTGACCGTGGCTGACACATCACCAGATCACCATAATATCAACAATGCCACCTTGGCTAACATGTTTGCAGAGTTGGAGGTTGATATGCTGACTGGTTCAGACACAATGGCTAGAGAGTCTGAGCCAGCCAGCCAGTTGCAGGTTGATTTGCTGACTGGCTCAGACTCTCTAGCCATTGTGTCTGGAAATAAACATGTAACAATCAATTCAAAACAGAACAGAATGGAGACCACGGTGACCAACGGCGATGCAGCATATCTCTGTCCTGGAATCGGCAACGGACCAACTGCACACCTTAGAGTCAAGCTAACTATCATTTTACAACAATGCCAGACTGCCAAGGCAAAACTTACTTAGAGGGAAAAAGTAGTGGTTGGAACCTTAATCTTTTAGCAGTTGAGGGCACCAAAACAGCATGTTGTTCTCAACCACTAATTGACATATTAGTGAAAGATGTGCTTGCATCCCTATCAAATTTTGACAAAGCTCATCACACACTCAGGCCAGATCCCAGAGCTGTGGTTATTCACTTCTACAAGTTCTTTTCTGTTTTTTGTCTTATTTTTGTCTTATGAGATGAAGATCATAGATGAACACCGTGAAGTGATGGTGCAGTGCTGAGAAGTGACAGGAAGGGGGTTTGGTCTGCAATGTTTAGGTGGGTAGTGTGTCATCCACATGATGAAAGCTATGCCATTTTCCCAGACCCATCACTCAACAAAACACAACTACAATTCAACCTGAATCATTAACATGTTGAATATTTTCCAAATTTTACTCCAATTAGTTCTGTTTGCTCTCAACCAGCACAGATAATATATTAGATACAACTTAGTTACAATTGAGTTCCCTAGAACTGACAGTAATTCCTTGAGTCAAGAGGTTTTTTTATATTGTAGTTTCAGCTGTTTACAGTAGCAGTGAACAGTGAAACGAGACAGCGTTCCTCCAGGGACCAGGTGCTACACCAGAATTTAAATACACACTGTACATAGTGCAAACCGACGAGTAGTCTGTATTAATGGTATGGTTACGGCCATACCATTTGTTCTATTTTATCCTTCCTGACCACCAGAGGCAGCGCTTAATACTGGATGACTTACAATGTGAGAACAGAGTGATGAGGAATCCCAAAGACCTACTGAGTGTGAGTGTGAAGCAGAAGAACTCAGCAGGAGAACCATGGCCAATGGGTGGGACCATTCGAGGTCATGTCACTTTGTTGATATAAACACTCGACCTGCATGTGTGTGAGATGGAACATCCAGTAAGCACTGCCCCTGGCGATCAAGAAGGATGAAATGGAACCTTCAACAGGGTGGAGTGGGAATATCTTTTTCAAGTAGTGGAAAGATTTGGTCTTGGTCTTCATGTTGTCTCATGGGTCAAGTTGATATACTCATCCTCTGTAGCATCAGTGCAAAAAAACAATATAATGTCATCTCTTTTTCAGTTTCACTGTCCTTCTCATCATTCACAGTGGTCCTCAAGTCACCAGGCACTACACAGTACAAGAATTGTTGTGGCAAACTGATAATTTACTTCTGTATGTATCAAATCCTTCTGCATCTTCTCTCTTTGAACATTTTAATACAGTTCGGCAAACTATCAGGATATGAACTTCACTTTGGAAAGGGCAAGATGCTTGCGGTAAACTAACTAGGTGAGGAATCGCCTCATGATATAGCTCTCTTCAAAAGGGTGGACAAATGTTTTAAATTGCTAATTTTTATTACAAATTCCTACAGATACCTTCAACAGCATTCCCTTTGCTGAAAAAAGTAGAGGAAGAGTTTGACAACCCACTACCACTGTCCTTACTGGCAGAATGGGTGGGTCTGATAAAAATGCTTATTTTACTCAAAGTTCTTTATCTTTTTCAACATTCACATTCTAATTAGAAAAAAAAGTAAATCAGAAAAATCAATAGCTAAATTTTGTTTCAAATTTCTGGATCAAGTGGTGCATATGAAGAGAAGAAAATATTTCAGCTTCCGAAATTATCAGGTTACCTTGCCCTTCTCAAATTTGTACAGTATTACTGGCCGGTCAATAGATTCCATCAGAATTCTTTTTACATACAGACATTGCAATATTCCTGACCAAGAAAATGAAAATGAATGTTCGTAACAATTAGTTATTTAAAAAAAAATAATGAAATGCAATTTAATTATTTCCGGGAAAATGTATGTCCATGTGTTCATTACAATACAGAGTTCAATAGTTTGATGGCGACAGGCAGGAATGATTTCCTGTGTCGCTCTGTGGTGCACCGTGGGATTAAGAGTCACTTACTGAACGAGGTCCTGTAGCTGATCCGTACATTGCAGAGAGGGTGAGAGGGAAACTATAGTATAGTCCTTATTTTGGACAACATCTTCCTCTCAGACACCACTGTCAGAGAGCCCAGGGGGCATAAGGGGGGAAATGAGGACTAGACTGTTGAGTTGCACAGTCTAACATCATTGGGAATGAAGGACTGCTACCTAATGTACTACAGCATAGAAAAGGACGCTGTCTACAACAGTCTAGATAATTAGACCTGCACCACATCACCTTTACCAGGTTCCTGTACTCCTCCTGTCCACCCCCCATACACCCCACAATTACAGTGTCATTTGAAAACTTTCACATGTGACATGACTCGGAGCTGAATTTGAAGTCCAAGGTGTAAAGGGGAAACAGGACAGAGGAGAGCACTGTCCGGACAGGCCACAGAAGCAGCAGTAGGAGCAGTGGGGGCAGAGCTGTCAAATCTATTTACAAAATTGTTGAACTGTTAGCTCTCCCCAGGTCCCCCTCCACAGTGCTCCTCTGCATCGACCTGCAGTCTTTGATGGTCTTCATGCCGTCCCAGACCTCCTTCATGCTATTCTCCTGCAGCTTCTGCTCCACCTCGTATTATTCTTTCACCTCCCTCAAAAGAACCTTGAGCTTCCACTGCAAGCTAGGTGTCAGCCAAGTCTCCATGAAGCATATCAGACTACACTCCCTGTAGATCCTCACGTTCTTCACTAGTCAAACCAATTCGTCTGTTTTATTGGCCAGTGAGTTGACATTCCCCATAACCATAGATAGAACGGTGTGCTTGTATCTCCACTGCTTCACTAAACGCCCAGCCTTAAGCCATAATCCTTTTCTTTGTGCTCTACATCATATGTGTCAAACTCAAGGCCCGCGGGCCACATCTGGCCCGGCGTACAATTATATCCGGCCTGCGAAATCATTTTATATAGATTTACTATAATGGCCTGGCTATATGAAGCGCTGATAACACTCAAACTACAGATCCCATAATGCAGCGCTTCAGGCTACCTTGAAACATTCCCGCGTCAATCAAGTTAGCTAAGTTTCTGTTGCTGTAGGCTACTCGATGCTAGTCCCTCACAATGGCAAAGAGAAAAGTTGATTCTGAAAACAGAGCCTTTCAAAACCGATGGGAGGCTGAGTATATGTTTACTGACATTGCCGGTAAACCCGTGTGTCTTCTTTGTGGGGCTAATGTGGCCGTAATTAAGGAATATAATGTAAAACAGCACTACGAGACAAAACATCAGGATAAGCTGAAAAACCTGAATGCAGTGCAGAAGATACAGAAAGTAGAAGAGTTAAAGAAGAATATGACGTTCCAGCAGACGTTTTTCACCAGAGCAAAATCCCAAAGTGAAGCTGCTGTGAAAGCAAGTTTCATTGTGGCAGAAGAGATTGCCAAATCAGGCCGGCCATTTACTGAGGGAGAGTTTCTGAAGAGCTGCATGATGAAGGTGTGCAACGTCTTGTGTCCAGACAAAAAGCAGATGTTGGCAAATGTAAGCCTGAGTAGAAATACGGTTGCTGATTGGGTTTGTGAGATGGACACTGATTTGAGAACACAGTTGAGTGAAAGAAGCAGAGAGTTGGTTGCATACTCTCTTGCTGTGGATGAAAGCACTGACATGACGGACACTGCACAGCTGGCGATCTTCCTCCGTGGAGTGGACTCCAATTTGCACGTTACAGAGGAAATATTGGACATTAAATCGATGCACAGAACAACGACGGGAAAAGACATTTTTGAAAACGTGTGTCAAAGTGTAACCGAAATGAAACTGCGCTGGTACAAACTTGTTGGACTTACAACAGATGGAGCACCGGCGATGTGTGGTGAAAAAAGTGGACTAGTGGGAAGGATGCAAGTAAAGATGCAGGAGGAGAACTGTGCTGGTGAGTTAACCGCATATGACTGCATCATTCACCAAGAAACACTGTGTGGTAAAGTCCTAAAAATGGAGCATGTGATGAGCACTGTAACGCAGACCGTAAACTTTATCCGAGCCAAGGGATTAAATCACTGGCAATTTCAATCTTTTCTGCGCGAAATAGATTCAGAATTTGCCGACATTCCTTATCATACAGAGGTGCGCTGGCTGAGTCGGGGAAAAGTTCTCAACAGAGTTTTTGAGCTCAGCAAGGAAATCTGTCAGTTCATGGACAGGAAAGGAAAAGACTCCACAGTTTTGCGGGACGAAAAGTGGAAATGTGAATTGGCGTTTCTGGCTGACATAACAGCTCATCTCAGCGTCTTAAACCTGCAGCTCCAGGGACGTGACCACATGATCACTGACATGTATGATGCAGTGAAGGCATTTCAAGTGAAGCTGCTCTTATGGGAGACACAAATGCACCGGTGCAACTTGCCTCACTTTCCCTGTTGCCAAGTAATGTTGAACCAAGTCAGCACAACGGTGTTCCCAAATGCGCACTTTGCTGATAAACTGAGCGCACTGCGCACTGAGTTCGCACGGCGCTTTGGTGACTTTGAAGCACAAAAAAATAATTTCGAGCTGCTTCGCAACCCATTTGCCGTTGATGTGGAAACTGCACCTGTACAGATGCAGATGGAGCTGATTGAGCTGCAGTGTAATGGGACACTAAAGGCAAAATATCACACTGCAGAGCCCGCACAGTTTTTTCGCTCCATTCCTGAAGCAATGCCCCAGCTCCGTCGACATGTGGCTCGAACCTTGTGCATGTTTGGTAGCACATATCTATGTGAGAAGCTGTTCTCAGTGATGAAGATTAACAAAACAGCACACAGAAGTCGTCTCACTGATGAACACCTGCAGTCCATCCTGAGAATCTCCACAACACAAGACCTCACAACAAACCTAAACGAACTTGTTGCCAAAAAAAGATGCCAAGCATCCAGCTCTGACAAAATGGCATAAGAGCAAAGAAAACGGAATGTTTTGATTTGTTGTTATTTTAAATTTTGGTGAAAAGCACAAATTTTATTTATATTTCCTTTTTTTTTCAGATTTTGAATTTATTATCATTTATTTTATTATCATTTTGACAGGAGATATTTTTATGGAGAGCAAAGTATTTTAAGTTATTTAAAGTTTAAGTTTATTTATTCTGTAATAATATTCCTGTCTGTTTTCATTCATATTTATTTTCAAAAAACGTTTAGTTTTAGTGTATTCAATAAATGTTTATCCTGTTCAGACCGCGACCTAAAGTGTGGTTTGAGTTTTGGCCCCCTGTGCAATTGAGTTTGACACCCTTGCTCTACATGGACTGAATCTCCTAGGCTGAAAATTATACACAGAATTCCTTACACCAACCATATTGTCCACAATATACCCCAGTGTTAGGGATGCTTGTAACAGTTGCCTGTAACAGAGTCAGTCTCCAGCAAATTTTGTACATGTGTTGTTACACCTGAAATTGACAAGCTTTTGATCTGGAAAATGTGATACATAACAAAAATCATACAATGCAGGTACAGATCCAAATACCTTGTCTGCCATTTTTGGGGTCCCACCTAATAAAAAGCTTTCAGTTGTATCACATCATGCCATGGCCTTCAGTATCCTGCTAGCCAGGCATTTAATTATCTTAAAGTGGAAACACACTCAGCCACCATCTTGATAATTGGTGAATCAAGAAGATTCTGTACAATGTAAAAGAGAAGCTGGCTGGGAAAATTGAGGTGCTCTCTCGCTAAATGACAGATAAAACAGGCCATTTTTTCTCTCACAGACAATGTTGATATTATGCCCAATAAGTCAGATGACTGAGTCCTCTTCAACCATAGTAGTTACTATTACTTGTTTTCTTATAGTTTTCTGTCTTTTTTTTTCTTCCTTATTTCAATTTTATTTTCATTTCCCGTAATGTGTGCCCGGTTTTACTCTGCTTTGTTACCCGAGACTGAGATGGGGATGTAAGTACAAAAAAATGAGTGTTGTACTTTTAAATTTCTTGCTTTTTGTAAATCTATAGTTGCCAATGTTGATGCTCAATAAATATATACCGTATTTTCCGCACTATAAGGCGCACCTAAAAGCCTTAAATTTTCTCAAAAGCCGACAGTGCGTCTTATAATCCGATGCGCCTTATCTATGGATCAATATTGGTCAATCGTGGCTACCGTAGTCAGGGGGCGTGGCCGAAGTAACAGATTTAAGCGCACTGTGGATAAAACGAGAGCACGTACGGTGAATGTTCGCACCACAGGGAATGAGAAGTCGTCCTTCACTGTAGTTCTCGCTTGCCAGGCTAATGGCCAGAAACTACCACCCATGGTTATTTTCAAGAGGAAGACCTTGCCAAAAGATTTTCCAGCCGGCGTCATTATCAAGGCTAACTCGAAGGGATGGATGGACGAAGAAGAGATGAGTGAGTGGCTGAGAGACATTTACGACGTTAACGAGCCGGGCATGTTGGATGCCGTATTCGCCCAGCTGTTCAATTCGGACACTGAAGAAGAAGAATTCGAGGGATTTGTGGATGAGGAATGAACTGATAAAGTGAGCTTTACGTGTTTCTTTTGTGTGTTCACAACTGAACAAGGTTGGTCATATTGTGAATATGGACATTAACGTTTGAGCAACATTGAGTTATTGTTAAATGGTTATTGCTTTGCACTATTTCGAGAGTTACTATATTGTTATTGCACTTACGTCTGAGTTACCGTAACGGTATCAGACTCTTTTACGTGTTTACTGAATCGAGGAAAAGTTCCCGTCCACTACGTGATAAAAATGTTGCACTACCTGTTATACCGTGCTGTTGTTAAAAGATAAACTGTGTTGCGAAAATACTACACCGCTGACATTACCTCGGGAAAAATAACAGCTGTTTATTCATTTTGGGAGTGAACGGGGTTGTTATATTGTTATTACTTTGCACTATATAGAGAGTTACTATATTGTTATTGCACTTACGTTTGAGTTACCGTAACGGTATCGGACTGTTTCTTTTACGTGTTTATTGAATCAAGGAAAAGTTCCCGTCCACTACGTGATAAAAATGTTGCACTACCTGTTATACCGTGCTGTTGTTAAAAGATAAACTGTGTCGCGAAAATACTACGTCGCTGACATTACATCGGGAAAAATAATAACACAGCTGTTTATTCATTTTGGGAGTGAACGGAGTTGTCAGAACGCTGGTTTGTATTCTATTAATAAAGTTTGACTGACTTATCTGACTGTTTTGTTGACATTCCCTTTAGCGCAGCTCCATCTAGTGGACGCAAAACGCAATCCGAGACACTGCTGTAGCTTCTATCCTATGCGCCTTATAATGCGGTGCGCCTTATATATGAAAACAGTTTTAAAATAGGCCATTCATTGAAGGTGCGCCTTATAATCCGGTGCGCCTTATAGTGGGGAAAATACGGTACCTAAAAAAAATCATTATGTGGGTTGTGTGAACTTTTTTACAAAAGTGTGCACACAACAAAAGGTTTGAGAACCACTGCTATAATGAATAAAATTAAATGCATTTGGAAACATAAATGGTCACTGTTTGATGGTTTCAATAAGAATCTGAAATTTACTTGAGATAATTAAAGTCAGGGAGCGAAGTAGCAATTTTAATAAAGGACACAAAAGAAGGAGTGAAAAACGCAGAAACAAAATTACCAAGGAAAGCTAGAATCACTCACCTGTTCATCTTCGATCTCCAGTTCATCACTAAGAATCAGCTCAAGCAGTTTATCTTTAGACAGACTGTAGAAATCCTCTGATTCTCTTACCTAAAGAACAAACATTTCCATTACATGCTTCATACATTAAACCTGTAAATGACAACTGCTGCATATGAAATAACTGAAATCTATACTTGTGGTGTTTGTTATGAGAAAGCTTTGTGGCAGAAGGCAAAATGTTAATTTAATCTTTTTGCTTGTGCTGTATGAAGTTATCTTTGAAATTACATATAATGTGGTATATTATATTATGGGATCAACAAATGAAACACTATTTTGCTCACTTTATTAACAGGGAAAGCGTAAGTAGTAGCCTACTAAAAGGTGGACATTTAAAAATTGTAAACAAAGATTTTCCCAAATCACATCAAATTTGTTTTCATTTTATTACCCAGTTATGGCTAAAACTGAAACAAAATTATGCAATGTGCCTCTCACGGCTGCTAGAGGCAGTTCTACTAAAGATTATTCAGTCTCAAACTTCAATTCGATTCAATTCAGTTTATTTATATAGCACCACAGCAAAAGTTATCTCATGACACTTTTCAATTAGAGCAGGTCTAGACCAAACTCTTTAATTAAACTGTAATACAGAGAGCCCAACATTCCCCCTTGAGCAAGCACTTGGCGACAGTGGCGAGGAAAAACTGCCTTTTAGAAGGCTGAAACCTCAAAGCAGACCCCGACTCAAGATGGGTGGCCATCTGCCTTGACCAACTTCCCTATTAAAACAGTGTTTTTTCTCTCCAGTAAGTATTCCCAGTGTATTACTGCAACAAACAGTTACATCTGAATCTCTCTTTCCTTCTGGCAGTCTTTGTATAATACATCTGTGTGGCACACAAAGCCACCACACCACTATAGACTGATGGACACCAAGATATAACTGCAAGAAGTCAAAAAGCAGTCATCATGTAAATCATCTTTACCGTCTCATAGTGTAACAGACACATCCTCCAAGACAGCTCATATAGTCTTTTACACTGATGAGCATCTGATAACAGCATCATCCCCAGGCAGTTGGAGGAGTGCAGGTTTTTTTCTAAAAACTCTGCTGCTGCATCCCGGATGTCATGAAACTGCAACATGTCGCCTGCCTCTAACAATGACTCAGCATTCTCCTCGTTTATGATGACTCGAGAAGAATAGGCAAAGTCCAGCAGAAGTTCCAAGACCTGGAAGAGTAGAGAATTAGAGTTGACCACAGACTTGATAGTAAAGTTATGTCATGACACTTTCCAATTAGAGCAGGTCTAGACCAAACTCTTTAAATGAGGTTTTAGTACAGAAAGACCCAACCAAACTCTGAGCAGTGTTGTTTTTTAGGCTGAGTAGACTCAGCTCTCAACCCAACAGAACATTTATGGGATATTTTGCAGCATCTTATTAGATAGATTGAACCTGCCATGGATTGTGGTAAAACAGCACCTCAATAACATGTTGGTTATTCCTGTCATTTTCAATCCATCTCTGTATTGGTATATTTTTGTCGATAACTAGCCAGAAATTTGCTGATGGTCAGAGACTGATTAAACATAGACCCAGCCGCTGCTTGTACTTGTGTACTGCTTCATTCAAAAAATACTTGAGTCATTTATTTTAATACTGGAATGTATGACGGACAGTGGGCCTCATGAAACACAAACTAGAGACCTAAAGGATGTCCTAGGTATAATGACAATATAGAAGTTTCTGAGCAATTTCTTACAGAAATCTCCAAATGTCTCCAAACAATCACAGTGATTTTTCTATGATGTCCTTCATGATTCGTGTCTTAATGTGGTGTTTCGGAGGGATTTTCAGCCATTTTTAGGAATTCTTGAGTAGTTAAAAAAAAGAAAAAAAAGGCAAAATTTTCCACCAAATCTGCACAACTAAAACACACCAACACCACAATACATACTGCAAAAACTTGTGAGACATAAATAGCACGGGAATTGGTATCATAGACTTCCATCATAATGTTCTAAGTCCCCTCCATTCTCAACGAATAGGCTCCTAACAAAAACATACTTAATAAAGATTTAAAACTTAAAGAATAGCATACCATGTGGGCCTGCATATCAAACCCTCCCAGCCCAGTCTGAACCACACAGAACCATAAAAAATTGGGAAAATAAGATATAATTATGTTCAATTACAATTACAGTACCTCAGGATGTATACTGTCTCTGAAATTGACGTCATTATCCAGACTTTCACGTAGACCTCCACTGAACATTGCCTCAAAATACCGACTGCATGCTGCCAAAACAGCCCTGCAAGACACAAAGACAGTATTTTTTCAGTGTCCAAAACTATTAAGGTCAGCATCCCAGCAGTTATAAAAGATACCAGTCAAATGCAAAAATATTACCTGTGGCATGGGAAAGAGTGATCCCCAGCCCAAAGAGTGACATCAGTGAACATACACTGTTTCCTCATTGTGTTCAGGTGGGTGAGAACACTATCAGGATGTGAAGGCTTGTGAAACAATGAGATGTTCATGGAGCCCGTGCTGGTGCGGGATTTGCGATTCTCATGAACAGTCACTGACATGGCAGCTTCGTTTGGCACCTCCAGGGAATCAACTGGCACAATCTCTCCAACTGTTAAATTGACAAAAACATCAAAACAATGATGCTAGAAATTCTCTCTGAAAAGTACTTAACAAGGGTACAGGAAAATTGTATTATCCAAATTACTTTCTTGAAAAGAATCAACTAATCAAGAGGAACTGTGGATCTAATAATGAAGGAGGGTCCAGAAGATGACATTATTGATACAAAACACCAATACTGTCATGAGAAGAGACACTGACATGACATATGTAAAACTTAAAGAGTATATAGAAAAACCAATGCCCCACATCTGCAATAAGTCACTCCAAACAGGTATATCTCAAAACAAAATGAAAATAGCAAATGGCATTCCAATCTACAAAGGGATGACACTGTTTTCTGAAACTTCAGACAAATTGGTCTCGTTTCCTTTATTAAAAAAAAAACTTCATGTTCAAAGATGTGATCATTTCATAGAAAAATAAAATGTATTGAGTGACCATCAACATTAATGTTGAATCAGTGCGTACATTTGCTAAGACTATGTCGGACTCCGTAGTTTTCTCTGGACCCCTACCCAATATGACCAGTGATGATATGTTTAGCCGCATGTCATCATTCAATCGCTGGCTGTCGAGGTGGTGTCCAGCAAACAATGTGGGCTTTGTAGATAATTGGCAGACCTTTTAGGGAAGACCTGATCTCATTAGGAGAGACGGCATTCGTCCCACTTTGGATGGAGCAGCTCTCATATCTAGTTTCATATTAAGTTTCTTATTAAACCAAAACCATGACAACCCAAAGTTGAAACCAGAAGGCAGAGTTGCAGTCCTACACCCCTCTCTGCACATCCATTACCACAGTTACCCATTCAAAATCACATACAGACTGTGCCTGTCCCCCAACCACCTGAATTAATTAAATCACATACAAAAGGAGGGGTGATATAAAAATCTAATAAAGATTAACACCAGCACCTCCACAGCTACAACATAGGAGAATTAAATGTGGACTGTTAAACATTAGATTAACATTAGATGAAATGATAATTAGATATGGGCGGCACGGTGGTGCAGTGGTTAGCGCTGTCGCCTCATAGCAATAGGGTTCCAGGTTCGAATCCCGGTCTGGGCCCTTCTATGTGGAGTTTGCATGTTCTCCCTGTGCCTGCGTGGGTTTTCTCCGGGTTCTCCGGCTTCCTCCCACAATACCAAAAACATGCACATTAGGTTAATTGGCTACTCTGAATTGCCCCTAGGTGTGAGTGTGAGAGTGTGTGGTTGTCTGTCTTTGTGTGTTGGCCCTGCGATTGACTGGCGACCAGTCCAGGGTGTACCCCGCCTCTTGCCCGTAGTCAGCTGGGATAGGCTCCAGCTCCCCCGCGACCCTGACGGATAAGCGGTATAGAAAATGGATGGATGGATGGACAATTAGATATTATCATATCATCTAAAGCTGTACTGGTAAATTCATTATTAGATTATAATATAGATTTATGTTGTTTAACTGAAACCTAACTTTGAAGCCGACACCAGCAGTCATAGTCGAATGTATCCCGGGGGCCCGAGTGGGCGACATAGAGGGAAATTCAAAGCTGCTGGCGAGAGATAAGAGTAAATAAAGAGAGAGAAGAGTTACGATTATAGTTCACGTGAGTGCTAATGACACCCGACTACGCCAGTCGGAGGTCACCAAAGTTAACATGGAGTCGGTGTGTAATTTGGCAAAAACTATGTCGGACTCCTTAGCGTTCCCTGGTCCCCTCCTGAATCTGACCAGTGATGACATGTTTAGCCGCATGTCATCACTCCATCGCTGGCTGTCACAGTGGTGTCCAGACTTTCTTGGGAAAACCTGGCCTTATTAGTAGAGACGACATTCATCTCACCTGGGGTGGTGCGGCTCTTATTTTGACCAATATAGCCAAGTTTATTAGACAACCAAGGTCTACTATACCAGATGCTTCTCTGACAAGACTGTAGACAGATTTAGGGATGCAATCCCATCACAGCTCCCTTCAGCACCATTTACCAGTGAAACAGAGCGTACTGATTTAAATATTACTCCTGCAGAAATTGACTGCTTTGCCAACAACACTGCAGTCACATTACACACAGTTTGAGATATGACTGCCCCACTGAGAAAGAAGGTTACAATTCATAAGAGGCTAGCTCCACGGCATAATTCAAATATACGAACACTGAAACTAGTATCAAGACAGATGGAGAGGAAGTGGTACTCCTCCAGCTGAATCCTAGAGGGCCTGGAGAGATAGTCTATTGACATATAAAAAGGCCCTTCATAAAGCCAGAACAGCTTATTATTCATCACTAATAGAGCAAAACAACAACAACCCGTGTTTTCTCTTTAACACTGTAACCAGGCTGACAAAGAGTCACAGCTCTGTTGAGCCTTGTATTCCTGTAGCTCTTAGTAATGAAGACTTCTTCACCAATAAAATCAATAACATTAGAGAAAAAATCAATAAAGATCTACCCACAATAGCCAATATAGTGCCATCTTTAGAAACCTCTTTTAGTCCTAATCCATGTCTGGACAGCTTCCTGCCCACAGACCTCCCTGAGCTGACCTCCAGCATTAATAAATCTAACCCAACTACATGTCTCTTAGACCCCATCCCAACTAAGCTCCTCAAGGACGTCTTTCCCTTGATTGGCACTTCCGTATTAGATCAGATCAACTTGTCTTTAACAACAGGTTATGTACCAGTGGCGTGTAAAACTGCTGTTATCAGACCTTTACTTAAAAAACCTTCACTTGACCCAGACATCGTAGCAAACTATAGACCGATATCCAACCTCCCACTTGTTTCTAAGATACTTGAAAGAATGGTTGCAAATCAGTTAATTGATCACCTACACAGGAACAGTCTCTTTGAAACGTTTCAGTCTGGTTTCAGAGCCCATCACAGCACAGAAACAGCACTGGTTAAAGTTACTAATGACCTCCTCATGGCATCAGACCACAGACAGCAGTGGCCAAGCGGTCAGTCAGTAGTCCATATACAACAGTAGTTCATATACAACAACAATGGTGCCGCGGACGGTCGCCTCGGAGTTTCTTTCCACCCTGTGGACGATATTTTTTGTACTTTTTGTTAGTTTTCCAGTAGTCTTCTCATTTCAATACACCAGAGAAGAACTCTTGAGCATAAGAGATACATCTCTACCCAATTTTCCACCACTTTTCCACAATTCTGGAAGTTTTCCGGGGTTTTTGGTCAGAGGCGCAGCGGCTCTCTATGGAATTACGCGGAGATGGAGACGCCGTCGGGGGAAGCGCGCAGGAGCGCTTGTTAGGCTGAGGCAGCGGGGGTTACGCACGGCGCTCCCGTCTATTCACCTGGCAAATGTTCGCTCCCTGGCTAACAAAATGGATGAACTGCTGCTTCTAATCTCCAAAAACTCCGACTTTAGGAACTCCGCCGCCCTGTGTTTCACTGAAACCTGGCTCAGCGAACACATCCCGGACGCTTCTCTGCAGCTGCCCGGCTTACGGCTTTTCCGTGCGGACCGCAACTCGGAGCTCTCTGGAAAGAAGAGGGGAGGTGGAACGTGCTTTTTTGTCAACGAAGGTTGGTGTAAAGATGTCACAGTGTTAAGGAAATCACGCAGTCCTCATCTTGAGTCGTTATTCATAAACTGTAAACCATTTTATTCACCGCGGGAGTTCATCCTCCTCGTTCATTCTGGTCAGTTTTTACATTCCACCTCAGGCCTGTGTAACCGAGGCGTTACAACACCTAGCTGACCAGGTATCAGACATGGAGGCTAAACATCCAGACTCCCTGCTCATCATTCTTGGGGATTTTAACAGAGCAAACCTCAGCCAAGAACTCCCAAAATACAGACAACAGATAAAGTGTCCCACCAGAGATGCTAACACACTGGACCACTGTTATACTGTTTTAAAGGACTCCTATCGCTCTGTTTCCTGTGCTGCCTTGGGACTCTCTGACCACTGCATGGTCCATCTCATCCCAACCTACAGGCAGAAGTTAAAATCAGCAAAGCCTGTGGTGAGGACAATTAAGAGATGGACAGCTGAGTCAAAGCTGGAGTTACAGGCCTGCTTTGACTGCACTGACTGGAGTGTCTTCGAGGCTGCTGCCACAGACCTGGATGAACTGACTGACACTGTGACATCCTACATCAGTTTTTGTGAGGACTCATGTGTGCAGACCAAAACCTTCTGCACATACAACAACAATAAACCATGCTTCACCAATAAACTCAGGAAGCTGCGCCAGGCTAAGGAGGAGGCCCACAGAAGTGGGGACAGGGCCCTGTACAAACAGGCCAGGAACACACTGACGAGGGAGTTCAGAACTGCAAAGAGGTGCTACTCTGAGACGCTGAAAAACAAGTTTTCAGCCAACGACCCTACTTCAGTGTGGAAGGGCCTGAGAGACATCACCAACTACAGGAGTCCATCCCCCCACCCTGTGGGTAACAAGGTACTGGCAGAGGAGCTGAACGGCTTCTACTGCCGTTTTTCACACCCTTCTCCCACCCCATCCAAAACACTCAACCTCTGTGCCATACCTGACACCTCCCCCTCCCCCCTCAACTCAGACCTCCTACCAGCACTGAAGGTCAATGTGGAGGAGGTGCATCGGCTCTTCCAGAGGCCAGACCAGGAAGGCTCCAGGACCCGATGGAGTGTCCCCCTCCTGCCTGAGAATCTGCGCTGACCAGCTGGCACCCATCTTCACCCAGATCTTCAACAGATCTCTGGAGCTGTGTGAAGTACCCTCCTGCTTCAAACGTTCCACCATCAACCCAGTCCCCAAAAAACCCACCATCACAGGGTTGAATGACTACAGACCCATCGCCCTGACGTCTGTGGTCAGTCTGTTCTCTGCACTTCCATCACTGTCTGGTTTGGATCGGTCACCAAACAGGACAGAAACAGACTGCAACGGACAATCAGGTCTGCAGAAAAAATCATCGGGGCCGACCTGCCCTCCATTCAGGACTTATACCAGTCCAGGGTCAGAAAACGGGCAGGAAGCATCACTGCAGACCCCTCACACCCTGCACACAAACTGTTTGATCTGCTTCCCTCTGGTAGGCGTTACAGAGCTCTGTATGCCAAGACCACCAGACACAAAAACAGTTTCTTCCCCCAGGCTGTCTCCCTGATCTCCCCGTAAACCACCTGCCATTGTGTGAACCATCACACTGTTTGCACTACATCATTCCACTGTTTGCACTATATATCTATAGATATATATATACTTTTTTATACTTTTTTTTCTTTTTCTTGTAAATACTTTATTCTTCATTTTCTTCACTTTTATTATTATTATTGCTATTTTGTATTTTGTATGGTGCACAGGACAGAGAAAAATCCGGAGTCAAATTCCTTGTATGGTCACACATACTTGGCAAATAAAGCTGATTCTGATTCTGATTCTGACTTGTCTCTGTACTTATTCTACTGGATCTCAGTGCTGCCTTTGACACTGTAGATGACAGCATTTTATTACACAGATTAGAACATGAGACTAGGATCACAGGGACAGCACTGGTTTAAATACTCATCAGATGGATTTCACTTCATTTAAGCTAATGATGTTTCCTCTTCACGTACAAGGGTTAACCACGGTGTTCCACAGGGTTTGGTGGTCAGGTCGATCCTGTTCACCATACATGCTAGGAAATATTATTCAGAAACATGGCATAAACTTTCGTTGGTCTACAATTGTAATGACGTTTTTACACAAGTGATGGAGTTGGATTTCATGAATTTCATGTCATTTTGTTGGTATTACAAGTGCAATTATTCAAAAATTGGCAACTGTTCTTTTGAAATTAGAGGTGTTTTCACATCTGCCATGTTCAGTAATTGATAGCTTGCTTGAGGAGTTATGTTTAATTTTTACCTCAGTAGCACTGCCTATATCACAGAGTACAGCATTTGACATTTTCAAGAAGCATAACCTCCAGGTTGACCAGTTTGTAGTTAACCAAATGTTCAAGTTATCTATAAAATTCAACAAATGTGGAATTAATCAGGTATACAGTTAAAAGAGTACTATTATAGATGCATACTTTTTTTAACTTACTTTTTTTTTAAACTTACTTTTATTTCATAAATATGTTTTCAGTTTTTGTGAATGTGTGTGTATACTGCAGTTATACACATAATATTTGTAATAGTCCCACTGTTTTATAAAGGCTCATAATAAAGGCTCAAGTAAAATTAATCAACTTAAATTGTATTTATTTAACTTATTGATTTAACTAAGGTGTTGTATTAACACAAACCTACCACATAAATAATGTTCATTTGCGTTAAGCTAATTGAACCCAATCATATTAAGTTAACTGAATGTGGTGTCAGCAAATCAACACAATGTTGTTGTGGTTATACAACATAGGAATATCATGTAGCTTTTCCTGCCACAGCTGTCAGTTGCCAATCACCTCTACTTTTAAGACCAGACTTAAAACCTTCCTGTTCAGTAAAGCGTATAGTTAGCCTCAAATTGTGTAGGGCTGGTAGATACAGTTACAGTCACTTCTTAACATACAGCCACAGGTAGAATAGGGATGATTTACTTAGTCTTTAATTTTTATCATAGCTACTGCTATGGGCCTACACTGCTGTGGGACACAAACATGATCCAATGAGCAGTTCCACCACCTCCTCAACCCCACCAACATCTCTATTCCCCCACCTCCTCTCCCCTCATCAGATCAACATATAATTCATTATTTTATGTCACTAACTGTGTGTCCAGTTCTCCTCATAGTTTTGTGTCTCTCCCTCCCTCTCTCTCTCTCTGTATCTTTCTGCAGGTCTCTCTCCATCCAGCTCTACATGCTGACCAGTTAATTTCATTCATTCTGTTATAGTAACAAGTGCTTTCAGTTGGTATAATACTTTGTTATTTATATTCAAAAACTCTGTTTAGCCTGCACATAAATGTAACACATATATCAATAAAAATGTTTATATTAATTTATGGAGATATTGTATACACAAATATCACATGACTGCACAGCCTACTGTGTCACAGCTAGCCTGTGTGGATTAATAAATATTTACTGTGCCTTATTCAGTTATATGCTTTGGTATAATTCATAATGTTATAATCATGTAGAACTGGTTGTTTGTCTCAGTACTGCACACTCTGAGGGAGATAGAGATATCATGCATAGTAGGAGAAGGACACCATATCTCAAGTCACTCTGACCGACAGGTGAAGACACTGATACACCACCCCTCCCCTCTGGCTTGAGTGGAAAGGTGCTGAGAATAACAACCGGTGTTATCTTAAAGTATATATAATGATGTACTTCCTTGAGTGCTTTAGATCCGACTTGGCGTTTGGCTGAAACAGACTTGAACTCTGTGGTGGGATCTCCAAAGATCTTTGTTTCTAAATAAATAACTCTGTTTTAAGGCTATTCAACGACTCTGTTTTAACTCTCTCACATCAACCTACTCAGGGAAGCAAGTGTGCTTCAACACCTGCCAATCAAACACCATGTGCATCAAATCTGGCTTGGTGCCATATCATTGACAGGTAGCTTGCTTGCGCAGTGTCTTGCATGAAAACAAGGTAGATGTTGCGCTTTTCAGGATTAATGGACAAAGGACTAAGCCTAGTCAACAAGACACTGCGCTTCCGGAGAACCCTTCTGTAAAAGTTATCCTTGCAACCTTGCAGTTCAAATGCAAAACTTCACAAGTTGTGAGGGCAGTTGTGCACGGATTAATCACGGATTTTTGCGTACCAGTTTGCAATTCCTTTTATATTTATCCCATGTTAGAGAAGCAACTTAAGTCTACGTAAATTTCTTTTAAGGGTCAAACAATCCAAGCATCTCCATGTTAAAAGTAGCCTAGTAATAACCTACATGTCTGTTTTGTGCTAAATAAAATGGCTATTTTTTCTGCCTATGTCATTCTTATAATTCGACATCTTCTTAAAATAATCGCATAATTCATTTTTTCAGGTTTTTCAGGAAACACAAAAAACTCCCCCCAAAATTGAAATTATGGCATAAAATAATAATCTCAGTCAGAAAGTATGTATCAGAGGATGATGCTTGACATATGAGAAAACTTGCTGTTTTTCATAATAACTAAGATTAAATAAATGACTTAGGCATTTTTTGGACCACACATTTGATGACATAGGCAAAAATAACGCTTTTCTTTGTATAGGCCTAAATGATGTGTCACTTAAGAATATTCATGTTTAAGACTAGACAGTACAAATTACAAAACTAAAATGATATCTAATGATTTCAAATGCTATATTAAAAGAAAAATGAATGAGACTTGACAACAACAATTGTGAATAATAAAACTTTACTCTCAAGAATATTGGTGTTGACAATAGGCAGAAATACAGTCAACCTTAACATTGTGGTGGAATGCAACAAATTTCCTCTTCTGGGATGATTCTTATTTATCTGGAGGCTCTGGAACACAACCTCCTTGAACATTTCTCCTTTGGGCCAGCTCAGCAATACTGTTCACAGGCAGAAACACTAACAAACAAGACTTAATCTTTTCCCAGGTGTTTGTTTTTTGTTTGTTTTTATGCATGTGGCAAACAGTCGTAGAAATGATGACACTCTTCTGGAATGACATGTTTCATCGACTGCAGGTCCTGGAACTTCCTCTCCTTTATTGACAGTGGCTGATAAATTTAAAGTTAAATTTTAATTAATTAAATTAAAGTGACATATTTTGTCATTGGAGGGAACTCACTCCAACGAAATTTGTTCTCTGCATTTAACCCACCCAAGTGACGTGCACACACACACAGCAAACCCGGGGCAGTGGGCGACCGCGTGCAGCGCCCGGGGAGCAGTGGGGGTTAGGTACCTTGCTCAAGGGTACCTCAGCCATGGACACCGGGACGGGGAATCGAACCAGCGATCCACCGGTTACGGGTCCGACACCCTAACCGCTGATCCACGACTGCCCCTGATGAAACATTCTTATCCATTCTTATCCATTCGATTGCTTTGCTTGGTGCCTGCACCCTCTGTGGCAGTTGTTCCCATGTAGACTTTTCCCCAAAGGACAGTTTGAAAAGGACCTTGCCATCACTTTGGTATCGGAGAGCTCGCAAGTGATACACTGTTGGGTCTCCAGCTTTTTTCCCTGGCCTGATGCTGGTAAAGTATGATCCATTCATTTTTAGAATATCACTGTGCTTCAGTACCTTGACTTGATACGGTGATGGTCGGAGTCGAGCTGTTTGAAGGATGATGACATAATCTCTCGGGGTGAACACATCAATAACCATTTTTCTTTCAATTGTGCTGTGCATGCTGTCACATTCCATCTGTGTGTGCCCTGCGACCAGGTACTTCTGTGTTATTTCTATGTGGTATTTCCTTGCCAGCTCAGACAATGCATTTGCCACACATGAATTCCGATTCTGGTACCCACAACCGTCGCTCCACAAAACTAATTCCTTGAGTCCCGGATTGTCGATGATCACCCTCTCAAAATGGTGGTATTGAAGGTGAGCAAATACCTCACTGCTCAGGTCACCCTCCGACTCATCCCAAATGTAGCAGTAGCCTTCCTTGGTTCTCAAGTTAAAAAGGGTGAAGTTATGCACCTGGAGCTTCGTTCTGTAATACATGCTGCTGGCTTGGCTTTTTGGACACAGCAGCACAGCTTGTAAGTCCATTGTCCAAACAGACTTCTCAGCATTTGCAGACTCCTTGTCACATAATTTCTCCTGCCTGGCTTCCTCTTTCTTAAGGATGTGTGAATCAAAATCATCCTTACTGATATTACCATGCCTGAATGAAACACAAACATCACATTGATCTTTTCGCGGGATAAACACAGAGTAGTTCTCTTCATGGAATACAACTGAGAAATGCTGTATTCCTGCAGCCCTCACTCCAGAAGTTGCGGCTGCCTGTTGGTATTCACGGTGTAGTTGGGCAATGGTTGTGCCTGGATGAAGGAACCTCTTGTTTTTGTAGGTCTCTGAGCTTCTGCAGTAGTGTGAATCTACGGTAGGTAGGTCCTTCAACCAGCCCTTGAGGAAATCCTTCACATCATTTTCAAGCTTTGCATGCTTTCCACTTTTAGGTCCAGATTTAATTGGACGTGTTGGAGTCACTTCATCATTGCTGACAGGGGATTTGTTAATCCAATCTGAAATGGTTCTGTAAGGGAGACCAACTGTAGATGAAAAAAGTGCCTTGCACACTTTGACACTTGTGCAATCTTCAAGCTTGAGTTGGTACAACATTGTTGAATTGCGGCGGGATTCCCCAATAGCCCTCCTCTGTTTGATGGTCACTTTTGTAACCAAAGTTGTAATGTACAATTTGCATTCTTCCCAGGTCTTCATGGACCATATTTTCCTAAATATCCATTGCCGCTGCTCCTCTGTAATGGCTTGGCACTGTCGAGTTGAAGCTCGCTGGCAGAGCTTAGAAAAACACGGGGGACCCAAAGCCTTTTCACTGACCTCTGTGCCACTTATGCCCATATACGACATTCCTTTGAGACGTTTTTGTTTTGCTTGGTTCTGCTTCCATGTTGTTGGATTAGGTTTCTTATTCCTTCTCCTTTTCTTTGAACCACCAGCACCCATATTTTCTTTGTCACTGGACTCATCACTGTGGCGTGGGTTGAAGTCTGGATCTTCAGCATGAACAGAGCTGGGCGAGCCGAACAAATCCTGATCAAAAACAGAGTTTTGCTCTGCCACACACAGTTCCATGGCTCCAATGCTGAGATCATTTTCAGCAACAGAGACTAGATTGGCATTGGAGTTGTCAAATGCATCCTCTACAAAAAAGGGAAAATATCAAATTATTACAGCCCAGTACAGTCAAATTGACAATAAATAATTTACTCAAGGTGTATTTTATGATAGGTGTTTAGATACAGCTCAGTTTATAGGCCAACACAGTTTATAGGCAAACACAATATACCCCCACTACATCATTTAGCTAGACTAGGTAAGTAACAAACTGATTTAAATTCATCACAGATGTATGACACAAGTACAACTACAACATTCCATAACAGTGCTTTTACTAATATTTATACAGTTCTGAAATTGACACAACTACACTATATGTTCCTATTTACTCAAAAACCTCTATATCAAAACCATTTTAAATGAAAACCAACTCTTTACGAAAAAGGCGGGAACAGGTTCTATTTTTAGCATCTTCAGTGTATGGAACTTTAGCTAGCATTGTTAGCTACATAATTTTACTGTTAACACTAATAACACAATAATAACACTGCGATTCTACACTGTCTATGGAATATTTATTGGTTGAACTTTATCATTCAATCCCTCAATTTCTTATCATAGTAAAAAAAACTCATTCTTACCATTTTGGGGTGAACTTTGAATCAGTGCAATAAGTTCACTGAATGAATCATCCATCTTGAAGCTCTGTGTGAAAATTGCCTAAGTCACACTGTATTTTGACTTGGGCAAAATAAATCAGCCTAAGTCACACTCTGGACATAGGCAGTAATCATATTAGGGTATTACCAGGCGCAGTCGTGGATCAGCGGTTAGGGTGTCGGACCCGTAACCGGTGGATCGCTGGTTCGATTCCCCGTCCCGGTGTCCATGGCTGAGGTACCCTTGAGCAAGGTACCTAACCCCCACTGCTCCCCGGGCGCTGCACGCGGTCGCCCACTGCCCCGGGTTTGCTGTGTGTGCACGTCACTTGGGTGGGTTAAATGCAGAGCACAAATTTCGTTGGAGTGAGTTCCCTCCAATGACAAAATATGTCACTTTCTTTCACCACATGATCAACTCAACTGAGGATTCTGGGAATTCCACCATAGGTGGCCAGCAGGGGGAGGAAAAAGTTGGAAGGCCTAAGTGACTTAGGCGATTATTTTAGGAAGTTAATTAGTACTAGTATAATTAACTTAACAACATATCAGCTGTAAAACAAATAAATACAATCCATAGTTTTTCAGCATTCCAATTATAACAACCTGTCATGTTTGTCCTTTGTAATATGTGATGTTTATTGCATGTATGTTTCTCTCTCTCTCTCTCATCTTCTCTGTCCTGTCTACTTCTTCTTCTCCTCCTTTACTTGGTCAACTATCAGCAGGATGGTTCTCCCTTGTGAGCCAGGTCCTGCTCAAGGGTTCTTCCTGTTAAAAGGGAGTTTTTTCTTGTCACTGTCTGCTTGCTCGGGGGTTCGGGCTCTGGGTTTCTGTAAAGCACCCAGAAACAATTTTGATTGTAAAAGGTGCTGTGTAAATAAAACTGAATTGAATTTAATTAAATTGAATATCTGCATCTCATGGATAAAGGTCACACCTTTGAGGGCTCAAATGTTCACATTTTGGACAAAGAAGACCTATGGATTGAGAGATGTTTGAGAGAGGCCATATATGTCCAAATAGAACATCCATCTTTGAACAGAGAAAGTTGGTGTTGTAAGCCACCACGGCTTACAACACCAACTTTCAGCCACCAATAGTGCAGCTTTGAGATCCATCCCCAGACAGTTTAACACCCATTTGCACCATCCCTCATGTGAGCCCAACAACTCACACGATCAAGTGGGACAACGGCTCACTAGCAAGTCACACCTTGGCTTGTATGACTATAACCACTCACATGATGGCACAGAATATCAACGACCCTCAAGACCACCCCCCAAGGTGACAACCCCACAAGACGTTAAATAGCTGGAACTCCCCTTCAATCTCAGAATTGAAGAAGTCGTTTGGATTAGAGGTGAAGAGTCTTCAACAACCTAAAGATATCCGGTTACCTTCGCTTCAACCATGACCCGGATGACCGAGAACCTACATCGACTAATTGCATCAGTGCAATTTAGTTCACCTCGCATTCATACTACCTGTGGTATCTCCCTGCAGCAGAAATTCTCAGGCAACAATATTAAAATGCTGTGATAGCCAGTAAACATAGTTGCACACTACTACTAGTTATGAGGTGTTGGCAGACATTACCTGATTGGCCCACTACTACTGTAAGGAAGGAAACATGACTGCTAATATCTACAATCCTTGAGTTTAGGCTTTATTGGTGTAACAGGAACAGCTTAATGATGTTTGTGTTAATTTATATGCATTTATGTAAATACAATAAGCCTAGCTCTTCAAACCGATACACAGATATACTGAAGTCATTAGCAGTGGGTTGTTGGCAAAACAGCTAGCAAGGCGGTGCGCAGCCAATGTGCAAATATACAATAAAAATGTCGAAGCGGCATAAAGTTAATAAGTGACCATTAAGAAGTGTCCTGCTGTGCGCTTGGTTCCTCAAGGGCCTCTTTTTGTAAGGAATGTAGCACTGCACCATTGTCAAACCGTCAGTAGGCTGCAGTGCTATGTTTTCACTGATAGCCATGTTTCTCACGTGCTCAACGGGCATTCAAACTTTCTGGAAAGGGCTTTTTACAGAGGGTCAGGGGGGAGATGTGGTGCTTCATCCATTTGATTTGTATTTTTGACATTGAACAAATGAGGGGAAGGTCATATTTGTGCCCACCATGTGGCACTAGTGAATACACACTAACCATGCTTGTTCCTTGACCACCAAAAGTAATATAATAATATATCTTTGAATGACAGTTGGGTAGCGTTTGTATTTAATTGAAATTTGTTAGCTGATAGCCGTATTCTGTCAAGATTGTTGGTTATGTGTGAACTTGTGCTTGTGTGTGTTTGTGCATGTGCATTCAACTGTGAAGGTGAAGAGGAAAACTGGAGTGTAAATGGACTGTACTTATAAAGCACTCATGCACTGCTGACAGAGTCATCAGGAGCAATTTGGAGTTCAGTGTCTTTCCCAAAAACACTTTGACATGTAGACTGCAGATTGAACCACAGCCTTCTGATGAGTAGACAACAATCACTGCACTGTTGAAACAATAACCCAGGACAAGATGCATATCAGGAAGCAGACATCCACTGTCACCACTACTAAAACCAAAAGGCAGCCTTTAAGGCCACGAAAGCTTGATCCACTGAAAGACATGGCATTGTGAACAACAATATTATATGGAGTACTGGAATTGTCTTTGTTCTGGTGTGACAAAAGTGTCACTACAATCATATGCAAGAAAGAAATAGTGTTACGGTTTTCTGCAGAAACCTATTTATCAAACAATTTATAGCGGAAATGTAATCATAGGTATAACTAAAACTAAGTTCTACTAACTTATTCACTTTTACAAGCACATAGTTAATACAATGTATGATATGATGTATAAGATACCCTTCCATTGTTGGCCTGAGAGCTATACTAAAAACAAGCTCAGCATATCTAGGATATCTTAACAGTTGCAATCGGGCAAATGCAGCAAGGCCTGCGGGCAAAACAAACGCAGACTGTGTGATGCTTCTAGAAAGGTATGCAATAAAGGGAATGTGAATAATTTTAGCTTTCTCAGTAAAATTATTCTTACCAAGCAACCGATTATAACCTAGGTTAATAGCACATCACACTCAACCTGTAATTATTAATTTTACATAGCCACAAGTACATACGTTACCTGACAGCTGTGTTTATTAAAACAAATAATGACATAGTTTTGTGTGTGTGTGTGTGTGTGTGTGTGTGTGTGTGTGTGTAAAAAAAAAAACAAAAAACAAACGTGTAGCTCAGGCTACATAAATAATTAACCATCATGTTGCATAATCAAAGAATAAGGTTACAAAGGCACGAAAACGCTACAATACGAATCCAGATTGAAAAAAATAAATGAATAAAATAAAAAACAAAAACAAAGGGTGGCCTGCTATGATGGACAGCAAACCACGAATGAAACTGGTAAAAATAAATAAATGAATGAGTGAATAAAAACCACACTTTTTTTGATAGAACGGCTTAACGTTAGACTAGGGAGCCTTAATCTTACAATGAAGTGGACAAATTGGCTTAGCACAGTTTAAGCCAACTAGTCCACAACAATCTCCCGGCACAGGAAATTAGCTTGCACTTGCACCACCTTTCAAGCTAATAATTGAACTTGCTCTCACTGCATTCGACCAACAATACCAGCGTCGGTTTGTGATTAGCGAATGACGTTGTATACTAATGGTTTCTATTTCTATGTTACTAACCACACTGACGATTAATAAACGCCCCACGGTGTGCACTTACATCGTACTGTCCGTGTCTGAAATAACAGACAAGTTCAACTATAACTATGTTACATGCAGTAAACAATGTTGAGCTAGCTCGACGGAGCATCAAGTTGAATGTTGATGATGGCCATACTGAAACACTTCAACTTGTTTTAAAGGAGCCTCTAAAAAGTGTTCACGATACAAAAACGCCATCCTCAATGTAACGGCTTGTTGAGAAGTAAACAGTCTATGTGATGTTATGAAGTGGTCACTGACAATCACCAGTATTTCTGACAATAGTTAGGACCGCGCATTGCGATTAGTACCTGAATCTTAGAGTCCGCATAAGAATTATCAATAGCAAAGGTAATTTTACTCACATTCACAGTGCTTGTAGGTGTAAAGTTAAATCCACTGAATGCAAAGAACCACCTTCGTTCATAAAAACCATCGCATTTCTGTAACAAATCCTTTAGTATGTCTGACCGTCCGTGCCTGTCGGGTTTTGGAAGGAAACCTTAAAACAGCACAGGCACCCATCAACCAATAGATTTTGACTTAGCCGTGACTGACGTCCTTTCTAACCAAATCGCACTATCGAGCCGATGCAAGGCTGGCCTCTCAGCCAATAAAAGTGATAGAAGGCGGGATTTTTGACGGCTTTGCCGAACGCGATTGACTAGCGCGTACACCAATAGTCGTGGGTCACTTTATGCGAAACCAAAGCAAACACCAATGAAATATGTAAACCGGGGTAGGCGGCATTTTGACAGGTATGTCAACCAATCAGTTTAAGTGGTTGAATTGGTATTAATGGCGATAGCAAAACAATAGCACATTGGTATTTAGGGAGCAGCGGTTTTAATTTGATCTAGAAAATAAATGCAAAAAAATTCATTTATATTGTACTTCTCTATAATGTAAAAACATTTAAAAGAAAAAAAACTATACTGGCCAAGATTCACACAATCAAATTGTTATTTGAAGTAAATACACACACACTACACCAAGAAAAACATGAGTGAATGTCAAACCACACCTATTGAAGCAAAGATTCAAATTGTTCACTGACCACCTTGAACTGCAAGTACAAAGCAAGATACAGCTGTATAGAGCTCGTTCAGCAACAGACTCATACTGCCACGATGCACCACAGAGCGACACAGGAAATCATTCCTGCCTGTCGCCATCAAACTGTTAAACTCAGCACTGTGACGGACACACTCACTTGTATAAACAATGTACATATTGGCTACTTCTACTTTTACACATTGTACATACCTGTATTTTTAAATTTTCTTAAAAATTTTTTGAATACAGTTTTTTTGTAAATACCTGTACTTGAGATTTTAGTTTTTCTGTAAATACCTGTACTTGAGATTTTAGTTTTTGTTTTATCCTATTTTTATACTCTGCACTTTTCTCCTTTCTTGGTCGGGAATACTGCATGTGCAATTGTCTGTAGAAAAAAGAATTTCCCTCCAGGGATTAATAAAGGAATTCTGATTCTGATGATTCTGATTCTGATTCTGATTAAAAAGGTACAACTGTTTAAGCTATTGAAGGTAAAAACTGTGTTGTTGTGAACTGCTTATGGTAGAACACTGTCTATGGTAGTAAAATACTATTTATGTAACCTCATTATAATGACTGTAAGCCTTAAAAGAACATCTTTTTGTAATCTTGCATAAAACAATTAAAAAAAAAAAATTATACAAAGAGGGCGGCATGGTGCAGTGGTTAGCGCTGTCGCCTCATAGCAAGAGAGTTCCAGGTTTGAATCCCGGTCTGGGCCCTTCTATGTGGAGTTTGCATGTTCTCCCTGTGCCTGTGTGGGTTTTCTCCAGGTACTCCGGCTTCCTCCCACAATACCAAAAACATGCACATTAAGCTAATTGGCTATTCTACATTGCCCCTAAGTGTGAGTGTGAGAGTGTGTGGTTGTTTGTCTTTGTGTGTCTTTGTGTGTTGGCCCTGCGACTGACTGGCGACCAGTCCAGGGTGTACCCCGCCTCTCGCCGGTAGTCGGCTGGGATAGGCTCCAGCTCCCCCGCGACGGATAAGCAGTATAGAAAATGGATGGATGGATGGATATAATACAAAGAGGCCTGGAAATAATGGTATCTGAGGCCAGCAGTAACTTAGGCTAAAACTGGAAGTCAGCCAGGGGGAGAGAAATATTGGTGTAAACTGTGTTTAAGAAGTAATAAAAAATAAATAAATAAATGGAAAACCCCTGAAACAGCCAAGGAATAGACAAGCAGGTGCAAGATAAATCAAAAATGAGGCTCATGGAAAGCCCCAACTGACCCAGGGCAAGAAGATAACCTAATTTTGTAAAAATAAAGATGGTAAAGGGATGGACAATAGGTGTGGAAAGGTCCAGACCCTAAGGTATAGGTGAAGCCTCCAGCCAGTCTATTCAGAGCCCTTCATGTGTACTGTGTAGCGTATATTGTGAACAGTTCTCCTTTTTTGTTGACATTAAAGTCTTTGCTGCTCAGAATCCTGCCTCCTGTTGATTCTACTGGACTTTGAATGATTTTTTCTGAACAATTAGACACAGTTAAAATTTAGAATTTAATGTTTTGTGGCCTTGAGCCTCGGCTCTGAGTCCACACACGGCAGTACCTGGAATTTGTATTTATCCTAGGTACTTGTTCTTGAGTATTACCATTTTATGTTAATTTACTTCTACTCCAATACATCTCAGAGGCAAATGTTGTACTTTGTACTGCACTACATTTGTCTGGCACTGTTAGCTACTAGTTACTTTTAAATTAAAGTTTTTCATACTCTTCCTGTCCAATGAAAAACACACATCTAAAAATGTTTATTTTGACTTTGATGAACAGAAGGATTACTTCTTTTACTTCTTAAGATAAATAAACTATTTGAAAACCCTCTTGGATTAACTGGAAAATCCACTGTTACAAAGCTGGAAACAGGGCTGTTTTTCTGAAAAGTTGATTTTTTTTAGAGAAATGTGTTGTGATTACTAGCTGAAAAGATATGGACCCACAAAGCAGAAACATTTGAACTTAGAGAATAAAATAAAAAGGCAAGTCTTTGTTTTACAAAATACTCAATAAGAAACAGTCTTAGCTGTTCAAACAATATTTTCCAGACAATTAAAGGGAGCAAATGAAGGTAACTGCAGACAATATACGGAATATATACAATGCAATATACTCAATAGTACAATACGGTGTGGGTATTAAAGTGTCGGTGTAGTGCAGAGGTGTGTATAAAGATGAGTGTGTGTAAAGTGTGTAAAGCAGAGTCTGTTTGTCAGGGTCTGAACGCTCCGTATCTTCCTCCAGATGTCAGGAGGGTGAGGAGAGTGTTTGCTTTGCGGGTGCATCATATGCCTGTGATGTCTGTGGTGAAACTCTAATTATCTTCTCAACTGTCTTCACTATCCACTGCAGGGAGTTGCAGCTCAGAATGGTGCAATTCCCCAAAGTTGCTGGTGCATCCTGTTGCGGTAAGCGTCCAACGTCATTTCCTGTTGTTGTGTGTTACTATGTGTTACGACCAGCTCTGTCTGCTCTTTAATTTAATATCACTTAAGTTCTACTATTCACTACAGCTAGTAATTTCACATTGTTACTTTGAACGTCTGTTCTAGTCAAACATTATCATTCACTTAAGCTCACTTTCATGCTAATCTTATAATCGATGAGCATTTGTTAAATTCTGCAACCAGCGACCATAGTCAAATGCATTCCTGGGGCCAGAGCGGGCGGCGTCGAATCTTATCTAAAACTGCTGGCTAAGGATAAGCGTATACAGTAAAATAGTCACTAAAATTAATGTTGAATCATTGTGTACATTTGCAAAAACTATGTCGGACTCCGTAGTTTTCTCTGGACCCCTACCCAATCTGACCAGTGATGATATGTATAGCCGCATGTCATCATTCAATCACTGGCTGTCAAGGTGGTGTCCAGCAAACAATGTGGGCTTTGTAGATAATTGGCAGACATTTTGGGGAAGACCTGGTCTCATTAGGAGAGACGGCATTCATCCCACTTTGGATGGAGCAGCTCTCTTATCTAGAAATCTGACTGACTTTCTTATTAAACCAAAACCCTGACAACCCAGAGTTGAGACCAGGAGGCAGAGTTGCAGTCCTACACGCCTCTCTGCGCTTCCATTAGAATAGTTACCCACCCAATATCCCATAGAGACTGTGTCTGTCCCCCGACCACTTAAATAAATTAAATCACATGCAAAAAGAGGAGTTATACATAAAAATAAAGATTAACACCAACATGTCCATAGCTACAACAAATAGGAGAATGTGGACTGTTAGATCTCTCTCATCTAAAGTTGTACTAGTAAATGAGTTAATATTGGACTATAATATACCGTTAGATTTATTTTGTTTAACCAAAACCTTTTATTCCATTGTTTAATAACTACCACCAAGAAAAAACACCACCTAAATACTGTACCTGTCTGATAGTGCTGTGGTTAAATTTAAGGAAGCAATTCTATTGTCATTTACTTGTATCATGTCCCGATACTAGTGAACATTACAACACTACGCAAAAGTCCTGTGCCAGTTGTAATCCCTCTCTTGACCATTTAGTGGACAGTGCTGCAAGCTCATTCAGGACAATGATAGGCTCTTTTGCCCCGCTAAAAAAGATCTTTTTTAGCGGGGCAAAAGATATGTACAAAGCAAAATGCATAAAGCATAAAGCAAAAGAGAATTGCACCATGGTTTAATACAGAGGTTTGCATATTGAAGCAAAATGCGCAAAAAACATGAAAGGAAATGGCATTCCTCCAAACTCATTGAATCTCGCTCAATCTCTCAATCTGGCAATACAATCTTAGATTATATAGGAAGGCCCTACGGACTGCCATAGCAGCATATTACTCGAAATTAATTGAGGATAACAAGCATAATCCCATAATCCCAGCCAAGATGACAGAGAGCCATAGTGCTATCGAGCCTTGTATCCCTGTGATCCTCAGGAGCAATGACTTTATAATCAATTTTAATGACAAGATTTTAAACATTAGAGACAAAATTCAATACCTACTGACCTCAGCTGGTACTGATCAACATCCAAACACTGGAACCTTAGAAACAGCAGTAGAACCAGATCATCATCTTGACTGCTTTTCTCCCATTGATCCTCATCAGTTATATTCACTTATTCATCCAAGCCAATGACATGCCTCTTAGACCCGATCCCTACTAAGTTACTCAAATGACTTTTACCCTTACTTACCACCTGTCTATTAGACATGATCAATCTGTCTCTAATAACAGATTATGTACCCCAGTCCTTTAAAGTAGCTGTGTATGGGACTATTAGATCCTACACACTTGACCCAGAGGTTTTAAGCAACTATAGACTGATATCTAACATTCCACTTAGATTTCACTTTGTTCATATTAATAATGTTTCCTCTTCACGTACAAGGGTTAACCACGATGTTCCACGGAGCTCAGTGCTCAGGCCCATCCTGTTCAACTTATACATGCTCCCTCTAGGAAATATTATTCAGAAACATGGCATAAACTTTCGTTGTTATGCTGATGACAGCCTGAAGCCTGAAGAAACACAGCCGTTAGTCAGACTCCAGGCATGTTTTAAGGACATAAAGGACTGGATGACCTCCGTTTTTTTTATTATTAAACTCAGACAAAACTGAGGTCATTGTCCTAGGCCCCAAACATCTCAGAACTAGAATAGCTGATAATATACTCTCTCTGGACGGCATTACTTTGGCCTCCAGTACGACTGCGAGGAACCTCGGCGTTATCTTCGATCAGGACGTGTCATTTATCCATCACATTAAACAGATCTTTAAGACCGCCTTCTTTCACCTCCGTAATATTGCTAAGATTAGGAGCGTCCTCTCTCAGACTGATGCTGAAAAACTTCATGCTTTCGGTACTTCTAGGCTGGACTACAGCAACTCATTATTGTCAGGATGTCCAAATTACTTTATTAATAGCCTGCAGCTGATCCAGAATGCAGCAGCTAGAGTTTTAACAGGAATCAGTAAAAGGGATCGTATCTCCCCCATCTTAGCTTCTCTTCACTGGCTTCCGGTAAAATTCAGAATAGACTTTAAAATTCTCCTACTTACATATAAGGCCCTAAATGGACTCGCCCCATCATACCTGCAGGATCTAATAGTCCCATATATTCCCAATAGATCTCTCAGATCACAGAGTGGAAGTTTACTTGCAGTTCCCAGAATTCATAAAAGTCGAACAGGAGGACGAGCCTTTAGCTATCAGGCACCCTTACTGTGGAACCAGTTGCCAATCTGGGTTCGACAGGCAGACATCACCTCCACTTTTAAGACCAGTCTTAAAACCTTCCTGTTTAGCAAAGCGTATAGTTAGCCTCAAATAAAGTGTGTAGGGCTGATATAGTTACAGTCACTTCTTGACATACATGAGCAAGCCCACCTCCGAATAGCTTAAGAAAAACAAAATGAAGACTTTGGAGTGGCCTAGTCAAAGTCCTGACCTGAATCCGATGCTGCGGCATGACCTTAAAAAGGTGGTTCATGCTTGAAAACCCTTAAATGTGGCTGAATTAGAACAATTCTTTGTCTAATCTTTAAATTTGTTTGATGTGAAACATTTAAGTGTGACAAACATACAAAAAAATAAGAAATCACAAAGGGGGCAAAACACTTTTTCACACCACTGTATGCATGCAGTCGATACAGACCCCTAAGGGCATCAGAGTAATTGGTTCAACCTGATATTGTCAGGTCTTTTGCTGTTTGATTTCCTGTTTAATTTTTTAGGATTCCCTCATTTCCTGTTTTTGTTCTTTGTTGGTGTCTTTACTTCCCATGATTGGCTATTGTTTTCACCTGTGTCTCATTAGCCCTTCCCTCATGTGCATTTATAGACCTATCTTTCCCAGTGTGTGTTGTCAGATTGTCTGCATTCTCGTGAGTAGCTTTTTGGCAATTTTTCCTTCTGTAGTTAATGTCCTAGTCTAGTATCCCCTCCCTGTGTTTTGGTTTCTGTCTGTTTTTGACCAACCTTTTGCCTAGCGTTTCTGTACATTTGCCTGTGCTGACTGCTTTTTTGTGTATCGACCCTGGACTGCAATAAACCTCCCTCCACACCTATTTGCCTTTGGTTTGCTCTGTGGGTCCTAGCTAGTCTATCTGAACCTGATATATATTCTATGTTTTTATGAAAGAGATGTTGAAACCAGTAACCAGTAACACAGCAGCAGCGGCAAAAGATAAAGAAAACGCATGGAAAAAAATCACTACATGCATATTTCATGTAAAAAAAAAAAAAAAATGGTATTGACCCTCTGTTCATGTAGGTTCAACCCAACAGGTGAAAAACGAACCTGGAGGCAGTAGAAAATGAAATACAGAAATGTAACTCAATCAGGTGAGGTGGAAACATAACATGCCTGGTTGTATCTCACTTTGGTAACGTTTGACATGTCAAACTATTTAAATGTATTTAAATGACTTAATACTGTACAACTCTTTCATCCCTGCATGATGTTTCCACACATTCTGTTCTCTGTAATGTTTCATTAATTAATATGGTGAAGTTAACATTTGACTCCTAGCCAACAGAAAGAGGGCAGAGGCCCCTAAAATGGGTGGAGGACCTGCACCACCACCTCTAACAGGGGCAGAGGAGATGGCGCTTAGCCAAACTATTGGAAGACCAGTGGCTGAGGGAATCCCAGGGGGCAGCTCATCTGAGCCAGTCACCCCCCAGGACACAAGTGTCTTCATAACATGTAAGAAGTCCACACTTGCATAATATTTTTTTATGAAGCCTCTTTTAGAGACAAGATGTTTGTTCTTGAATCCAATAGACTCCGAGGGACGTCTCCACCTCTTGGAGCCTCATGTAGCCCAACTCCAGCCTGTTGTAAGTAACTCGGCACACCAAAACTCATAACCAGTAGTAGTATAAAGTTCACAGAATAAAATGCTTGTCTTCAAAGGATAAAGAAGATGAAGACACTGTATCTGCTGTCACAGAAAGGCCTGCAGAGGTATCATATTAGATCAGCTTTACATGTAAATGTGACATTCTTGTATGGATTTATATTGACATGGAAGCTGACATTATTTTATTTTATTTTTTTAAAACAGAGTGTAACTGGACAGCATGAAGAGGGTCGATTAAATTCTGCAGCACAAATGAACACAGTGAGAGTTTCAGTAAACGGAGTCTAATTCTGTACAATTGTACATGTAGAACAATATGACTAAATGTCATTCTTATGGATTTCCAGTTACCAGTCAAGGAGTTGTACAGAATCCATCTCCGTAAAAAGATTAAAAAAACGGATAAGGAAATGGTGTACTTGGACCGCCAGATCCAAAAGGCAGATCTGGAAATCGAGTTACTTAAATACAAGTTAGAGGTGGGTGTGCTGTCACAGGTAAATTTAATTTATTATTGGAACAATATGAAAAACTAACGGAAAAATGTTCTCTTTGTCTCTCTCTGTCTGTAGAATATAAGAAAGACAAAATAAAATGTGTGACATTGTGGTTGTGCTTTTATTGAGTTAACCTAAAAAATGGTTATTACATATGAGATCCCTGATTGCTCTTCCATCCTGGTTTTCTGGGAGGTGAATGGGGTCCTCCTCATGGTCTTCTGTTTGTAGGGCAGGGTGTTGCTCTCCTCTAATAGTTGCAATATTATGGAGAATAACACATGCCACACTTATGTCACAGGCTCTCTCAGGGGTTACTCTGAGATGACGTAAGCACTGGAAACGGCTTTCAACAGGCCTATAGTCATCTCTACCCTGGCTCTTGTCCTGCAGTGTGCCACACTGAAGTGCTGCTGGGGGCCTGGTTGAGGGTCTGGGTAAGGAGTTATGAGTGTTGGTTGGCAGGGGTAACTCCTGTCACCCAGAAGGAAGCCTTCAATCTCTCCTGCAAGTGAAGTCACATTTATTTAGTACTGATATTTTTCATAGACAAACTAGACAAAGATCTTTATGGTGACAAACAGCCACCAGTGCAGTGTTTCAGGCCACTTACCACAGTCCAGTCTGTTGCTCAGAGTAGACTCTCGATATATACAGGAGTCATGCACAGACCCAGGCCACTTGGCTTTCACATTTGTGATGGTGTGATGTGAGCACAAATGATCTCAACAGTACAGAAAATGAGACAGGTTAATTGAAATGTTTGTACTCTGACATTTACAGATAGTAGTAAATGTGTGTAGCTGCACATTAATACATAAGGCACACCTTTCTGACAGCTCTGCAAGCAGTTGCCTTACTTATGTGCTGTGCATCTCCAATATTGTATAAAGCACTCCAATTTGCAACAAAACATAGAGCAATGCAAAGCATTTGTTTGGTGGTGAGTGCACGGTGCATGGGTGATGTGAGGACAGATGAGGTTGTGAATGTATTGCAGTTAATGTAACGAGAAACGATAACAAGTTGGGAGAGTACGAAAAATTATCCAAACATGCTCGGAAAATTTCGCTTTATGAAATGGGCTTAACTTTCTCTTTAACTTACCCCGACACCGAAACAGTCAACTCAGGGTTTCGCTGATTTCAGGCTTAACATACTCAGAGTTTTCACATATCCTGCTTCATGAAACAGGCCCCTGGACATTGATTTGTTAGAAGTGTCAGTATTGTTTTGTAGCCTGTGATGTTCTGAATTTGTTGCCAAATATATTTAGTGTCCGTGTTGAGACCTCTCTTCAGCCTCTGTTGATGTCTCTGCTTAACCTTCTTGATGCAAGTTTTTGTTTGGTTATGGTGGGGTTGTGTATTTCCTTCTACAAAAAAAAAAATTCTTTGTCTCTTGATAGAGCCGCTGTCAGGGAGAAGCAGGGAGATATGGACAGACCAAAATGGGTTCTGGGAGTTAGCTGCCAGGAATGTTAATGCTACAGGAGGAATTTAAGTAAAACCTTTCTGAAGGCTATTTGATTAAATAACAACTGGTTGTTTCCCATGTGACTGCTGACCTCATACGGCCCTTGTAGTGAATTTTTTGGAATTTGCATATACAGGAATGTAAATAGCACCAAAAAAACACAAATGTGAAATTTCTAGGAAGGTAATACAGTATCTGGGAAGAAATTATGGTTGACATTCTACAACTTTGTGTTGTATAATGGTGAATAAAGGAATCTTGTACTTTGTGAATTGTAAATGTATGGTTTTCAGAATTGTTTCAGAGGACACAAATGATCAGTAGGGTGCTAAAATGCCCAACAGTTTTAATTGATTTTGACTGTAGCATGACATTAGTGTTATGGTATGTTAAAGTGTAATGGTATAAACAGGTCAATAGGGCAGGGCCTAAACAAGAAGCCCACCTACTTACCTCATTGATTCTCTTCAGCAGCATCCACAGACTGATAGTGGCTTCCTGAGACACACATAAAGACACACACACACACACACACACACAGAACCATGCAGTTATATATTGCTGACAGATAGTTTGTATAGATCAGGCATCTTCAAAGTCCGGCCTGGGCGCCAATTACGGCCCACGGTCAGATTTCATACGCCCCCAACTTCAGTCTTATAATGTATTATTTATGGCCCACTAGCACTGTCAAACAAAATAAGTAAATCATAAATCTTTATAATGTAGTTCCCCCTTTCACCACATGGTGGCAGCACCAGTTTAATGCTATCTGGCTCAACATCCTTGCTGTGAACCCTTCCCCGCTCATTTCTGCCATGGTGACTGTCACTTTCAAGGGGAGATGGGAATTACAGTACTTCTTCACTGAAAATCAAAGCAATTGTGTGTCTAATTTGTAAAGTGACGGTTGCCTTGTTTAAGGATTTCAATGTAACGAGACGCTACCACACTAAACATACGACAAAATAATGGGGAGTGAAGCAACTCCAAGCTGCTCTGGCACCACAACAGCGATTCTTCTCACGGGCCTGTGAGTTTGACTTTGATTTTCTTAAGAGATGACGACAACATGAACGTAACAGAGGAGCTGCTTGACATCCAAAGCCTTAAAGGCCAAACCAGAGGAATGGATTTATTCGTTTCTGTTTGTGAAGCTGTTGTTGATATGAAACTGCCATGGCCTAAAGTTTCTGGGATCAATACCGGTGGTGTGCCTGCCATGGCTGGTGAGCGAAGTGGATTGTCCACATTGATCTGCAATAAAGTCAGCGAAGAACGAGGGAATGCTATTAATTGTCACTGAATGATTCATTTGGATTTTGCAGTTATTGAAAAGAACATGTTGCTTTACTCTTCTCCCTTCTCCGTGGACCCTGATGATGCTCCTCCACAGCTGCAGCTGGAGCTCATTGAGCTGCAGTGTGACGATGAGTGGTGCTGTAAACACCAGCAGCTTTCTCTTGTTCACTTTTACTGGCAGCTGGATAAAGGCAGGTTTCCAGAAATGCGAACATTTGCTAAGAAAAAGCTTATTTGGCTGCACATATTTGTGTGAGCAGGCATTCTCTGTCATGAACTTGAACAAGAACCAGTTGAGGTCAAGACTAAGTGTCTCCCACTTGCATGACATTTTACGCATCTCATCCACTGCCCTCAAACCAGTCCTGGCCTCATTACTGCATTCCAGATCTCAGTATCACCCTACTCATTAGTGTCAGCAAGTTATCTGTTTCTTGATGAATCTGAAATTGAATGTTTTGAACAGTAAAATTTGTCACTATTAACAGTGAAAAGCCAAAAGCACACTTGAATAAGATTTGGTTACAACTGCTGATGTTAGATACCTGTAGATGTGACACAAACTATTACTTTCTGAAAGATCTTGTAAAGGACAAGAGCAAAATTCACTTGTTTTAAACTTTAATGATAACAGACAACTTTGCATTACTTATAACTCCTGTTTAAAATGATCATGAGGCTAAGATATTTAGCAAACCCATGGAAATTTAAGGTATTCCATACAGTTTGTTCAGTGTTATCTGACTCTCCAGATATGAATGAAAGACAGAGTCGTGTTGTTAGAGTTTTTCACGTCTACCTGAGTGACTTATATTTGGTTACATTGCCATTTGAAAATTAAAGATAATTGTGACAGTGAAAATTTTTTTGTATTTACATGTAACTCTTGTGGTTTAAAAAAATGTCAGAGGAACTACTGGCCCCGGGCATCTTCAGTTTATCAAATCTGGCCCCCTTTGCAAAAAAGTTTGGACACTCCTGGTATAGCTTATGTGCAGCAGTGAGTTAGTAGAAAGGCAAAGGTGAAGTTGAGGTATGGAAAGAGTGGAGTGGAGTGGCCTGACTCTGGAACATACGTAATTCAGTTCAGTTCAACTCAATTTATTTGTATCGTGCCAAATCACAACAAAAGTTGTCTCATGACACTTTCCAATTAGAGCAGGTCTTTGATTTTTGGAGAGACCCAACCAAACCCCAAACCCCAGTCAAGGGGAAGAAGGCAAGTTAGTGACATGCATCGATGGGACATGAATATGTCTGGAAGGAGCCTATAGCAGCATAACTGCTGTAGCAGGTCCTGAGCTCATGATTACACTTTCAAGACAGTAGGTGCAAAGTCAATGAAGGATCCTCAAATGGCTGAATTTCAAGGATGCTACATCACTGAATGATGCCAAAGTACTGTTCTGATGTCCAGAGTCCTTTAAATTCCATATAGTTCTAAGTCCTCGAGACAGAGATTTTTCAGGGATGTCTATGTGTATCCTCTGCTCACTGGAAGTACCCACAATTCTATGTACACATTTCTTCTTCTTCTTTTTTACTGGTGAATTGCAAAAGACCATTATTGCCACCACAGTCTATACACACTGCTTTTTTTTTTTGAAAATGGCAAACAGCAAAGGGACAGTACTGGACAGGTTCCACTCTCCATTAAAGGTAGGTACTTTTTAATGAATCAGCTAGGCAGAGGTAGAGGCTTCAAAGACAGTGTCAGACTGCTGTGTCACCTACTGCAAAGAAACTGATATGTTTGCATGTGCACCTGGCTTTGCGCAAGACAAACATACCTACTTTTAAGATGAAAGATTAAGATGAACTTTATTGATCCCGCAGTGGGGAAATTCACCTGTTGTGGCAGCTCACAAGAACACAAGAAGAGTGCAAAAAGTGTGCATAAACAGTTACAAAAAATATAGAGGTGAAATAAATTAACAATTTACAAGGTAAGTAAAAATAGTACACTATAAAGCTATATACAAGTCCTCATAAGGGAAGAAAGAGGACTAGACCATAGAATTATACAGTCAGAAAGAGGACTAGACCATAGAATTATCCAGTCTATAGCATAGTATAAAGTTTATATCAATAATACTTCTCTCATGAGATATGGGTTGCAATAAAAGACCCACCACAAGCTTCAAAATGTTCTTTCAGAATGTCACAGCAAATTATTGTAAATTCTTCCAAAACTAGTGATTAACTTATCAACAGTTATTAGTTTAATCACCCTGACAAAGTCCATAGGAGGAAAAACTGATGGTATGTCATCCAGATTACAGTACTGTATATCTAAATATTAATTTTTCAAAGAAGAAGAACAAAATGTATTCATAAATAATGTATTGTGAAAACCCAGATATAGACCACATGCGCGCACACACACACCAGCAGTGGCTAGTGAAATAAAATTCTTGGTAGGGCTGATGTGCCTATAGATTTTCTTGCCTACTCCAGCATAAGCATTCAAATCAACAGTCGGAAAATGACTTCTATTCCACAATAATAATTTAACTTCCTTCTCAAAATCACAGATAAAGTATATTAACAATTCACATCTATAGGCTACATGTATGCTTTAGAAAGGAACAGTATCAGAAACAATACAATACTCAAGTTTACAGCTATGATATCAACCAAACCTACACAAATCAACAGTGTGTGTGCGTGTGTGAGAGAGAGAGAGAGAAAGAGAGAAGAGGAAGTGAATGGGGTGGAGAGTTATTATTTGTACAAGGACTTTGATTGTCTGTCTTTCTGAGTGCCAAATTTCTCAATGACCCTGGTGTTGAAATCAGGAATGTCTCTTGTCAGTTTTTTCTCTATGGAGAGCATAGCCAGAGCATTGAGTCGATCTTGTGCCATGGCGTTTCTAAGGAAAGACTTTATCCTGTTTAAAGTAGAGAAGCATCTCTTTGACTTTGATGTTGTCATCAGTGTGGTGATGAGGATGTTTAAAAGACTTACAGTTTTGGTGAATGTGTCTTGAAGATTATTTTCCACCAAAACCTGATAGAGAGCCAGGGCACCACTGGAACACCTTGTTTTCATAGATCAAGAATAGTTCTGTTTTAAGTTTGGCCTTGTCCAATGAGGGATAAGCTGCTGTGTTGCTGGAAAACAGTGGCGGTCCTAGCCTGAATGGCGCCCTGGGCGAACAGCCCCACGTACACAAAAAAATGAGAGCAAAATACCACCCACCTATAGGCTCCTGCTGAGGAGAAGCAGCAGCAAACTCCTCATGGCCTTCCTGAGACATGGCAGGAGATGCCATAGAAGCCATAGCAGCCGTAGAGGTGGATAGGATCTCCTGATCCTCTGCTAAGGATGAGGTCTCTGTTGCTGGAGACTCATCCTGGGCAGGAGGTTCTACAAAATATTTTAGCAGTGTTGGTGGAAAAGTGCATCACTGTAAACATACATGAACGGCACACTTAAATACATTAGCTATCACTTAATGTCATTACGCCCATTACATGCTATTAACCAACGGGGAGAAATGCTACATTGCCCAAATTCTGTTAACGTTATACTGAGACAGAAAATAATGGACGAAATGTGGGCAACGTCCGTCTTTTTAAGGCTAGCTTACTGCATGGAAAATTCGTGCATGGTCAAATACAGTACCCAGAGATAACCAAATGGCCACAAAGCAATGACAGCAAATGTGCTGATGGCTTAATTGTAGACACATTTGCTGGTATGTATGAATGTTGAATGTTGAACACCAACTGACTAACATGCACTTTAGTTACTTCAGCACAGGCACTGATTTCTGCTCATGTCATTATCCACCTGCTGTTCATTTGCACTGTTTACCTCACCTACTTGCACTATACTTCTACCCTGCACTACCTCACTTTTGGACTACCTCCAAAACCATATTTATTTTACTTATTTTATTTTGTTTTACCTTATTCTATTCTATTTTATTTTATTCTACTATTATATGTTACTTGTTACGTTCTATGTATGCACCAATCACAAAGACAAATTCCTAGTAATGTGAAACCTCTTCACTTACAATGGCAATAAAGACAATTCTTATTCTGATTCAGATAATGTTCAGGTAAACTATAACTAGTGCACAAAACAGCAAACAAGCTAATGACCGCTAAACAATTAACGTTAGCCCCTTTTCATAACATAATTACAGTCGTACGCTACAGAGGGAACATTAGCTACATATCTTTGTCTTTGGACCGTTTTCTTTCCTTTTCTCTCTGAAATAAGCGCCTTTGGCCTTTTTCTATCCATTATGTTTATTACCTGAATCGGAGTCGCCTCGGGACCCAACAGGTTACCCTAATGCCAATGCCCTCTGACTTTTTGATTCCATTACTGTAGGATCCCCGTTCCCCCTCCTCCTTATTCCAGTGGTGTGACCTCGGTGAGTGACCCTACCTCCCTCTTGCAGAGTTACAGTAACTGCAGCAGTGCTCTCGGAGAGGCGTAATTACAACGCAATTACCCTGACAAAGTCCATAGGTGGAAAAACTGATGGTATGTCATCCAGATTACAGTACTGTATAACTAAATACTAATTTTTCAAAAGAGATCAAGAAGAACAAAATATATTCATAAATAATGTATTGTGGAAACCCAAAAGATTTGATGATCTGATTCAAATCACAACAAGCAGCAAGTGTTCACCTCTAGTGCCAAATGGTGCTGTGTGCCTTCTCCCAATGTCCTCCGTTTCTTTGTGGGTGGCTCCTGAACAGGTCCTCTGTACTCCTCATCCTCCACCAGATTAGGAACAGCCTCCCCTATCCAATACAGGAGTTTCGTGAGTAAGTTTAGAAAATTTAATTCAGTTTATTTATATGGCGCCAATTCATAACAAAAGCTATCTCATGACACTTTCCAATTAGAGAAGGTCTAGACCAAACTCTTTAATTAAATTGCAATATAGAATACCCAACATTCCTCCTTGAGCAAGCACTTGGCGACAGTGGCGAGGAAAAACAGTAGTAATCGCAGTAAGTTTCTAGTTCCAACCACGATCCATGGGAACCTGCAAGACGACAAAGCACAAGGACTCCAACTGTGCACAGAAGCACATAAAAATAATAAAATAATAAATAAACAGGTGCAAGATAAGGCCAGTGTAAACTGTGCTAAGAAGCACATAACAAAATAATAATAAAATAATTAATAAACAGGTGCAAGATAAGACCAGTGGAAAGTCCCTAGAAAACCTAGGGCAGGCCTACCTAATGGTGTAAAAAGTCACCACCCAATCCAGGACAATAAGAGAAATCTATTGGTGTAATAAAAACAAAGTTGGCAAAAGGGATGGACAATAGGCATGGAAAGGTCCAAACCTTAAGGTATATAATGTTAGCCACCAGTCATTCTGTGAGAGACCCTTCATGTGTACCTAGTGTGCTTTGTGAACGGTTTTTCCCTTTTTTGCCGACATTAAAGTCTTTGCTGCCCAGAATCCTGTCTCCTGTTGATGATTCTACTGGACTTCGAGGGAAGATTTTCCTGAACAATCGGACACAGCTAAAACTTAGAAATTATTGTGGTGTTGCTTTGAGTCTCTGCTCTGAGCCTACACGACACTGACTACAGTGCTGAAGAGAAACCTGAGATTATGCTTGTTATCCTCAATTAATTTTGAGTAATAGGCTGCTCTGGCAGTCCGGAGGGCCTTCCTATTTAATCTAAGACTGTCTTGCCAGATTGAGCAAGATTCAAAAAGTTTGGAGGAACGCCATTTCCTCTCAAGTTTTTGCACATTTTGCTTTAATTTGCGAACCTCTGTATTATACCAGGGTGCAATTTTTTTTTTTTTGCTTTATGAGTTTCTTTTTTAGCGGAGCAACAGAGTCTAAAGTCGTCCTTAGTAAACTTGCAGCACTGTCCACGAAATGGTCGATTTGAAAGGGATTATTGTATTGTTCACTCGTATGGGGACATGATACTGAAGTTAATGACAATAGAACTGTTTCTTTAAATTTAGCCACAGCACTATCAGACAGGTATCTAGTGTAGGAGTTTTTTCTTGGTGGTATGAAATCAAATAGTATAAACTCAAAAGTTATTAAACAATGGTCAGACAGAAGAGGATTTTGTTTAGAGACAGTTAAATGTTCTACATCTATACCATATGTCAGAACAAAGTCAAGAGTGTGATTGAAGCAATGAGTGGGTTCATGTACACACTGACAGAAGCCGATTGAATCTAAGAGAGAGATAAATGCTGCGCGAAGGCTATCATTACTATCGTCCACGTGGATGTTGAAATCACCCATAATAACAACTTTATTAGTTTTAAGGACCAGACTCGATAGGAACTCTGGAAATTCCAGTAAAAATTCAGAGTATGGGCCAGGAGCGCGGTACACTACAACAATAAAAATTGGTTGTATTGTTTTCCAGGTAGGGTGTGAGAGAGTAAGAATAAGGCTTTCGAATGAATGATAGTTGACTTTGGGCTTTGGACTAAATGATAGGTTTGGGTCAAAAATGGCGGCAACTCCACCTCCTCGGCCGGTGTCTCGAGGAATGTGAGTATTAATATGATTTTGGGGAGTGGATTCATTTAAGCTTACATATATTCTTCTGGCCGAAGCCAGGTTTCGGTTAAGCAAAATAAAACTATATTATTGTCCAATATTAACTCATTCACTAGTACAGCTTTAGATGACAGAGATCTAACATTTAACAGTCCACATTTAATTCTCCTATTTGTTGTAGCTGTGGAGGTGTTGGTGTTGATCTTTATTAGATTTTTATGTATAACTCCTCTTTTTGAATTTGGTTCAATTAATTTAAGTGGTCGGGGGACAGACACAGTCTCTATGGGATATTGGGTGGGTAACTGTAATGGAAGCGCAGAGAGGCGTGTAGGACTGCAACTCTGCCTCCTGGTCTCAACTCTGGGTTGTCAGGGTTTTGGTTTAATAAGAAAGTCAGTCAGATTTCTAGATATGAGAGCTGCTCCATCCAAAGTGGGATGAATGCCGTCTCTCCTAACGAGACCAGGTCTTCCCCAAAAGGTCTGCCAATTATCTACAAAGCCCACATTGTTTGCTGGACACCACCTCGACAGCCAGCGATTGAATGATGACATGCGGCTATACATATCATCACTGGTCAGATTGGGTAGGGGTCCAGAGAAAACTACGGAGTCCGACATAGTTTTTGCGAATGTACAAACTGATTCTACATTAATTTTAGTGACCTCCAACTGGCGCAGTCGAGTGTCATTACCGCCGACATGTATTACTATTTTACTGTATTTACGCTTATCCTTAGTCAGCAGTTTTAGATAAGATTCAATGTCGCCCGCTCTGGCCCCAGGAATGCATTTGACTATGGTCGCTGGTGTCGCTAACTGACCTACAGAGCTGCCAGTTACCAGAGTTGGTTTCTCAGCGGGTGTGTCGCTGAGTGGGGAGAACTTGTTGGAAACGTGAACTGGTTGGGGGTGAACCGTGGGCTTGTGCTTAGGACTATGCTTCCTCCGTACAGTCACCCAGCCTCCCTGGTTTCCCGGCTGCTTGGGAACTACCGGGGGCAGGCTACGAGCTACACTAGATCGGTCCGCACCGGCTAATGGGGGCTGACTAACAACAGTAGCTAAAGACTTTGTTTCCATGGTGCGGAGCCGTGCTTCTAATTCACTAAGCCTCGCCTCCAGCGCTACAAGTAAACTACATTTATTACATTTACCACTTTTACTAAAGGAGGCAGAGGAATAACTAAACATTTGACACACCAAGCAGGAGAGAGCAGGGGAGCGAGAGGGAGACAGAGAAGCCATCGCTAATGAACAGGCTAAGCTAGCTTAGCGGAATTAGCATCAAAGCATCAAAAAGTGAGTGATGAAGTCTATGACTAGAACAGACGATCAAGGTAACAGTGTGAAATTACTCCCTACAGTGAATATTAGAACAACTTAAGCGCTCGTTAATTAAAGCGCAGACGGAGCTGCTCGTACCACCACTAACACACAACAACAGGAAATGACGTAGGACGCTTACCGCAACAGGAAGTCGCTCCCTCATGGAGGAGCATTGGCCATTAAACAAGGCCAATGTTCAAACTGACTAAACATGATTTAATACAATTTTCTCTACTGGCTTCTGCCTGACAGGCAAAAATGAACTGAACGAATGTGACATTTTTGAGCATCATGGTTCTCAAGTTACCACAGAGACCAAACCCTGAAATTACAGCACGAGATGCACAAAAGCCTTTTTCCCCATAACATCAGTTTTCACTGACTTCACACAGTGACAGCAGAAACTCAGGGCCAAATGTCATCACTGCTGACAGCAACAACATCCCATAAAAAAAGTCTAATTTAGTTCACATCATTTTAAATGTTTACTTTAAACTCAAGGGTTTTGCTCCTCCACACCTGAGGGATAAATTATCTCAAGGAAATTCAATCGAATGCAACTGGACTTAGTTATTTGTCTTTGAAGACGTTTCACCTCTCATCCAAGAGGCTTCATCAGTTCATGCTCGCTTGACTAGGCTGGGACTAGTCCAACTAGCTGGTGTGGAGACCCAGGTATTTAACCTCTGTGGAGGCATTCACATGACCAGTGGTGTCATAGGCTCGTTTAGAGTCCCATTGTGACAAACGACAGTCGTTGAGAGACAGTCGTTGGGGATGGTAAAGTTGGTTTCGACTTCGTTACTGCTCTGTTGTGTTGTAACGACAGTCGTTAGAGTCACATGGGGTCCTTTGTGAATGGCAGTTTTCCTTAGAGGCTAAGTTGTGGAATCTCCTGGGAAGAGATGAAAGGGCAGCATTGTAAATTGGAGATAGGTGGTGTCGCAGACCTCCTCCTCTGTGGAGAGATGGTTTTTCTAATTTCACATAGATGGCTTCTTTTACTCCTCTTTCAAACCATCTATCCTCTCTGTCCAAGATGTGGACATTGTTGTCCTCAAAGGAGTGAGCTTTCTCCTTCAGGTGTAGGTATACAGCAGAATCTAGGCCTGAGGAGTTGGGCCTCCTGTGCTGATACATCCTCCTGAGGTTTTCTGATACCCCAGATACATATGGGATGACTATGTTGTTTCTTTTGTTCTGTTTTTCCTCCTCAACCACCTTGGTGGTGTTCTTCCTGGAACCAGCTGCAGTTTTCACAAAGGTCCAACTGGGATAACCACACGTTTTGAGGGCATCCCTCAGGTGTTCATGTTCATCCCCTTGGGCCTGTGAGCTGGTGGGTACCAGGGATCAGCTCTGTGTTGCAGAGTTCTGATAACACCAAGTTTGTGTTCCAAAGGGTGGTGTGAGTCGAAAAGGAGGTATTGGTCTGTGTGTGTGGGTTTCCTGTATACCCCAATGTGGAGGCTCCTGTCCTTTTCTATATGGACGTCACAGTCTAAGAAGGGCAAACTATTATCTTTAACATCTTCTCTGGTGAACTTGATGTTCCTGTCCACTGAGTTGATATGTTCAGTAAAGGCTTGCACTTCTTTCTTTTTGATATTGACCCACGTGTCATCCACATATCTGAACCAGTGGCTCGGTGTTGCTCCCTCAACGGAGTTCAGGGCCCTGCGTTCCACTTCCTCCATGTATAAGTTGGCCACAATGGGAGATACTGGTGAACCCATGGCACAGCCATGTTTTTGTCTGTAAAATGCCATTGAACTGGAAATATGTGGTGTTTAGGCACAAATCCAGGAGTTGGCATATGTGTCTGGTCTGAGTTTTGTTCTGTCCTGGAGAGAGTCGTCCTGTGTAAGACGCTCTCTTACTGTTTCCAAAGCTTCCATGGTTGGTATACAAGTGAACAGAGAAGTCACGTCGTAGGATACCATGGTTTCATCTGGATCCATTTTTAAGTTCCGGACTTTGTTCACAAATTCAATAGAATTTTGTATATGGTGGGGGGTGTTGCCCACCAAGGGAGCCAGGATGTTCGCCACGTGTTTGGCAATGTGGTAGGTGACCGAGTTAATGCTGCTGACAATGGGTCTGAGTGGAGCCCCTTCTTTGTGGATTTTTGGAAGTCCATATAAGCAAGGGATAGAATCTTGCGGATAAAGACGGTGATATTGTGCTTTGTCAATAATCCCTTAAAGGGATCAACATTGGGGGTATACAGGAAACCCACACACACAGACCAATACCTCCTTTTTGACTCACACCACCCTTTGGAACACAAACTTGGTGTTATCAGAACTCTGCAACACAGAGCTGATAAGGTACCCACCAGCTCACAGGCCCAAGGGGATGAACATGAACACCTGAGGGATGCCCTCAAAACGTGTGGTTATCCCAGTTGGACCTTTGTGAAAACTGCAGCTGGTTCCAGGAAGAACACCACCAAGGTGGTTGAGGAGGAAAAACAGAACAAAAGAAACAACATAGTCATCCCATATGTATCTGGGGTATCAGAAAAACTCAGGAGGATCTTCAGCAAGCACCGGATCCCCGTGTATTTCAAACCTAGCAACACACTCAGACAGAAACTGGTACATCCCAAAGACAGAACACCACACACTCAAAAAAGCAATCTGGTGTATGCTGTCCAATGCAATGAGGAATGCAAAGACCTCTACATTGGTGAAACTAAACAACCACTACACAAGCGCATGTATCAGCACAGGAGGCCCAACTCCTCAGGCCTAGATTCTGCTGTATACCTACACCTGAAGGAGAAAGCTCACTCCTTTGAGGACAACAATGTCCACATCTTGGACAGAGAGGATAGATGGTTTGAAAGAGGAGTAAAAGAAGCCATCTATGTGAAATTAGAAAAACCATCTCTCCACAGAGGAGGAGGTCTGCAACACCACCTATCTCCAATTTACAATGCTGCCCTTTCATCTCTTCCCAGGAGATTCCACAACTTAGCCTCTAAGGAAAACTGCCATTCACAAAGGACCCCATGTGACTCTAACGACTGTCGTTACAACACAACAGAGCAGTAACGAAGTCGAAACCAACATTACCATCCCCAACGACTGTCTCTCAACGACTGTCGTTTGTCACAATGGGACTCTAAACGAGCCTATGACACCACTGGTCATGTGAATGCCTCCACAGAGGTTAAATACCTGGGTCTCCACACCAGCTAGTTGGACTAGTCCCAGCCTAGTCAAGCGAGCATGAACTGATGAAGCCTCTTGGATGAGAGGTGAAACGTCTTCAAAGACAAATAACTAAGTCCAGTTGCATTCGATTGAATTTCCTTGAGATAACCATGACCTGGATGAATGAGAATATTCACAGGCTGAGGGATAAATTGATTTAGATTCATTTTTACTTCAGCTTTAAATAAATCCTACTGAATACGTCGTATTTATATTTAAAATATGCTTTCTATTCATTTTAAATTTCCTCTGAATGTTCGTCATGCAGTCAAACACTCCCTGAAGTATTTCATAATTGGATCTTCTGGAGTTCCAAGAGCTCGTGGGCGCTGCAGTTGTTGATGATGTTCTGATGTTTTGCTGCGACAGCAACAACAAAATACCAGGCAATAAACTGGACTGGTCGAAAGAAGTATTCAAAAACAATCCTGAGCACTTTGAGTGGTACATCCAACAGTGTTCTGAATTTCAGCTGAACCTCTTCAAAGTCACGATTTACCGTTTGGCACGACGCTTCAACCACAGTGGAGGTAAAGTATTTCTGTGTGATATTTTTTACTTTTTACTGCTAAAATGTTTTGCATCTTAGTTTAGTAAAGTAATCCAACAGCTCCAGTTCTTTATTGTCGTACATAAAACAGTTAGAGTGAAGAGTGAATATCAGGCTCCGTTCAACACTGATAACATATGTATGAAAATATAAAGAAACATCACATCAGTGGAACAAATCAAATTAGAATCTTACACATATTTAAAATAGTGGAGCTAAATATATCAATAGTACATAATATGAAACTAAATTTCAGATAAAATATAATACAAATTGCTGTAAAAATACGGGATATTTGGTACAGTAGTGTACCGTTTTTCATTAATACTGTTGAATACTGTAAATTCTCATGTCTTCGAGGAAAAAAATCTCAACAGTAAGCTTCTGTAAAATCTTACAGTATAATACAGTATTTATTTTCATTTTACAGCAAGCTACCGTATGATCTTACGGTATGATACAGTATTTTTTAAAATCAGACTTGAAGCCCCACCCACTGTTGTTTTCTCCCGGTTCTCTCGTCCACTGCGCAGCATACCCTCATCCATCCTGATCCTGTGGCTTTCTTAAGAAGGTAAATATAATCTTGCAAAAGATTAACATTTTATTGACTGTTTTTCTGCCGAAAAGACTGACTCAAAATTACGTGCCTCAAGCTAGCATAAGTTAAACTATATGGACAAAAGTGTAGCTCTCTGTTGAGGCACGTTACTTAAGTTAGCATAAATCGGCTAGGTCATTAGCGGTTCACTAAATTTTCAGTCTAATCAAATGTCCAAGATTTTATTGTGATCCTTGACTGATTTGTTGTCAAATCTACTTATGGTGGGCTGCAACGTTCTATTTTACCATTTGTCGTGGTACTCTTTCGAGTAAAACGAGTTACAGGAGTTTATAGGGAGAACAGTTAGTTAACTAGTTGTTGATGCAATGCTTTTATTTTCCTTGACAGAGTAGCTTAAATATCGTGTGTTGGTGAGATGAGTAGTAGTAGTGAAAACATGAAAAGTCAAGTCAAGTCAAGTCAACTTTATTTGTATAGCCCATTTTTACAAGCAGTTTGTCTCAAAGGGCTTAACATAACATCAGCAACATCCTCTGCCCTTCGACCCTCACATCGACTAAGGAAAAACTCCCAGAAAAACCTTTAACAGGAAAAAATGGAAGAAACCTCAGGGTGAGCAACAGAGGAGGGATCCCTCACCCAGGACGGGCAGACGTGCAATGGATGTTGTACAGGCAGGAAAGCAATTTACAACATGAGAAATGACATAGTAATGAAAATTATAATGAACTGCTGTAACATTCATGTATTCTTTTTTTATGTGATGTTGAGAATCACTATCCTATCAGTTCGATTTCGGCCCGTAGGGAGAACCACCCCGCCGATAGTCGGTACACAGAGGAATGACAGGCAGATGTCAACAATACACATTGGGTTGGTCATAGAGCCGGCTACAGTTCAACTTGAAGATCTGGATGGAGAGATACCTGCAGAAAGATACAGAGAGAGAGAGAGAGAAAGGGAGGGAGATACACAAGACTACGAGGAGCACTGGACACACAGTTAGTGACATAAAATAATGAACTGCATGTTAATCTGACGAGGGGAGAGGATAGAAGAGGAGAAGGAGGAGGGGGAACTGGTGGATCATGTTTGTGTCCCCCAGCAGCATAGGCCTATAGCAGCATAGCTATGATAGAGATTTAAAGATTAACAGTTAGTCAGACCTATTCTACCTGTGGCTATATAGCATGAGGTGAGTGAAACTATGCCTACCAGCCCTACACACTTTATTTGGTGCTAACTATATGCTTTACTAAACAGAAATGTTTTAAGTTTAGTCTTAAAAGTGGAGGTGGTGTCTGGCCCACTACCTTACTTTTGAACTACCTCCAGAAAAATATTTATTTCACTTATTTTATTTTGTGTTACCTTACTCTATTTTATTTTTATTTTTATTTTTTATTTTATTTTATTCTTCAATTATATGTTACTGTTATGTTCTATGTATGCACCAATCACCAAGACAAATTCCTAGTAATGTGAAACCTCTTCACTTACATGGCAATAAAGTCTTTTCTGATTCTGATTCTGCTTCTGATTCTGATTCTGCCTGTCGAACCCAGATTGGCAACTGGTTCCACAGCAGGGGTGCCTGATAGCTAAAGGCTCGTCCTCCCGTTCTACTTTTATGAATTCTGGGAACTGTAAGTAAACCTGCACTCTGTGATCTGAGTGATCTATTGGGAATATATGGGACTATTAGATCCTGCAGGTATGATGGGGCGAGTCCATTTAGGGCCTTATATGTAAGTAGGAGAATTTTAAAGTCTATTCTGAATTTTACCGGAAGCCAGTGAAGAGAAGCTAAGATGGGGGAGATATGATCCCTTTTACTGATTCCTGTTAAAACTCTAGCTGCTGCATTCTGGATCAGCTGCAGGTTATTAATAGAGTAATTTGGACATCCTGACAATAGTGAGTTGCAGTAGTCCAGCCTAGAAGTAACGAAAGCATGGACAAGTTTTTCAGCATCACTCTGAGAGAGGACACTCCTAATCTTAGCAATATTACGGAGGTGAAAGAAGGCGGTCTTAGATGTCTGTTTAATGTGATGAATAAATGACACGTCCTGATCGAAGATAACGCTGAGGTTCCTCGCAGTCGTACTGGAGGCCAAAGTAATGCCGCCCAGAGAGAGAATATTATCAGCTATTCTATTTCTAAGGTGTTTGGGGCCTAGAACAATGATCTCAGTTTTGTCTGAGTTTAATAATAAAAAATTGGAGGTCATCCAGTCCTTTATGTCCTTAAGACATGCCTGGAGTCTGGCTAACGGCTCTGTTTCTTCAGGCTTTAAGGATAAGTACAGCTGAGTGTCATCAGCATAACAATGAAAGTTTATGCCATGTTTCTGAATAATATTTCCTAGAGGGAGCATGTATAAGGTGAACAGGATCGGCCCAAGCACTGAACCTTGTGGAACACCAAGGCTAACCCTTATATATGAAGAGGAAACATTATTAACTTGAGCAAAGTGAAATCTATCTGTTAAATATGATTTGAACCAGCGTAGCGCAGTCCCTGTGATCCTAGTCTCATGTTCTAATCTGTGTAATAAAATGCTGTGATCTACAGTGTCGAAAGCAGCACGGAGATCTAGCAAAACAAGTATGGAGACAAGCCCGCGGTCTGATGCCATGAGGAGGTCATTTGTGACTTTAACCAGTGCTGTTTCTGTGCTGTGATGGGCTCTGAAACCAGGCTGAAACATCTCAAAGAGACTGTTCCTGTGTAGGTGATCAATCAACTGATTTGCAACCACTCTTTCGAGTAGAACGGGAGGTTGGATATCGGCCTATAGTTTGCTGAGATGTCTGGGTCAAGTGAAGGTTTTTTAAGTGAAGGTCTAATGACAGCGGTTTTAAACGCCTGTGGTACATAACCTGTTGTTAAGGATAAGTTGATCTGATCTAAGAAGGAAACGCCAATCAAGGGAAAGACGTCCTTGAGGAGCTTAGTTGGGATGGGGTCTAAGAGACATGTAGTTGGGTTAGATTTGTTAATGCTGGAGGTCAGCTCGGGGAGGTCTATGGGCAGGAACCTGTCCAGAGATGGAGTAGGATTAAAAGAGATTTCTAGAGATGGCACTATATCGGCTATTCTGGGAAGATGTTTATTGATTTTTTCTCTAATGTTATTGATTTTATTGGTGAAGAAACTCATGAAGTCTTCACTGCTAAGAGCTGCAGGAATACAAGGCTCAACAGAGCTGTGACTCTTGGTCAGCCTGGCTACAGTGTTAAAGAGAAAACGTGGGTTGTTCTTGTTTTTCTCTATTAATGTTGAATAATAGGCAGTTCTGGCTTCACGAAGGGCCTTTTTGGACTGGTTGGGATTCTTTGCCGTGGCGGGGATTTGAACCCGGGTCCCCCGTGTTGTGGGCCGGCTCTATGGTGTAGCGGTTTTTTTGCACCGAGCAGGCGGTGATGAAGTGCAGTAAACGAACCCTTAAGAGACAACATGAAGAAATTTTTAACAGGGATGAGAAGAAAGGCGCGAATTGTTTTCTTCTTGCTGGGGGGGGGGGGGGGGGGGGCGCAACAGAAAATAATTGAGAAGCACTGCAATAGACTGTCTTTCCAGGCTCTCTGGGATTCAGCTGATTTGGAGGAGTACCACTTCCTCTCCATCCGTCTTGATGTTTGTTTAAGTGTTCGTAAATTTGAATTATACCAAGGAGCTAGCCTCCTATGATTTGTAACCTTCTTTCTCAGTGGGGCAACCATATCTAAAACTGTGTGCAACGTGGCTGCAGTGTTGTTGACAAAAGAATCAATTACTGCAGGAGTAACGTTTAAATCAGTACGGTCTGTTGTACTGGTACATGGTGCTGAGGGGAGCTGTGATGGGATTGCATCCCTAAATCTGTCTACACTATCTTCAGAGAGGCATCTGGTGTAGTAGACCTTTTTGTTGTGTGCTGTAAAGTCTTCTAGAGTTCAAAAACTACAAGTGAATGGTCTGAAAGGAGAGGGTTTTGAGGGGCAACTAACAGGTTCTTAGTTTCTAGGCCGTAGGTGAGAACCAGATCGAGTGTGTGATTGTGGCAGTGTGTTGGTTCATTCACTATCTGAAGGAAACCTATTGAATCTAAGAGTGAACTAAAGGCTGTCTTAAGACTGTCAGAGTCAACATCCATATGAATGTTAAAGTCACCTACTATAATGACTTTATCTGTACTGAGCACTAAACTAGATAAGAAGTCAGAAAACTCAGACAGGAACTCTGAGTAAGCAGCAGCAGGTGGGCGATACACAACAACTAATAAAACTGGCTTTTCTGACTTCCAGTTTTGGTGAGACAGGCTGAGAGTGAGACTCTCAAATGAGCTATAGATAGATTTAGGTTTGGGATTAATCTGAGGACTGGAGTGGTAGATTGCTGCCACTCCTCCTCCTCGGCCTGTGCCTCGAGGAACATGATAGTTAATATAACCAGATGGAGTTGATTAATTTAAACTAACATATTCTTCATCCCGTAACCAAGTCTCAGTGAGGCAGAATATATCAGACTGATGATCAATAATTAGATCACTGACTAGGAGGGATTTAGAGTGGAGGGATCGTAGTGTGTAAGACAGCGACTCTGCTTCCTGGCCTCGACCCTGGGTTGTCAGGTGGTTGGTTGTCTAATAAACTTGGCCATATTGGTAGAAATAAGAGCCGCACCACCCCAAGTGGGATGAATGCCGTCTCTGCTAATGAGGCCAGGTTTTCCCCAGAAAGTCTCCCAGTTATCTATAAAGGCCACGTTGTTTTCTGGACACCACCGTGACAGCCAGCGACGGAGCGATGACATGCGGCTAAACATATCATCACTGGTCAGATTCGGGAGGGGACCAGAGAACGCTACGGAGTCCGACATGGTTTTTGCCAAATTACACACCGACTCAATATTGACTTTGGTGACCTCCGACTGGCGTAGCCGAGTGTCATTAGCGCCGACGTGAATTATAATCTTACCATATTTACTCTTATCTCTCGCCAGCAGCTTTAAATTGCCCTCTATGTCGCCCGCTCTGGCCCCCGGGATGCATTTGACTATGGTTGCTGGTGTCGGCTTCACATATCGCAAAACAGAATCGCCAATAACCAGGGTCGGTTTCTCAGCGGGTGTGTCGCTGAGTGGGGAAAAGCGGTTAGACACATGAAGCGGTTGGTGGTGAACCACGGGCCTTTGTTTTGGACTACGCTTCTTTCGAACCGCCACCCAACCTCCCTGACTTCTCGGCTGCTCGGGGGCTGCCGGGGGGCGGCTGACATCAGCTAAAGTAGCTAAAGTAGGCCGGTCCGCACAGGCTAACTGCTGCTGGCTAGCTGTCGGGACTAATGGACTGTGATCTACAGTACGAAGCCGGGCCTCTAACTCACTTAGCCTCGCCTCCAAAGCTGTGATTAAACTACACTTTCTACACATCTCACTCTCACTAAAGGAGGCAGAGGAATAGCTAAACATTTCACACACCTTACAGAAGACGGGAGAGGGAGAGGCAGAGGGAGAGTGAGTGGAAGAAGCCATGTTAGCACTAAGCTAAGCTCAACGACAAACAGGACGGGGATCGGAAAAGGAAAGAATCTAGATGATCGTGCGGTTAATAAACTTTCCCTAAAGTGCTTGTGTACTTATTTGTAAGAACCAACCACAGTAAAAGCTAACACAAAATATGTCGACTCAAGTACACCAATAACACCGAACACCAAACGCTAGCAAGTGAATGAGTAGTGCAAGAACAGGAAGTGACGCAATACGCAATACGTTACCCAACGCAGGAGTCTGAGAGTAAGAATAAGGCTATATATGTGGTAAGACCTGCAGGAATACATATTCTAATATCTTATATACTTTCTCTGTTATTACATTTTAGGCACTTCGTGGGAATTAACCCTGAGAGGGGAAGAAAGACCAGCCAGGGGAAGGTGGTGTCAAAGAGACAGGGAAGCTGGTCCACAGAAAGACAACAGTCACTCCCCAGGTCTCACTCTCATAAAAAATGTGATGGACTTAGAGTGGGGCTTTATGTAGCCAATATAGTTCAGATCAAACTGTCAAATGCCCAAGTTCATTTTTGGACTATATGATATGTTTAGTAGTTGATGTTAATGGAATGTGTGAAATAAAGTTAGCGTTTACTCAGTTTTTTTCTTTGTTGCTATGCAATTGGTGCAGGAAAGCAGGAAACAAACTTCCAGTAAAGTTAGTAAAGTGGGATTGGCTGAAGATTTGTACTTTATGCTTTCCAAACAGTCAAACCAAACCCACTCAGTTTTTATCCGGGAGGACAATACAAAGTTAAATACATGTAATGTTATGTTAATGGTGTTCTTATGGATTCTTATGGACACTAAAAATGTTAAGCTTTAATAAATGCACACTGTTTGTCTGCAAACAAGCCATCTATTGTCTGAGCTATTTCCGTGGTATTCTGTTCATTAATTTCATTTATAAATGTTAAACTTTTAACTCATTAGCTTATATCACTGTGAAGACCACATTCTACTATATTCAACCTAGTTTTGCAGTAATAAGTTGTTATTGGAGAATACTGTAGGAACTGTAAAATAACGGTATAATGGCAACAAAGAGCTGACAGTACAATACTGTAATGTTTATTTTCCATACAGCACAATAGTGTAATATTTTTACAGTATTAAACTGTTGTTGTAGATCACAGTAGATACACCGTAAAATAACAGTTCGAAGCTGGCAACTGTAGCTGCCAGTAGTTTACTGTAATTTAACAGGAAAATTTGTTACAATGTGTGGTCACCAGGCATGTAACAGTAAAACGTGAAAACTGGAACATAAGTAAGTTGCACTGTAATTAATAGGACTCTTGGTAAAAAATGAACATTACGATTAAAGGGACAAGTGCCTGTATTGCTTGTGTGAACTGTGTGATGTTAATGTGCTAATGCTAATATGCTTGTGAGTCTAATGATGGACAAGCCTTTGCATGGCATGTACATGGCAGACACATGGAACAAGTTTCTGATATCAAGAAAGCCGACCAATGGCAAAAGAGAAGGCTGGATTAAAGGACAGCACAGAAGCGCTAATCACAGCAGCGCAAGCACAGACACAGAAGGGTCCAGTCCTGGGAACATCTAAGATACTGCGTGGAACCCTCAAAGTCCCAGGCCTCTGGTAGAAGACCCGACCTCCGACTCTTTCGTCCTCAGTGCATCGCACAGTTCACAGCATTTTCAGGATCACCTTTCATCACAGCCTGTGTCTCTCTGTCTGTCTGTCTGTCTGTCTCTCAGGTGTCCATGTTTTACAGAGGATAAGTGGTTGTGAGTGGGATGATCAGACTGGAGAGGTTAATGTTTTTATGCAGTACGGATATGACGGAGAAGACTTTCTATTATTTGACCTGAAGACACTGACATTCATCGCTTCAAAACCACAGGCTGTCATCACCAAACTGAGATGGGATGCTGAGAAAGCACGATTAAAAACCATTGAGATGTACACTCAGATGTTCCCTCAGTGGCTGAAGGTGTATGTGGCCTATGGCAACGGCTCTCTGCTGAGAACAGGTAGAGTCACATGACCTGATGTGCTTTCATGGACACAGTAACGTTCAAATGTCCTACTCAGACTCAAAACTTTCATGTGGTGCCACCATCAGGTCAAGGTTTAACCAGTACTTAAGTTTATGTTACAGATTATTGGTTTTTATACCTGCCTTGCATTCATGTGAGATTCATCTATAATTTAAGTTAATTAGCTGCTATTTTGCCTGTCAAACATCAGCATGAGTATTACTGTTAATATCACGCAGACATAAGCATTTCCCTTAAAGCACAGCTGTAGCTCAGTAAAGCCTCACTGCTGCTGTCATGGCTGTAGACTCTTAGCCTTATTGTTGTGTGTGCTTACTTACTTTGCAGTGTATTTCACAACACCTACTGCTGAGTGACCTCCCCTTGGGTTGACCAGCCACGCATGTCATTTAGTCAGCCAATAAAGGCTTTAAAATGAAATGTCAGTCTCAGTCTCAAATGAACATCTCTGCCAACAGATTGGTAAGATCACATGTAAAAGTGGAGCCAGAGTCAGTGTCTGTGGACAATTTGCAGGTGCACACTTTTCAGATAAGAGTCAAAACATCTGATAACAGTGTTTTATATGAAGCAGGCTTTTATTTGTATTTTTTGTATTAGAGGCAGAGGCTGGCTGGCATCTCTGAATTTGAAATATTATGAGGTTTTCTCTTCATTGTGTTATGATTAGTCGTGGATCAACGGTTAGGGTGTCGCACCCGTAACCGGTGGATCGCTGGTTCGATTCCCCGTACCAGTGTCCATGGCTGAGGTACCCTTGAGCAAGGTACCTAACCCCCACTGCTCCCCGGGCGCTGCACGCGGTCGCCCACTGCCCCGGGTTTGTTGTGTGTGTGTGCACGTCACTTGGGTGGGTTAAATGCGGAGCACGAATTTCGTTGGAGTGAGTTCCCTCCAATGACAAAAATATGTCACTTTATTATTATTTTATTAAGCAACCAAGCCAGTTTAACATGGTAGCCAAACGTTGTAATGACAACAACATGTGATGCACAGTGGCCCAAAAAGACTTTTTCCCATAAGCTTACTTGTGGAAGAGGTGACAGCACACAAGCTCTGTGAAAATCTGCAGAAATCGGCCCATTTTGTCCAGTAACATCTCAAGAGTGTAGCAGAAGAGTTGCACGATTGAATGTTTTTATCATCATTCGAATTCGCTGAGGGCAAAATCTGAAGTTGGTGACTCAGGTGATGGAAGTCGTGAGTGCACTCGATCTGTGGGCCACAAAATGGGAAAGCAACATGTCAATACCAATGAGCGGGCCTCACATAATGCTGTGTCCATTTTCTCTTCATAGATCCATGATTGCTTCAGATGCAGCCGCTGCCCTCTGTTAGCACTTTCACGTTAACTGAAACTACTGTTGGCTGAAACGTTAACATCCATACATTAGCAGTGACTAAGATTTGACACAATTTTTTGTGTGTAGAAGAACAGAAAATAGCGTGATTATATTGTTGGAATGATCAAAATGGCAGAAACATGCATTATGCTTTATTGGCATGGCCATTATCTGACAGGCAGCAGGAGTTTAATGCCTTGGGTTTCTTGTTTTGTTCAGCAGAGGAGTCTAGTGAGGAGTCCATCCCCACAATCTCCTCAGTGGTGGTTTATGCTCTCCTCCTCCTCATCGTAGCTGGATTCATCGTTTACAAAAGGAGGAAAGGTGAGAGAGAAAAATGCTGACATTTTCAGTACTTTGATTTTAGCCTTTGAGTTGATGCTTCAGATTTTAAACATCAGTTTCCTGCACTCAGCAGTTTGAAGCAGCCAGCAGTAAACACTGCAAGGCTCAGGGCCTGTGAGTCAGGATGACATGATGACACCGTGATGATGTGGGACAACAAACACTTCACATTATTGTGCATTATTGTGACACGTCTCACACTGTACAACACGACAAACTAGATGAGAGTAAAAATACTCTCCTACTAAATAGTTACGATGTATATTTTTATATATAAATATCACTTTCATAAGCCACCTTAAGAATGTTCATGATACGTTTTACTGCACACTGATGAAGATGAACAAATAAATGTGAGAATGTCAAATGTGTTGTTCTCTTTTAGTGCTGTTTTGCTTTTCATTAAAGTGTCAAGCTCTCAAAAGTCCGGCTGTTTTCCTCAATCCACATAATCATCTGTGACCGTTTGCAGTTGTCAAGCTGGGGCTCGGAGCAGGACTCACATGCAGAGACTCGAGTTCACAAGATCAGCCTTTATTAAAGAAGTCTGAGTGGTGAAACAAAGAGGCTATGTAAATAACCTGACGTGGGTTCTTCTCTAGAAGAGAACACACGGCTATGAAACATTAACAAAGAAACGAAGAAACAAAAACTGGCTATGAGAATTTACGAAACAAAAAACGCTCCCAAGGGAGGAATAACTACTATCTAAGAACAAAAAATTACTCCAAACGGAGGAAAATCAAAACTGACTTAACAAAAATATCTACAACCAAAAACCACTCTTAAAGAGCAAAAAATCTATGTCTAATTCTAACAAGAAACTAGAATGAGCTATAGGAAGTACAACAAAAAGTCACTCTAAACAGAGGCTGCAACAAAGAGCTTCAAGACCAGATTCTGCGGCTGTGACGAGAAATACTGGCGTGATCATTCAGGACGAAACACACTGGCACAAGACAAGGGAAACACAGACTGTTTGAACACATGAGGGTAATGGGAAACAGGTGGAAATAATCGGGAAATTGGGAAGACAATCAAACTGGAGACACGAGGAAGGGCAAGTGACCTGAAACGAGAGGAGAGTTATACTTCAAAATTAAACAGGAAATGACGAAACAAAAAACCCAAAACAAGACAATACCTCACCGCTGTGTGACAGCAGTGTTATGAATGTTACCTGAGTGTTAATAATCCTAGAAGGCTCGATGCACAGCAGGACTTTGACAAACCAGACCTCTTCTGTGTGATCCTGAGTTTTAAACTCCATTAATCAAACTGTGAAAGTGAAAGTCGCATGATGATAACTTTCTCACCTTTCAACACAATCCCCACCTCTGATGTATGAAGCAAAAGGAAAACTCAACCAAAAACACAAGCAGGTTTTAATTACAGGACTGAAAACAGATTATTCAAGTGATAATATTTCTTTTTCCTTTGCAGCTGCTGCCTCATGTCTGATGTGTCAAATAAATTCTATGCCTTCCACAGAGTTATATTAGAAAAGAAAATGAAGGCACTGAATGAACTTTATAAACTGAGAACAGAATAAAAGGCAAAGTAACGTGGCTTGTGTGTATAATCCAGTTTCTCTCACACAGCACTGTGCACTAAATGTCAATTAAAGTGCTGACAACTTGGTTTCTCTTGTGTGCCACCATTTCCTTCTACATTGTTTATTATTTACATTGTTTATTGTTTCGTCATAAGCAGAAACACCAACTTCCCCAGCGAGGAATAAAGTGAGCCAAACCAGGTGAACCTGCTCCGTAACATCACATTTTCAACAGATCTGTGCACTTTAAGACGTTTGGATTTTGCTCGTTCTGGCCAAATTAACACAATAATTTTGTTTCAGCTTCACTTCACCTTTAATTGAATTACACTAAGTACATCGTGTTTATATTTACATATTTTGTTTGTACATTTTGTATCCATACTGAATGTAGGAAGCTTGTTTATTCTGTGGTTTACCTGCCAGGTTTGATAGACTCCAGCCTCTATTGATCTCATACTCGTTCTTGTGCAGACATGATTAGCGCTTCTTTGCTGTCCTTCAGTGCAGCATTTTCCAGCTATTGATAGGACTTAATCAAATCAGCCACTATTTGTTCATGGTGCATGCCGTGCGAGGGCTCGTCCCTCCATGATGGTTCGTCCTCCTCCTCATCATCATCTTCAGGTTTCTGCTGCCTGAGGTACTGACTCAAGATGTCAAGTTTGAGGGCCACCTTCCTGATGTTCTGCTGGATCTTTGTTGTTTCATCCTGGACATACGTCTGTGTAGGTTCTCAGTCAGGCGGGCCATGGGAGTTAAAGTGCAAGAAGCGAAGGAAACCACATTTCTTTTAGGTTGTTAAAGACATTTCACCTCTCATCCAAAAGGCTTCTTCACCTTCACCTTCACCTTGGGGGTTTGGGTAGCAGCGTACTTCCATTCTGGACAGCTTCACTCTACGTCTGTGTTAGATTAAAAAAAAATCCCCACCGCAACACCAGCTGCACAAGCAAAATCCTCTTGTTGCAGAAGCACGAAAAAACTACACTGATGATCCTAATCACACAGCAGCTTGGGAGCGAACTGCTAATGGCTGATTTTTCCAGTCCAGAAAGCTCATCTGCACTTACAGTTTACCAGGCAGACAGATACTGCCTGGGCTGCATCCTAAATAAATTAGTGATTGTTTTGCTTTAGCTGTGTTACACTCAGTTTGCTCTGAGGCTATGCAAAAGAAGCGCATGCAGTTCCATTCGTACATACACTTTGCTAGTCGTCTGATAAAATAACAGGTGGATGTAAAGTGCATTTTCCTCTAGCACAACATGATAACGTTATAGCGTTATAACTTTAAAGCAAACTGAAACAGAAGATTTTAATGAGTCAAACATTGGTGAAAGTCACATGATGATAACAACAGAAGCAGATTTTAATTACAGGACTGAAAACAGATTATTCAAAGGCACAGTGAAAATATTTCTTTTTCCTCTGTAGCTGCTGTCTCACATCTCACGTGTTCAATTCTGTATCTTAGAGTTATGTTAGAGAAGAGCTGCCCAAAGTCCAGTCACTGAGTGATCTTTATATGTTGAGAGTAGAAAAAACAGACAAACAGCAGGAAATAAATAACAATAAAGATAAGTAAGAGTGATTTGAATTTACTAAAATTATGTTAATACAAATATATGAGCCACAAGGTGAGAATATGGTTAATTTAAAAATTGTAGTTAATAAATTCATTGTGTAAGATGCAATGTTTAAAATGAAGGGAATAAAAGCATGTATACTGAATGTTAATTGTTGATTATCTTTAACAGTGAGAGTCAGACAGACTCTGTCTTTTTGTAGGCAGTCAGTTTTTCAGCTGGATTACATTTCCAGTCATTTGTCTCAGACTTAGTGTGACTGCAGCTTGTTTGTGTCTTAAGACTAAACACCACAACAACCACAAGTATAAAATAACAATGCAACAGATTATCCATCAAAACCAGATCTCAGTGAAACAGTTTGTGGCTTGATGTGTGTGTAACTCACGCAAAGTACCATACTATCAGAATCAGAATCAGAAATACTTCTGTGGGGGAATTTGGGTAAACACTCAGTTCAGCTGCCCAATGCACAACACGGTCTGTGTCACCTGTGCTGTTTCCTTCTACATTCCTTACTTGTCTTTTGTTCCGTGCGTCATAACCATAAACACTGCCAACTTCCTCCACAAGGAATAAATAAAATTGCACAGAAGTCAAAATAGCTGAAGCCACTCGGTCTTTCACTCGTACATCAAATACAAATAACATGAGACCATTACTGCTGTTGATCCTCATTTGTCACATTTCATCACCAGGTAACAAAATATTATATATGTTCACTTTAAACTCTTCTCTACTCTCTGTTCTACCTGTCAGCATCTGCCCATGCCGTTCTTCTATGTAGTACTAGTATAATTGACTTTACATGCACATACAATACATAGTTTTTCAGCATTCTAATTATAACAACCTGCCATGTTTGTCCTTTGTGATGTATGATATTTACTGCATGTATGTTTCTCTCTCTCTCTCTTTCATCCTCTCTGTCCTGTCTACCTCTTCTTTCCCTCCCTTCACCCAGCCGACTATCAGCAGGATAGTTCTCCCTTGCAAGCCAGGTCCTGCTCAAGGTTTCTTCCTGTTAAAAGGGAGTTTTTCCTTGCCACTGTCTGCTTGCTTGGGGGTTCAGGCTCTGGGTCTCTGTAAAGCATCTAGAGACAATTTTGATTGTATAAGGTGCTATATAAATAAAACTGAATTGAACTGAATTGAATTGAATTGAATTGAACTTTAATTTCACTCCTTCCCATCTCAATTTCACACTAATTTAATTTAAAGTTTGCTGAAACTTTTATTGAATCGTAGAATCAATAGTCTCATCTTATCTCTTCTCTAACATCATGTTTATATTTGTGTATTTTATTGGTATATTTTATTTAAATTTTTTATTCATACTGAATGTTTAAACCTTGTTTGTCCTGCAGTCAAACACTCCCTGAAGTATTTCCTGACTGGGTCTTCTGGACTCCCAAACTTTCCGGAGTTTGTTGGCGTCTCTTTTGTTGATGATGTTGTGGTGGGTTCCTGTGACTCCGACAAAACAACACCGGAAGCGACACAGGACTGGATGATAAAGTTATTCAAACACAATCCTCAGCTATTTGAGATCTATGACCAAATGTGTTTGTTAATTCTGCCCAACCTCTTTAAAGTCACGATTTTTACCTTGACACGGCGCCTCAACCAAAGTGGAGGTAAAGTGTTTCTGTGTGATAGATTTCACTTCTTATTGCAAAAATATGTTTAAAAATATAAAGGCCAAAGAAACATGACGTCAGAGGAACGAAATCAAATTAGAATCGTTAGCTTTGTTTTTGGTTCTTTAGTTTGGATTTGTGTGTGAATTTCTTATGTTTTATGAAGCCCCAGTGAAGAATTTGACACGCTAATAACATTTTACATTGAGGGTACACTAATTAACATTTGTTAGTTTAATGATAAGCATTAACTAGCAGTTAGTTAACAGTTAAAAGTTGTCAGTAATAATAATAATGATGTTTATAGTGCCAGTTATTCAGTAGACTCAGCCTGCAGTATGTGGACATGTTATGTTTGTGTTTCTGCATTTCCAGAAACAAAAGAAAAGGAATAACAGAATTATTTTAAGTTACATAGTCTCCTATGTGTCCACCTGTGCAGAAAGCACACCATTGTTAAAGGGTTAATTGTGGTTCAGTAATGCTGTTCTGAAGCCTTATGTCAGGTCTCTCACTATCTGACTTCCTGTTTTAATTTTTAGGATTCCGTGATTTCCTGTTTGTGTTTGTTGTTGGTGTTTTTACTTTCGTTTGATCGTTTATTGTTTTCACCTGTGTCTCGTTAGCCCTTGTGTCTATAAATACACACGAGCCCCCCCCACCCATCCATCCAGTGTCGTAAAGTAAACCGATAATATCATGAACAAAAACTGATTGGACAAATTAGACAAAATCAGATAGGATTGGATCAATTATACAGATGGACGCAGACACAGATGGCAGACAGACAAACAGACTGGTAGATAAACAGAGGGACGCAGACAGCCAAGCAGGTGAACAGGCAAAGAGAAAAACGGGTAGACGGACAGACAAACACAGACTGACATACAGACAGGCAGAACAACAAGTACAATGCTCAATTATTACCATCAAGCAGAATAAACCAAATCAACCAGAAATAAGTCAGAAGTTGGAGGATGGATAATAACAATAATAAAGAGGTCTTCTAGTAATAAAAAAGCTTACTGTGAACTTCATGATTTTCATGTTAATTAACATGTCTATACTCTCTCTCTCAGGTGTCCATGTTTTGCAGAATATGAACGGCTGTGAGTGGGATGATGAGACCGGAGAGATGACTGGATTTAACCAGTACAGTTATGATGGAGAAGACTTGATATCATTTGACCCGAAGACACTGACATGGGTCACTCAAAAATCACAGGCTTTCAGCACCAAACTGAACTGGGATGCTGACAAAGCAAGAATAAAACAAATTGAATATGATGTGATTCAGATGTGCAATGAGCGACTGAAGACACATTTGGCTTATGGGGAGCGCTCTCTGCTGAGAACAGGTAGAGTCACATGACCTGATGTGGTTTAATGGACACAATGTTCATGTAACCTGCTCAGACTGAACTGTCACTGTGTTGTCACTCTGATCAGTCTGATATTACGTGCTTCTTCTGTCAAACACTGAGACTGTATAAACCAGTGCACAGACAGGATAGATGAAGTAAACTTGCACAGTTTCAGTGTTTGCAAATAGAAATATTTCCACTGAACACTGACACTGATTGAATTTGCTGTAAAGTGTAAAACCTGTCAGATCTTGTTTCTTTATTTATTTTCTTCTATCTTTGGTGGTTGTGTAGTTCCCTTCTGTCTGAGTCAAAATTCTGGTCCAGACTGAAACTCTTTGCACCAATGGAACAGATTGCCATGAAGTTAGATACTCAGAGAGTGAAGTGTAAAATCTTTCATCTGGTGCCATCATCAGCTCAACATTTCTGTTTATCCAATACTTCAGTTTATGACACAGATTACTGGTGTTTATACCTGCAAAACGCACCACATTCACATCAGCCTCGGCTGTATTTTTTAAATATTAGCATGCAAATGTTAGACTGTAAGTTTGTAGTCTTCCTGTTGTGTGTACTTGCTTATTTATGGAGGATGAATTTCACCACTCCAACTGTTGACCGACCTTTAGGGTCATTCAGCCACTGTTATCTCATAGGGATGCGCAATAATATCAGCATGTCATCGTATCTGCAGATGAAGGCTTTAAAGTGAATTTATTCATCTTTTTCCTGTTTTCCTTTTCCTTTCTTTTCCACTCTTTCTTTTATGTTTCTCTGCCCCCTCTCCCTCTATCACTCCTTCTCTGTTTGTTGTCTCTTTCCTTCTCTTTGTCACACTTTCTCTCTCTGCAGATCTTCCCTCAGTGTCTCTCCTCCAGAAGACTCCCTCCTCTCCAGTCAGCTGCCACGCTACAGGTTTCTACCCTGAGAGAGCCACACTCAGCTGGAGGAAAGATGGAGAGGAGCTTCATGAGGACGTGGAGCTCGGAGAGATCCTCCCCAACCACGATGGATCCTTCCAGATGAGTGCTGAGCTGAAGCTTTCATCAGTCACACCTGAAGACTGGAGCAGGTTCACCTGTGTGTTTCAGCTCTCAGGTGTGAAGGAGGACATCGTCACCAAACTGGACAAAGCACACATCAGGACCAACTGGGGTAAGACTGAGATCATTTTTTGTTTGTTCCTTCCAGTGGTGGAGACAAAGTGTGAATGTTCTGTTTTGGTTCCAGTTCCTCCCTCAGAGTTTCCTACTGGTGCAGTTGTTGGAGTTGTTGTAGGACTTCTGCTGCTGACACTCTGCATCTGTGG